>NC_060953.1:33380853-33428353 GCF_022045245.1 Lucilia cuprina
ATGCAAAATTAATGCATTAAAATTAAAAATATTTAATGTTAATGCAAAATTAATGCATTAAATGAGCCTAATTTAATGTTAATGCAATATTTTTTCCATTAAATTATTTTTTTTTAAATTTAATGTTAATGCAAAATTAATGCAAATCGCCCAGGTCTGATTCTAAGTAATTAGGTCGAATTGTATTAATACGCTGACCGTTTTTCCTTTTTAGGTATCACAAGGGGATCGTCGTATTTATCCCAGCGATGACAGCACATATACAACCTGCTAACCTAATCTACTTTTACATGATAAAGAGTTGGAATACATTATTACCACTTGCAGAATATCCAAATTTGATATACATTTGTTAAATATTAAAAAGGCGCTGTATAATTGTTCGTATGTCAGTTAGATATTTATACCCTACATCACTTTAGTAGGAAGGGTATATTGGGTTTGTTACGCACAATAATATTAGTCCTATACCCTCAAAATCATTTTCTGTAATTAAACTACAGGTCGCAATTTTGAAGGTAACTCAATGGACTTTAGTACATGATCTTCTATTGTTCAAATGACGAAGCTTATTAAAAATGGTTAAGATCAGTTCATTATTTCACCTAGCCCCCATACAACTGAAACCCCGAATAGGGCTTGTAAACCTTGTAATCAAACTACAGGTCGCAATTTTGGAAATAATTCAATGAAATTTGGCACATGATCTTCTTTAGTACCGTAGACAAAGTCTAGTGAAAATGGTTAACATCAGTCCATCATTTCACCTAGTACCCACCGAATATGGCTTTTAAGTTCATAATTATGTGTAATATACTCGTATTACGACAAAAAGCTGCAAAACCAAGTTCTATACTAGCCTTGATAACCCTCATGAACTTTATAATTATAGGACCTCATTTAACCCTATCACCTATAAAAATCCCCTTTCAAAATTTTACTTAAATGTCCACAATTTTATTCAACAATAAATGGCTTGAGTATATCTGAGACAATGTATAATTTAACTTAAATGCTTTATTATGAAAACTAAAATCAACTTTATTTTTGTAACAGATGTAGGGAATTATATGGTCGGCCTAGCCCGACTATAATTTCTTACATGTTTTTATATTGAAGAGATCACATTTTGTAGGTGACTGGCTCTTTCACAATCTTAACTCTATCAAGAATGTTACAAAAAAATAATGTTAAAATTTTTTATATTCTGGGTCCTTGTAATTTTTTAAGACAATTGGTATGATAAAAGAAAATAAAAGGAATTTTTCTCAGTAATGTTTGATTATGTGGCAAGAGCTTACTTAGACTAACTTAACGTTTACGAAAGATGTAGTACGGCGAACATAAGTATTTTTTGACAGTTTTACAATTACATCAATATTATTATAATCTATATATGTATATGTTTATCTACTCAATGTTGTGTCGTTGTATTTTTATTTAAATAATTACAAATAACATATTAACAACAAATACTAATTATTAAAAAAGGCAACACTTGTCAATATGTTAATACATCAGAAGATTTAGGTGAAGAGCACGTGCAGCCCGTTAATTTCTAAATAAAAGTCCTAAGTGACTTAAGAATTTTCTTAAATTATTATATGATTTCTTTACGTAGATACGATTGAAGAAAAGAAAAAACAAATTATATACATAATGTATTTGTGTATTTTGTTGGCGGCTTTTAAACGATGAAAACAATTATTTCTATTTGACAATATTTTTTGAAAATGTTTTAGTTTGGCCGTGTTTTGTATAATTATCATTATTGTATAATACTCGGACACATACTATATGATCATTGTTATTTATGTATATTCACACCTGACAAATTGTCAAATAGACGAAAAAATATTTATGTATGATTATTCTTAGATAAATACATATAAATATTCATAGATTTATTTGGATGTATTTGTGTATTCCTATTCAAATAAAAAGTTTATTTTCAAATGTTAAAACGTCAACTAAAGTACAACCAACACCTGTGATGAAATTGTTTAAATTTAAACAAACAACATGATATTAACAACACAGTCATATCAGAGATGGTGAATGAAAAATGTACAATTTTAACTTTAATTGTACCAAAATTTTTATTAGAATTTAATTTTAAAGTACTTCAAAGTTTTAAAAAGTACATTTAAAAAAAATATTTTAAAATACTTTTACTAATCGAACAATGTCAAATTTGGTATCAAGCCAACAAAAAGAGTTGGGAAATATTTTGTATTATTTTTATTTTATACTGTTAGAATGAAAATCTGCCAAAAATGTCTTTTAAAATTTGTATCCTTAAAAATCTATAAAAATTTTCAATTTAATTTTTTAAAAAAAATGTTGAAAGATATTTTTATACATCAAAAGCTGTAAGCTGACATAATAAACAAAAAATAACACAAAATATTTTAGAACTCTTTTTGTTAGCTTGACATCAAATTTTGCACTGTTTGATCAGTAGAAGTATTTTAAAATATTTTTTGAAACTCCTTTAAAAATAACACAGGATCACAAAATGAAAAACTAACAAAGCTGTTTTTCTCCATTA
The DNA here is from genome assembly GCF_022045245.1 of Lucilia cuprina. NCBI lineage: Eukaryota > Metazoa > Arthropoda > Insecta > Diptera > Calliphoridae > Lucilia > Lucilia cuprina. The sequence continues at coordinate 33,383,405 of NC_060953.1, forward strand.
AATTTTTAGTCATCCGGTTCGTGTCTAATTTTCAGTGTAGGACGGTGGAATGGGGAGGTCAAAGTTATTTCCGTCTGTACATGTAAACCTTGTGCACACGCTACCTGTCGCAAGTTGCAAGATAATTTGATGGCACATATACTTCTTTTGACCCATGGACAAAGTATATTGGAAAAGGTCAAAATCGATTTTGAGGTCAAAGCTTTTGAGCTAATAATTATGTTTAATGTTCTAGTATCTCTACAAAAATCGGCAAATCTTAATTTAATATAAGTCTAAATAATACTGTCGGTTATAGTGATGAGCGTTCCTTATTTCACCCAAGCCCCCCATAAATGTAGACGTAAATCCCTCTTTCAAAATTTATAAGAATAGGTTCAGACCTGCCCATGCACTCATATAATCCCTCTTAAAAAATTCTCTTTACATTCTTAATTGTTTAATTTTTATTTAAATAAATATTTTAAAGGTGGTAGTGTTATACTTTGGTGGTAGTTAAAGCACAACATAGTTTATTATACCCTACAACACTATAGTGGGGAGGGTATTATACGATTGTGCTGTTGTTTGTAACACACAAATATATTGGTCCTACACCCACCTTTAAGTATACCGATCGAGCATGTTTTTTGGTACAAGGACGAAGCCTATTGAAATGGTTGAAATCGGTCCATTATTTCACCTAGCCCCCATACGAACGTACCTCCAGATTTGGGCTTTTTATGCCATAATTACGTCAAATATACTATTATCTCTCTAAAAATTGGCACAAATAAATTTTATATAAGTATAAATGACACTTCCGATTTTCGTAATGATCGCCCCTTATTTGACCCTAGCCCACATACAAACCCCCTTCAAAAATGTCTTAAACGTCTAAATTTCACTTGTAACCATTAGTATCGCCTCATTTAGAAAATTTGGTTTCTATCAATAAATGCTTAAATACTTTGGAATTAAGGTAAAATTCAACATAAAAGTTTCTTTGTGAAAAATAAAAATTTTTAAAATATACTCATGGTGTTGGGTGTTATATGGTCGGTCATGCCCGACTATACTTTCCTACTTGTTATAAATGATACTTTTGCTTTTTAATAACAGGTCTATATTTGACCTCAGCCACTATACAAAGTCGTTTTCAGAAAATGACTTAATTCAAATATAAACTTATGTATTACACTGGAGCTCTACATAAATAACATTAATGTAAACGTAAAACGCTACATCAAAACTTATCTATCAAAATGTAATCCCTATGCAAAATAACCAACCTGTTTTAGAAAATCATTTGTCAACAAATTGTTAAAATATTGTATAATTTAGGTAAAATAAATCGGGTCAAATCATTTGCAAAATATATTTTATTGTCTATGAATGCTCCAAAATCAACATACATATTTATAACTTTTAACAGGGAGTATATCAACTCTCTAGCTCCTACCGTTTCCCCATCATATCTGTCTAATAATAAACCAGAATAAAAGCGAAAAAATAAAATCAATTTGCCCACAATGTTTTCCAATTATTTACAAAAACAAGTTGTACAAAACAAACTACAATTTGATGGAACCAATTTTTCAATGGTACCAAAAAACGTAAAATTTTGCTTGTTTGCCCCAAAACAAGCAATAATTTATCACAAACAAACTCTTCTAAGTATTTGTGTATACCTGAGAAAATATTTAAATATGTGTGTATGTATATTGGAATCGACCACTTAAATTCGCCAACAGTAACTATAACAACAAATATCGCAATAAGATGAAACAAATATTTGCCTAATCAACTAAATGTCAAAAAACTAACAAAGTTTTTTTCTTAAAGAGATTAAAAATTTAAACAACAATAGATTGCCAAGAGCACGAAAATTATTCGAAAAGCTTTGAAGAACAGGTAAATTTGAAATTTGTTAGAGAGAAGAAATTTTAATAAAACAGGAAAAGGAAAACAAAAATAGAGAGTGGAAAATGTGCTCGCACTCGGAGACCGGCAATTTGTTATATTTTTTCTATTTAACATGGCGTCATTAGATAATTAAACTTTTTGTTTATTTTCTTGCCGTTTGTTATTGTTTTTTGTGTGTTTTTCTAAGTTTTTTGACACTGGCCATTCGTTTATTTCCATTGTGAGGGAGATCAGTTTTTTATTTTCTTTTTTTCGAAAAACAATTTTGCTAAAGAATTAAGATTTTCTTTTGTTTGATTTTCTTCTTTTAATATGTCAGCTTCTGCGCAGTGGTATCGGTATGGAAGAGTGGTGGTACATTGACGTTACCACTGCAGAGTGCGGGTATTACTATACTCTTCTCATGTCAAGTGTTTTGTTAGTGGAGGCAAATGTGTGTATCATCTATAATGGCCACCATTTGCTTAGAGGTGGCAACGAACCTAATGATTTTTGATTTTTCGTTGTTTTTAAATACTTTTTTTAAGTTAAGATCAATTATTACTCAGAGAATTTTCAGTTTAGTAATAAGGATGTTCACTTAATGTTAGTTACGTGTTGATTATTTTTTTACCAAATTGGTTCCGATAATAACAGCTCTCGATTTAAAAAGAACACATACATATTACTATACTTATATGTAGATATTTTTTTATGGGTTAAATCAGGTGTAAAACAAGGTATAATCAGGATATCAAGTTGTTTTACTTCTAGCATTAAAAATGAAGAGAAATATATTAATTTTGCCAATCCGGTTGTAGCTTATAGTAGGAGATCCCAAAAGTATATATTTTCTGGGTTCTATTAGATTGTAAGACTATCTAGTCATGTACGTTTGTCGAAAACCATTCTAATTGGCAATTGTATTCCTGAAATTTATTTATAAATATTTTTTATTAATATAGTTTGGTTGATAGCAAATATGTCCAATATGGATCCTCAATATCACATCGTCCCTATAAAATATACATCCAGAATACTGTTTATCTATCGTAAATTTATGCAGTAAACATGATATTGTCCAAGTTACTTTTGTGTATTCAGAAAATCGGAATAACGTTTTCCCTAGAACCCTTGTGAGGCAATCTTCAGAAAGCACTATATCCCAAAGAAAATCGTGATATTAAATTCTGAGGATTTCTGTTTATAATTCAAATGCTCAAATGTTAATGTATGTACTTAGTCTAGACTCTTAATCTTAATCTTTAACTTAGAGCAATAACAGGAATGCCTAAATATGTTGGCCCCACTAGGCTCAACATATTTCGCGACAGCCAAAAAGCAATTAGGGTGATATCAGGTGATAACATTTCCTTAAATGCTCTCCTATAGTGAAGGTTTTAGTAAATCGAAAGTAGTCGAAAATGAAAGGCCGAATGAAGCTCGAGGTAGTTGTCTTGAAATGCGCCAAACCATTCGACGCAACGAAAGCTGAATTAAAGATATGGGTGAGAGAATTCCGTAAGGAATCTTAGAATAATGGAAAGTTGTGTAGAACAACCAAGATCCCTTGGAATGACACTAATGAGGACAAGACCAGGCATATGCCCAAAATGAGGTAATCTGAGCTTAGTGGACACAGGATTACACCCACAGCTATACAAAATTGGACATGATTATTTAGATGAATGTAGAGCATGTGAAAAGGAATGCCTGACAGAGGCGATTTCTTTGCTTCGGTCAGGTATTCGTTGAAGTTAGATCCATTTTTATTTGGATGGATATTATTCATTCGGTAAATACATTCCTTACGAACATTGATTGAAAAGTTCTTGAAAAGCACGTCCAGGAAACTGAGTTCATTTCATTCATTGATACCAAAAAACATAAAAATGAGTATACATCCCTATCCTATCAACCTAACCTTACTTAGTTCGAGAACCCTTTTCCGAAAATCACAATGATGCTTGTAAACCTCATATTGACAAATTCCATGTAAAATAAGATTAAGATTAATGTAGAAAATTTAATAAATTAATAAATGTGAAGTGAATATCCTTAATATTGAAAATGTACTTTTTCCAAATTATATTTGTAGAATTTTTCTTATTAATTTGTTTTTTTTTTTTTTTTTGGTTGCTCTACGATTCATTCAACCATTCATCCATCCATCGAACTAAGCATCCATATGTGAGCACATTTCGAAAAAACAAAATTTATTTTTAACCCCACACACACACTTGTTCCTTGCCGATACGACCGACAACTGCTCTCACGAGTGCATCTATGTACTTAGCCTAGTCTCTTTTTCGATCTTTAAATACAGTGTCCCTACAGCTGTGCTGTGCCTGCTGTCTGTCAGTGCCATAGTCGAAAGTAAGAACACGTACATTTTTTTCACTTTTTCTTTTTTTTTCAATCTTTCTGTTGTGTTCCTGAACTCTTGCAAGAATTCCTCAAGTGTTCTCACATACTTGTGTTCTCGTAAAATAAATGTTTCAAAATTGTATTTTTGTTTCACACTAATTTCCGATATGTAAAATGTAAGTGGCAGATTTGAAAACGCTTCAGTCCTTTACGAGATTTTCAAATGATACAACGTGTTTTAATTAAAACTAAAGAAATAAATTTTCAAAAAATAAAAATAAATATCAAAATATAAAAAGAGAATTTTTATCAAAAAAAAAAGTGTTTTAAAGATCTTAATACAGATTATCCAAAAATTTATTTATGTATAATATATTAAGCTGAAAAAATATGACATAAATAAAAGTGTTTTTGTAAATTATAGAATTTTGAAAAATGTAATTTTTCATATTAAAATGGAATACAACTAAAACGATAATTAATCTTAAAATATTAATTGAATACAACACACCTGTGATATTAAACGTAAAATAATTTACATTTTTACAATAATTTCTTCCAGTGTGTGTTTATAAAATATAAAAACAAAAAATTTTAAGTACAAAATTTGGGATTTCGAAAAATAATAATAAAGAAATTGAATTAAATAATAAAAATAAAATTGAATTGACGTTTTGTTTGTGTATTGACTGAATCATCGATCTAAATTTATCGATATTTACTCGTCTTCAATTCTTGTGGAAATACAAAGTGTTCTTTTTGCTGCTGTTTTCACTTCAAATTAATTCGATTTTTTTATATTTGTTTTTTGTTTGTGTTGTGGTTGGTGTTTTTTCTTGGTAAGTATTTTCAACAAATAGAAAGAAAAATGATTTTAAATAAATATTGAAAGCTTAATATGCGATCACTTAAATTTTATATATCGTAGGATTTACATACATACAAATACATATTTACACTCAATATTGTCTGTTCGATATTGATGTGATTGTTATATTATTTTTTGTGATTTATTACGGAAATTTTTAAAATTTCTGGAGTTATCTTTCAAAAGATAAATATATAAAACTTAAGAGTTTTATAAATATTCACCTATGCAAAGTTAGCCATCAAAACTTTTGTTGTAATTACAAAATAAATTTCGAAAGGAGGGGCTACATTATCTTTGACCGATGTTAGTTTTATAGAAGAATGTATACTATACGCAATGCGTAGAAATACGCCTAAAACTCTATCTGTTTTGTTGTATACTTCTTTACCAGTGCCTCAAATGAGAATCGGGCCCACGATCTCGCACAAAAATATCATCATTCTCGAATTGTTATATCTTTATGAATACCGAATTTTTCTTTTAATTAATGTGGGGGTTTCAAGTCTCAGATAAAAGGCCGTCCTTTTATCTGGGTAATTTGTGCGAAAATTTAAGAATATAGTTTTATTAGTTTATAGGTAAAATAAAATTTTGTATTTAATTCCTATGGGAGCTGCCAAATGAAAATGTTCAGATGAATGTCAAAGTTCTTTAAGTAAAAATTGAAGATTATAGCTCCAATTGTTTCTCAGATATAAAAAATAGTAGGTGTGGCACCTACTAAAAAAATAATTGTTTTTAAATGTTAAACCATCTAATAATGATTTTACCAAAAATATGGGTCGATTCTATAGTAAGTGTGGCAATTCCTTAAAAATAAACTACACTTCTGAAAAATTTCAGACATATAGCTCTGTCAGTTTGGACTATACAGTAATTTTAACATACATAACAACCTTTTTCTTCACATCATCAGTACTTAAAATAAAAGTGGGCGGAATCTGTAGTAGGTGTGACATGACTGTCGTGAGTTTTAACCTGCCCTGACGGCCTTATCTCACGGTGGTCTTCTTCATTCACTGGGTAGACTTGAGAACGGTCGGTCTACCATCGCCCCTTTGTTTTTCAATGAAGAACTCAGGTGACAATTTTTGACCGGTCCATGCACAAGTACTTTGCTGGAATACTCGAGCTATCTAATTTCTGACCATTGGATGGCCTCTGTTGATTCGGCAATAGCACCTAGAAACGTAACCGGTGGACCGAAGTACGATCCATCAATAAGCCGAAGACAATGTTCTTACTCGCAGGGACACACTGTGGTAATTCTGATATGAACAGAGTATAATCTGAACATATCTGGACAAGGAAGGAAAATTCAATGGTATCATATGTATATGATACCTTTCATCCATCAGCATTCAACCCAGCACACATCTCATTCATAAGAGAAAAACATACGACACATTCATTAGGTAAACGGGTGGGGTAAGGCCCGCCGACCCTCACATTCATCCCATACCATATACAATTAGTACACAACTCATTTCCAACGCTTAGTCCCACTGTCACTCAACTATATTTAACTGTAACTATATTTTTGGAAAATTTCAGATCTCTACATTCATCCTCGTGATTTCTGAGAATTTAACATACGTACCGCCGAAAATAACTATGTCTAAGTACCCAATAAAGATATATATAAATCGGTCAAGAATCGCATTTTAGAATACATGTGACTAATAAATACACTAATACACAGTTCTTATACCAAGCAAAAAATGGAATTTTAACCTTTTATGAATTTATGTAGGCCCAAAATGTTTAAATAAAACTGGACTAATCATTGAGCAAGAAATTAAAAAAAATAATACGACCCAGAATGCTTGAAATTGGGCAGTATTCACATTTAACTGTCAAAATTCTTTGAGTGAATCTGTTTACATTTTTTTAAAATATGAAATTGGCAAATTGGATTTTTTTAACACAAAACGAGCCACTAATTTTTGCGATTCTATTTTTTTTTTCATATTCAATATTATTGTTTAGCGTAATTTCTTTTAGGTGAGTTTTTTCTTTGAATTTTCGGAAAATTACTCGTTATACTTTAGTTGAGAAAATATCTGTATGTATGTTTGTATGTATTCGCACATCTATAGATATATTTTTGAAATACTAAATAAATTTATTTATATTAAATGATTCTTGTGTTTTTTTATAATTCGTTTCTTACGGCGAATGTTAATGAGTACAAAGTATTGAAAATAATTTCACCAGAATACGCAAAATAATTAATGCGAATAAACATGTTGACATTTCCTGAAAACCACAATAACAAAAACAACATGGGAATTTCATTAATATTTTTTTTGTTTTGTGTTTGTATCTTTGAGATTGTACAACAACAAGTATTTGACTTGGTATTTTGAATATCATGATTAAAGTATTTCTTTTATGTTTTTTCTACTTTTTTCAATTTGTTACCACATGCGAAGATTGTTTGACTTGACTACTTGACTGTCGTCTGTCCATTTTTTTAAATTTTCTTTTTGTCTCTTAGTCAGCCGCCTTTCAAATACTAATACGAAATCAGTCAGTGTTTGAAAATAATCACACATCGTGGACAACAAATGGACAATTTTCAAATAACATTTTTCTATGATTGAATTGTAGTGGGTGACCATGTGTCTGTATTTATTTAAGAGTAAATATTTATTTTAAATTTTCTTTTTTTTTACTTTTTTGTGTTTCTTTTATTTATTATTTATGTTTGTTCTTTTTTATTATAAACTAATAACGTAATTAGAAATTTCCTTTGTTCTTAATTAACTTTTGAAAATAATTTAATTTATGTTGACAGAAAATTTTATTAAAATAGTTTTCTTTCTATTAAAATCGATATTGAAAGGTGTATTAAATTAATGTGAGATAATTTATTACAGATGTAAATTGGTTGAAATGCTTGAAAATTATTACGCATTTAATTATGTTATAAAATAATAATTTAATGAAATTAGGTTTATCTGTTGCACGTTCAAGAACTACATAATACTGTCGACAGGAATATTGTGAGCGATTGAGCAGTTAACGGATTGTCTTTGGGAAATTTAAAAGAATATTCATATTTCCCTGGCTGCGGTATCAAACACGATCAACGAATGGGCTACAAAAACTGGTACTTTGATTTCTAACAAAAAAATCGTTAATTCTACTTACATACTGCTATCCCCTAAACGATTACCCACGTAAAAGTTTACTTTATTTAGACAAAGATTAAAAAGCGCATTGTGATATCTTGGAACAAGCCTATTTCATGATCTGGACATTTTAAAGAATCGTTAAGTTAGATTGGATCAAAAGTAACAAATCCGAAGAAGTGTACACCACTAATGGGGTTCCTTTAGGTAGTTTTCTACCTATTTGAAAAAAAAACGATATATAGTTATATATATCGTTTTTACAATTTGTGTTTGTTAAGGATGATCTGGACTTCTTTAAAGATCTTTAGGTTAGGATTATTTAATCTATTAATCAATCTATTTAACATGCATTACATCGGAGTATTTCCAAAACTACTCTCTTTTTACAGTTTGCAATTATATGATTGTTTTTATATACAAAATTGGATGTACGGATACGGCATTCATCGAAATTAGATCCATGGAAGTGATGTTATTCCGAAAATAATAATTCTCACTAATACTGATTGAATAGTTGTTAGGAATAACGTCCAGAAATCTGGGTTTCAGAACATTGAAAAAATTCATTGGAAAACATCGGATTTTATGATGTATACATCCTCTTATCAACCTAAATGTTTGCTGTAAAATAAAGGCAATATGCAATTTTTTAGAATAGTGGTTTCAAAACTTATGATATATGTATATCTCACATGAAGATGTAGGAGAGGTTAAATCTTATTTTTAACTTTCATGACTCAATATGTTGAAAAACTGATGAGTTGTATAAACTCACATCAGATTCGAATGCCCTTAGAAAGGTATTATTTGATCTCTGAGTTCCGACTTTTTTCAAAACGTTGTTGGCCTGTGTTATCCATCAACGTTGAATCGTTAGTAGGCAAATTTATTACAAGTTTAGGATGGTTCTTAGCTTGGAATGATATTACTAAGAGAATAATGATATTAGAATGGGTCAAATGGCCCTCAAGTGTTAATTTATTGATTAATAACTTAAAAAAAGTGCAACTGATTCTAACACAAGTGGAGGTTACCTCTTCTTTAACTCACAACCTAATCTTTAGAATATTTTTCCCAAGCATTCGTTTATAATTTCCTTTGTTTTATAACCTTTCGCTAAAAACAAAATATACACAATTTATAAAAAATTTAATAATTATTTTACAAATTAAACAAAACTTTTTAAAGGTTGCAATAAACAAAATATATCACGTCAAACTGTAAGTTTATGGTTTAAATTAAAATTTATTTACAAAGAAATGAAATTAAATTTAAAGATGAGAAGAAAAAAAACAACAATATAATTAATATCTCACTGATCCTTCAATAATGTTTATTTATTTTCTTAAATAATTTTTTTCTTACATTTATCTGATTGAAATCATGCATAAATCTTTTGCCAAAATCTTTTGCAGTGATATTTTATTTGGTGTTTGCATTTCTAGACAGCGATTCTTAACGAATCCTATAAAAGGGGGCCAATAAGATATTAACAATAATAGAATTGTAACATCAGGCATTATGTTATTAGAACATGTATTTAAAACATATTACCGGAATTTCCTATTTTTATGGAAAACCATAAAAATAGGGGCGAAACCCCTTATCTAAGGTAATACTATATAATCTGTTGATATAAATTTTCGTAGAAAAACCATTAAGAACCCCTGATTTATTAAATTTATAGACGAACACACTTGTATCTCTTGCATTCACATACAATTAACGTCCATTTATCTTAAAGAATAAATAAACGCATTCAGCAACACTTGTTAAAATTTATTATTAAGTATTATGAATATTTTCCCTCTTGCAATTTTTCGATGATATTTTGACATTTAGAAACGAAATGAACTAAAAATATGCAAAATATTCGAAAAGAAAAAACAACAAAAATATGAAGTACAAGTAGAGAAAGAAACTACTATTAATTTCTATTAAAATCTATATAGATTTTTTCTTTCAGTACATGAGATTTATTTACCAAGAAAATTTATGTGCATATTTAAATGTCTGAAATGTCGGATTAAGTTTATATGGACATTATTTACTATAGTTTTGTCATTAATTAGAAAAATACAGAGTGATGCAAGTTTGGTTTTAATCCGGGGTATGCTTAGTCGATGTGGTTTAAGTGGGTTGTTAATGGGGAAAATGTTTCGGCTCTTGGTTGGCTAATATCCAGAAAATAAAATATAATTTTATAAAGAATTAGATTGTGCGGAATCCTATTTATAGATTTGTCAATATATATCATAGATTGCTAAAAGGACTAGAGAATAAATAAGTCAATAAACTAAATTTTAATTTAAGAATTCAAAACATATATGAAATAACTATTTTTTATTATTACTAAACTATAGAGTAGAAAATAGACCAGATTATACACTATATAGACTATAGGCTATAATATAGACTAGACTAGACTATAGACTAGACTATAGACTAGACAATAGACTAGACTATAGACTAGACTATAGACTAAACAATAGACTAGACTATAGACTAGACTATAGACTAGACTATAGACTATACTACTACTACTACTAATAGAATATAGACTAGACTATAGACTAGACTATAGACTAGACTATAGACTAGACTATAGACTAGACTATAGACTCGACTATAGACTAGACTATAGACTAGACTAGACTAAACATTAGACTAGACTTTCGACTATACTATAGATTAGACTATAAAAGACTATAAAAAAAATAATAGACTAGACTATAGACTAGACTATAGACTAAACTTTAGACTAAACTTTAGACTAGACTTTCGACTATACTATAGACTAAACTATATATTAGACTATAGACTAAACTATATATTAGACTATAGACTAGACTATAGACTACACTATACTATAGACTAGACTATAGACTAACCTATAGAATAGACTATAGACTACACTATAGACTAGATAAAAGACTAGACTATAGACTAGACTATAAACTAGACTATAGACTAGACTAAAGGTTAGACTAAAGGCTAGACTATAGACGAGACTATAGATTAGACTATAGACTAGACTATAGACTAGACTATAGACTAGACTATAGACTAGACTATATACTAGACTATAGACTAGACTATATACTAGACTATAGACTAGACTATAGACTAAACAATAGACTAGACTATAGACTAGACTATAGACTAGACTATAGACTATACTACTACTAATAGAATATAGACTAGACTATAGACTAGACTATAGACTAGACTATAGACTAGACTATAGACTAGACTATAGACTAGACTATAGACTAGACTAGACTAAACATTAGACTAGACTTTCGACTATACTATAGATTAGACTATAAAAGACTATAAAAAAAATAATAGACTAGACTATAGACTAGACTATAGACTAAACTTTAGACTAAATTTTAGACTAGACTTTTGACTATACTATAGACTAAACTATATATTAGACTATAGACTAAACTATATATTAGACTATAGACTAGACTATAGACTAGACTATAGACTAGACTATAGACTAGACTATAGACTACACTATACTATAGACTAGACTATAGACGAGACTATAGATTAGACTATAGACTAGACTATAGACTAGACTATAGACTAGACTATAGACTAGACTATATACTACACTATAGACTAGACTATATACTAGACTATAGACTAGACGATAGACTAGACTATAGACTAGACTATAGACTAGACTATAGACTGGACTGTAGACTACACTATTATTAGGCTATACTATAGACTAATATGTAGACTAGACTATATATAAGGTTATTTCATTAACGTATCAAATTAAAGAATATATTTTTCATAAAAATTTTATGTCAAGTCATTGTTTCACTTATATAAAAAATTGTCATAAACTGCTTGAGAATTATAAGTTGCAGTAAAACTTTTAAATTAAGTTTGTTGATAGATTTACTACTTTAATAATACGACAGCCATTTAGTCAAAATTACATTGAATAACAATTAATAAACATAAGAATATAACATTTATTTTTATAGAAAATTACAATATAAGTATTTTTAATTAATTTTTATAACTAAATCCTAATAGCTTTATAATCTAAATATCTATCTATAAATAGAAGAAAATATAATAATTAATATCCAACCAATAACACCCACACGATACAAAGAATATTAATGCAATAATTAACACTTTTTAATTGAATTCCAAAGTGATTAAGAATATAAAATATTTTTTGAAATCTTCAAATACCAAATTGTTGAGGTAAGATGCATTTTTAAAAATTTCCCAATACATACTAAACAATGCATTTGATTAATAAGAAAATTAATGCGATAAAGTTCAAAATCCTTTTAATGTAAATGTAAACAATTGAATACAAATATTTAGTTGTTGTTCTTGTTGTTTACAAAACAAACAAAACATTAAGATCGGACAGACATTTTAAGCATTTTAAGGCCAACTAAGATCGATCAAGTAACCAACCACCCACCGAAAATATTAAAAAAAATCTATTTTTATAGTCATCGTATACTAATAAAATTTAAAAATAATACAGATATGCATTTCTTTGTTTCTTTTCTTACCCAAGTTAAAACTTTAAATATTTTTTTTTAATCTAAACAAATTTTTATTTTCCGTATGCCATATATTTATATAAAAAATGTTGTAAATAAATATTTTTCATGAACTCAAATGCATTTTTTAAAAACTACATTGCTGCTAAACTAAAACGTATAATAAAGTATATTATTATATTTTCAAGGGATCGGAACACAAACGAAGATATATGATCGTTTTAAAAACTTAATATACCCGAGGTGTCCTACTTATGGGACTCCTCAATACGCACTTGGTGGGGCCATGAGATCCAAATACAAAATATAAACTCAACAACACTTCCTCTTTACGTATGCACATTTCTTATAGAATAATTTCTTCTTTCTTTTTTTTCTATGCCTTAAAGAATCTTAAAGAATTTGTTAAAAATCCAGCAAAAACATTGTAAAAGAGGGATTATATTCGACTATGCCAAATCTTATATGTATACCCACCATCAAACCGTATGGAGTAATTGGAATGCTCTCCTATAAACAATAGGTTGATGTTATTATGAGATTTTGACTTGTAAGAAATTTACTTTTGGCATTTTTAAGCCAGTAATTAGCGTTAACTTCAATTTCTGAAGGGTCAATTATGGACCAATTGTCGTAAATTTCAGTAGAGAGATTTGTGCTTATAAGAAACTTGTGTAGAATTTCCGCGCTATAATCATGTTTTGAAGGCAGTAGTGAGCGTTTCAAGTCAGTTTCTGCGGGGGCCTTATATGGGGGGTAGTGTTAATTATGGACCGATCCTCTTAAAATTCGGTAGAAGGAATTTTGTTCATCACTATATTTTAGCACAGTGGTGTCGTTTGAATCCAGTACTTAACGCTTGCATACAAATACAAAGGCAGTCAAATAAGTGCTTATCAAGATTTATTGCTAATATTGAATTAGTTAAGTATGTAATTAGTTTTGTTTTAAGAAAAAAAAATTGCCTCCGAGGTTACGTCCATTGCGTCTATTATTAGCTTTCACATAAAACTTTATGCTATTTGTAAGTCATTACTAGACTCTTTTTATGTAATGTATTTAACATATTCCCAGTTTTATCCACTTTTTGTTGAATGTTTTAGATATTTTAACCCTATCCTATAAAAAAAAGTCTACAGAATTCAATATTGTAGCCTTAACCTTGCGTGTCCACTCGGAATACGTTTTAATTAGTCGGAGAGGCCTTATGGGTTTCTGGTTTTGCGTTCGTCAGGTTAACTTCTTCTAGCTCCCTTCTCTCTAAAGATAGAGCGAATCTACTCCCGAGTGGCCTGGTACCCATACGATGTAAAACTTAGTTCTGGTAGAGTATTTGGTTAGAGCATCTTCTAAAATGGTCTTAGTTTAAACTTTATCATCTGATATTGCCCTAATTATCTTCTGGCAATTGGCAAATATGTTAAGCTATAGCAAGGTTAAGGGTGCAATTTTTATATTCCAATTTACTTATTCTTTTACAGAACGGACTTCTATATACAAGCTTGTTTTGTGATTAGGTATACAGTGGTATATTTAGGATTCAGGGTCTTTGTTATAGAATCCCAAGCCCGCCTTGTGCCCCAATTTAGAGCCATTCATGTAACAACGAAATCCATCCGGCATTTGTTCTAATGTTTCGCTTAATCAAGGCATCTTTTCAGGGATCAGTGTTTTAAAGTTTTCGAAATATTCTGAGTCTTGTTATGATCAGACATGTCTGATAATGTGTCCATTATATATTGATAACTAGCAGCATGTACGCTGAACTCCCTGCAGTAGTTAGATATTATACTTTTTGTCCAAAAGAGTCCAGCAGATTATTGAAACATAAGCTAGAATTAGTCTAATTACACTATTATAAAGCCAATGTGTCATAGTACGACTGAGACCCCATTTCGAGACTATGGTTCTCCGTTCTATCCAAGGATTATGACTATGATTATGTCTGACATCGGTATCTTCTTTTCCAGCAGTCAGTATACATAGAAAAGTTTGTATTTTTTGTGAAATGATATTGAGCCCTTTTTGAGACCCGATTCAGAGATTTAAATTTATTAATATATTCTTTTAATTGCAAATAACTTAAGACAACAAAGATAGACAACGTTTTATCAACTCACTTATTCCAAAATGCTTTAGGATTTTTTCCCATTATAAACCCTAATCAATCCTATTTTTGCTGAGAACAAACGTATTGAAGAATAAAATTGTTGAACTACTTCAGAATACATAAACCAGATGACTTTTGAAGTATGTATTTCAGCACTTAATTAATTAATTATTACAAAAGGATATCTAGGTCCTGTTTAATGTGTTCGTTAATTGAAACTTAGTATGTAGTTGATTTCAAGCTGTCGTTGGCATTGAACTTAATTGTTTGATGTTGAATGAAATAAAACATTTTCTGAATTTATCTCTTGAATATTTTTCTCATTTTTTTTTTGTTTGCATGTTTAATTTATGTTTGTATTTATATCATTTAATTTATAATCATTAAATCTGACATTGATTGTACAATTTGGTTAAAAGAGCAAAAGAAATTAAATAAAAAAGAAAACGGATGAATGTCTGTAGATTTTCAAAGACTCATAATTTAATGTCACAACAAATTAAAATTTTAAGAATGTAAAACAAAAATATTTAACGAAGAAAAGTTGGGATAAAAAATAGTCAAAATTTTGTATAAGTTTTGCAAAAAAAAAATCAAAAATTAAAAACTTTTTATAATTTATAAAAATCCTTATTTACTTGCATTTTTTATAAGTTTTTGTTTAATTTTGAAAAAATATATATGTGATATTTAATATTGATCGTTTGAATAGTTTCCAAATGATTTGACCCACTTTGTTTGATTCTAGTTGATGATGTTTCAAACATCAACACAGTTTTTCAATTTATTTATTTCGTTTTTAATAATAAACTCAATCGAAACAAGTGGCTCTTTTCGACTAATTTAAATAAATTTTCTAATACATTTAGTTAAAAAAGTTTTCGTACAGTTGTAATTTTATACACTCACTCATCATCATAGTTTAAGATGTAATATATGTATGATAGTTTAGGAAAGCAGATAAAAATTCAGAGCTAATATTCTTATCATCAAATAAACATTAGTAGGGAGAAAGCTACTATTTTAAAAAAATCTTTTATGAGCTCCTCTTTTGATCAGTTTCGATTGATTTTATTTTTAAATCACAAATTCAAATATTCTTTACTTATACATTTAATACTATAAACCAAATGAGAATTGTATCAAATAATTTTAGTCCAGTTTATCGTCTCCTCTAAAATAGTATTTTACGAGTTTACCATATTATTTTTTAGACTTCTACTTTGAGAATAATGGAATCAGGAAGCACTCCTTAGAATACTTTTTACAATATGATGGGTATAGTAATGTTACTTTGGACAATATTAACTCGAGGAAGTCATACTGGAAAACTTATCTTTCATACTGTAAAGTTGTTCGTTTTTTAATCTCATAAGTATCCTCCAAAAAAAACACGTTAATGACTTGTACTTAAGCACAACTTCTATTAAAATTACTACTACATAACATCTGCATTACTCAGAAGGGATCTAGTAATGACTTACAAATAACGTTATTTATAAGTACTACTTGTAAGCGTTGACATTTTGTTGTCGAATATTGTTCTTTATAGAAACGAACAACGACTACTTTATGAAAATTAATGGCATTTGTAGTGTACCCACGGCGATTTTAGTAAATACTTACTTAACTCCCCATATTGTAAGCGAGCGTGGTAAATACATCAATGTCTTAAAATAGTGACTTAAATTCTTTTGTGTAATTAAATTTTAGCATTTTAACATTCAATTTTTAATGTTAGTTTTTACTGGGTTTTCAGCAAATAATCTTCAGTCGTGAATGCGTCATTAATGAGAAACATGAAAGTTTCTTCAAGTCACATAATATTGAAGTTGTTTAAATTGTTGTTTAAATGTTTAGAAGTGAAGGTACACAATAAAAAATGAAAATTTGAAAGTACTCTCCGAAATTTTTGTAGGAAAACCATCCTAATAATTAGTATGTTTTCCCTTAAAAAAAAAATAAAAAAACATGTGTCAATAAACTCTTTTCGTCAAAAACTATGAATAATAATATTTTGTACAATAGATCCCAGTCCAAAATATGAAGTCCATCTGTTTATGACCCACAAAAACTACACATAGAAACAGTTAATATTAAAAAAAAAACAAAAATGTTCCAACAAATTTTCAAATATTTTCATAAAAATATGCACGCCCACCACCATCATTCTCCCCTCTAAATGGGCGCGATTCTAATGTTATTTGTGGTAAACAATTTGGGAATTAATTTTGAAAACAGAAAACATTTTAATGTTCTAAATTTAATCGAAAATGTCTGAAAATAGAATTGAACGTAGGCGAGGGATAAATTATGCCCTTGACTGTATGTTGTGTTTTCATTGCGTAGCGTTGATGTCTGCGAGGTTTGTCTATAATAATAATTATTCGTAAATAACTGAATGATTTTTATCCGTAAATTGAAAATTGATAAAGTGGCCATTTAAGTAAATAAAATAAAACTAGTACACGCACACACATTTGTTTATAACTTTAAGCAAAAATAATTAAACAACAACGAAATGAAACAACTTGTATTCTTTGAACACAACATGCAAAAAAAATAATTGCAAAAATTAATTTTGCGCCAGTCATTATTTAAAAAAAAAATATACTGAAAAGAAAATTGAACATAAATAAATTTTTTGGCCTCATTTCAATTAATTAAGAACAACGAACGAACAAAAAAATAATAATACAACAAAATAATATGTAGAATATTTAAGTTAAATATTTTGTTTAAACGATCCTCCCCAAGTGACGCACTCAACTGCATGCAGCAGCAGGTTGTTAACGTATCCATCCCAACCACTGCTGTCAACTTGTATGTAATAAATAGATTTTCTTTTTGAACGTTTAATGAAGAAACGACTAAGTACGTTTATACTCATGTATTTATGTGTATAATTATCTATAGGCTACGTCATTTGCTTAGAATTGATTAAAAGTTTGACGAACATTTTCAATTGTCGTAAAAAAATTATTCACTGATGTAGGGTAACAAGAACATACATGTACTAAACATATGTATCTAAATTATACAAATACATTTTATTAATTTTGTTAGAGAATTATTTTAATTTAATTGTTTGCAAGTTTATCAAATTTGCAAACTATTAGAGAAAAATTTTAATATTTGTTCGTCTTGTTTTTTAAAAAATGACAAGAAATGTCTAAATGTGTTGTTGATATTAAAGGAAAATTTGTAAACATCTAAATTAAATTTTATTAGAGAGAAATATTGCTATCGCATAAGTCCAAAGTAGTTAACAATTCCAACAACCACAATAAATGTGAACCGATGCTAACCAACTACAGCATAAAACCAGTTCACAAAGCATGTGTGCTAAGTTGAAAGTAAATTTCTGAGGTGATTTAGGTTCCTCTGATATAAGGACTTTATTAATCGATTTTTTAGTTATTTTTTTAATACCATTTAGTTATTTATTAGATAACTTTGAAAAAGTTGGACGCGCAACTTTAGCCGATTTAAGTCGGATGTTATTATTCCGATTGTTGAATATTTTTATATATTTAATACACCATTGATTTCGTAATTTTTTTGAAACTAATCGAAATATTGACCCTAAGACTATTTGGTCATGTTGAATCACAATAGAGGTCAAACGAACGAGCTAGAAAGTTGAAATTTTGGACCACGGTTTAATAAAAGTTTCTCTTCCGATAAAGGCTTTAATGAACATAACTGGTTTTTCATTTAAAATTTTAAAAGTACAACTGTCCCTATCTCAAATATGAAGAAAAAACATGTTCCATAACTGCGTTACATACTCCGATAATGTTTACGAAAAAATTAGTTTTTTGAATACTTAAATCGATCATGTACTCTAGCAATTTTTGCAGAGTCTATCTAAACAATAAATTGTCAGAAAATAAAATAATAAATTACATAAAAAATATTTCATTTCAGTTTTAAAATTCATAAATTTCTTTGGATAAAATTAAAAATGACCAAAGAACAAACAACCGTCATACCTGAAGAACTATACAATTTAACACAATTAGCTGAAGTCGCAGCAGAGCGTTTGAGTACAACGGATAAAAGTGAAGGCAACGATTTCGTTGCCGAACATTTGAACATTGTGGAAAGATCAATGGAACATACGATAAATAAGAATCACAATGTGTTAAATAAAATTGAAAAACCAGATGTACTAACGAAAGACATGAGATCTCTTGAGCAACAGCAGCTACAATATAATCAACAACAACAAGTGCAAGAACAACAAATTACAATCGATTCATCCATAACATTAACAAAATTGAGTTGTAATGTAAAATCAATACAAAAGACAGAAAACAGATCACATATAACTACATTTGATAATTATCATCGTCGTCATCATCATCATACTCCTCATCACAACTATCAGGACCAGCTACATCCTCCTCATCATTTAACGCATCATCAACATTACAATACAAATGCTGTGGGAACGTTTTACTCATCCTCAGATGATGATTCCAATTATTACAGTCACAAGGTATTCGATCGTAAAAAATTACGACGTTCTACTATTTCGGATAACTCACGCTATGACGAACATTCATCATGTAGTAGCGCACCGGGTGGCAGTAGCAGCAGCAGTAGTGGCAGTACCAGTGGTGATGAGCAACATTATACACAAATGCATCATGACACAAGTGAGAGAGGTAGCACAGAAATCGGTGGCCTTAAGCAAATGCATATTGATTCATCAACTGGCTCCAGTTTAAATCTTTTGGATGATGAACATATTTGCCCAGAATGTGGTAAAAAGTATTCTACATCATCTAATTTGGCTAGACATCGACAAACCCACAGGTCAGTTTGAACATAGCCCTAGTGTATGTAAGTTGTTTTAATGTTTCTAATATTAGTTTCTCCAATTTTAGGTCGATTATGGATAAAAAAGCCAGACACTGTCCGTTTTGTGAGAAAGTCTATGTTTCAATGCCGGCCTATTCCATGCATGTACGAACCCACAATCAGGGTTGTGAATGTCAGTATTGTGGTAAAAAGTTTTCACGACCATGGCTTTTGCAAGGTCATATACGGACACATACAGGTGAGATTTAAACTGAGAATTTGTATTTATATATTCACTAATCTATATTGTTAAGTATAAGTCCTTTTCAGTGATGAAATGGAATAAAATTTGTTTAATTTATGTATAGAATATAAAAATGTTGAAATATCTGATTTGTACGTTGTCTAAATCGAGGTGTTTTCATGTTTAAAGTGGTCACCAACAATCGGCGGTGGCACAAAATTCGTACAAAATAGTTTCTTGTAGAGCATTAATTGAAAAGGTCTATTACTTTGTACGATTGTTCTGTTTGTAGAAGATTTATCATTTAGAATTACAAAAAGATTTAGTTTGCCATTCCGTTTGTAATACATACAATTTTTTTCTTAGACATCAAAAAGTATAAATATTATTGGTTCTTGTTGTGTAAGAAGAACATTAAATTAAGCCGTGTCTTGAAAATATGATACAACCCAATTTGTATGAGCCAGAGACTTAAAATATTTTCTACTCTCAAGGTTTGATAGATTTTGAAAATGAGAATAGGTTCAGGATTTAACATAGCCTCCATACAAACGAAAAAAAGGCCCTTTCCTAAAGATACTACCCTCATGCTTATTTTGATATCGATATTGTACAACTTAACATACATCTAATAAATAAGTAAATCATGATATTAAAATTCTTAAATATTAATCCATAATGGCCTTAGTTTTTGTACAACTCCTTTAACATTTTCCCATTTTATATTTTCAGGCGAAAAACCCTTCAAATGTAACGTCTGCACTAAAGCATTTGCGGATAAGTCTAATCTTCGGGCTCACATTCAGACCCATTCGAATACGAAGCCTCACACTTGCAAACGATGTGGTAAAGCATTTGCTTTAAAATCATATCTATATAAACACGAAGAATCTTCATGTATGAAAAATCATCACAAAAGTAGTGAAAAAGAATCACGACCCAATCGGTCCGCATCGCAGACAGTACAAATGACAACTCCAAAAAGTACAATATCACATTATGTGACTAATGAAAACAATTTGACAACAGTTTCACAAGTAGCTGGTCCTGAATCGGCCAAAACAACATTGGCTACAAAACTGTTACAAAAAGAAAAGGATCGACGACAGGCAGCCTTACAATATACCAATTTACCACATGCATTGATGAACAACAATCCTAGTCTACAGATTATAACAGTCAGCACAGATTCACCATTAGTAGATGGTACAAATTTAAAATCTTATACAATGCTAACAAGTCCCATGGCTCAGGAGGAGTATGAACACTATAAACGTATCAGTGTTATACAAACACCAGCGATAACACAGTCAACTCCAGCCACACAACTACCAGGTCCCAATCATCAAGTCTGCCCCGAAATGCATACCTATTCAACTGCCAATTTAACCGTTACACCTGCTTTAGCTCCCAACCATATGCAAGTTCAATTCTATAATACCGTTAAGACGGTAAATGATCATGAACAAATCCAGGAACAGCCTGTAGATTTTTCGCCCAAAAATAATTTTACCCATTCGGCTAAGACTAGTCCATTTGAATTGACTGGTAATTATGCTATAATGGCTTGATAGAAAGTGGAATTCTTATTTATTTTAATTTATGACTCCATTGAAAAGCACTTCAATTCTCCATAATTAAAAAAAGACAATAAATCTGTGAGTTTTTAATGTATCGCGAATCTCAAAAAAGAAAATACTTTTTTTCTAAGAAACCCATAATTTGGACTTGATTTTATTTAAATTGTTGTTGTTTTTTTTAACAAAATAAGTACTTATTTTAATTTATTTATAAACTTTTTGTTGGAATTGTTTATTTTAAATTAAATGAGATTTTTATAAATGTATTCAACAAAAAGTATTGTTTGCAATTTTTCATTAACCCTTAAACGTTTGCAAAATATAAAATGTTTTTAAAACAATGGCATTATCATAATTCCTAAGTAAAATTGATCAGTATTTTTAATGCACATACATATTTGGGAAAAAGCATTGATATGTAAATTAAATCGGTGTATATATTTTTTTAAATTTCAAACCATATATGTCTAACAATTTTAGAGGAATATAAATTTCTCAGATAATACAAAATTTTTACATTAACCAGAGCTATTCCCAATGAAACGAATTAATTAAAAAATACTTTCTAAAATCACTTACACTCTGAAGTTTATCAATTGTCCCAATTATAATTATCAATTTTTTGCAGAAGCTGTCATACGGTAAAATTTGTAAAAAAAATTGCTAATTATTTATTTAATAATTTAAAGATCAAAGGGCCAGCTCACGAAGTTAACTGGTTACTTTAGTTGATTTTAAAATGCATTTAATTTTCAAATTAAAAACTGCTCCAACAGACAAGATAGATTTTCAAAAAACAAAATCTACTGTCTAAAACAAAAATCGTAAAAGTAACCATTATTGGTACACTTATACCTCGATTTACACGATAAACATATGGTGTTTAAATTGGTTCATGTAACAAAAAAAAATTAAGATAACTTGCTCAACCTTAACAATTTATAGGGAGACTATATTCATTAGAATCTAAAGCCTACTGTTTTGTTACCAATTCGACATAGAATGGTTTGTTTTACAATATTTTTGCGATGTCACCAATTTTGAGGTATTCCTGTTAAGCATATCTATATTACCAGTTTAAGTTAGGTTGAAAGGTGGATATACATCGGATCTGAAGAAATAAACATGGGCTGCTATCGGAACTTCTATGCGATTCTTTACATAGGGAATGTTGGTTTCAAAACTCTTTAGAAAATCAGTGTTTCTGTGCTATCGCTACCAATATATTTGAATCTAATTTCGATGAAAGTCTGGCAATGACAAAGCGTGATTTACAATCACCTAAATCGGTTTGTGCAGTTTTGTTTTTTTCTATAATCCTATGTATCTACATAGTGGGTATTATTCTAAACAGATTTCTCTTTCTCCTCTTGTTAGGGGCATCCCATTGCATTTTCATAATTCTAAACACCGTTTCATTATTCTAAGTAACCTAATAGGATTCTCCCGCACTCGTTTTTAAGTCAGCGTCGAAAGGTTCAATTGCTTTTCCGTTGCCGATCATAACTTACCTTCAGAAGAGTGCTCTGTGAATCCAATCCTGCAAAACATCGTGTCGATCGAGAAATACAATAATCGTGTTAAAGCGAAATCATGTTAAAAGAGTATCGTGTTAAAAATATGTTTTTGTAAACGACAAAATATTACCTTGATCTCATGATATCCAGCGTTTTAGTTTCCAAAAGGATTGAATATTTTCTATTAAGAATTTCAATAGATCAAAGTAATGAAATTTCTTTTTTATTAATCTAATACCGGCAAAGATTGGGTTGTATCACTTCCTTGCAGAAAAGCTAATATAAGTTTTAAACAAAATTTATTAAAAACAATAATATTACTTTCGATGGTATTGGAATGCTGAGACAGGCCTGATGATAGAATTTCAAAAAGTTTTTAAGTAGATTTTTTTAATTAGAAGAAAGTTATCATGGGGTTTTTCAACAAACATTTAATTGTTTTTAAATCGAATTCTAATACAGATAACCATACTAAATATCCTCCTACACATAGGGAAAAATAAACACGCCTGTTACCAAATTGACACAAAAGTGCTTATAATTTTTTAATAACATTTGTTGTCAAAGTAAATACATACGTATGTACGATAACACAATGTAATGTTTTGCAAAGCAACGTTGTCAACATTGCAACAATTCGTTGTCGGAATCTAAATTTAATACACATCCGTTGTTTAAATGTTAACAAGCGTGGTAAGCTTACTATTGACAAACAATTCCTTTTCCCAACTATGTTTAACTTTTTGAAATTATGAAATTTTCAAAAGAACCTAAGAAATTTCTAATATTTTATGAATTACTTAAACAATGTGGTTATTCGAACATTGTCGAACAAGAAAATTAACTAGAAAATATCAGAAAAAGTTAAGAAAGAAAAAACACATGTGATAGTAAATTTATTTTACAAGTATATGCTTAATTATATATTATGTTAATTATTATTTTATTTACTTTATTAATTATATTTCCAATTACAAATTATTGTAATAATTATTGATTTTACACTGCACTCAATTGTTTTTCTTTAATAAAAACACACATTCAAATATTAAATATTAAAGATTAATAAAGAAAACAAAAAAAATATTAGAAAATAGAATGTTCTCCATGTTCTCTTAAATAAGCACATAAGCTCTCTCTTTCTTGAGCTTTGCACTCTTTTGTCTTGGAATCCGAACAAAATTAAATCTTAAAAATGTTCAAAGCATAATTAAAACAAGTTTTAAGTTAATTTTTTTAATCATTTAAATAAAAAAAAAAACTAAAATGAAATTATGCTACAAAAAGAGAGAGAGAGATTATAAAGATATAATTTATTAGAATGTAGTATATATTTCTATGTACTTAAAAAAAAAACAAAACACATTACAGTATTTTCAATTAAATTTTTAATGTCATTTTACACTTAAAATATGTATTTTGTATGTAGTTAGAGATTCCAAAGAATTAAAAAGTATATAATTATTAAATTTAATAAAAAAAAATAATTTTAAGTTTTCATATGAGTATAAAAAAAACTTTGATTCTTGGCAATCAAAGTATTTGAAAGATGCTCGTAGACGAGATGATCTAGTCTTTAAAATTAGTTGAAAGTAACCGAATCATTCAAGTGAAAATTACGTAATGATTTGGTTAGTTTTGTTATTTTTAAATAAAAAAATAAATATAATTATAAAATAATTTTAGCAAATAACTATGGCCGTTTTTGGTGCAATATTCATATACATAGTAGATAACTAAAAATTTCGTTATTATTTTGAAATTGTATAAAAATTTGTCTATAACTATTTAAAAGTTATTGGATAAGTTCAGTTTGTCTGTTTAAGTTTAATCTGTCTTTTAACGAAGACAGTTTCTAAATTTATTTTTATAGTGAAAAAAGCATTTTAATTTTTTTAAATACATTTAATTTTATATTTTATTTTTTTACATATATTTTTTTTGTACAATATTAGTATTTATGCCAAATGTTATACATACAAATATATACATACAGCTAAATATACCAAAGAATACGTTAATAATAGAATTTATATCAACTTTTTAGTTTTACTACCTTTTAGACTTTATTACAAAAAAAAAAAAAAAAAACTTTAAATAAAAGAAAACCTCCAAAAACCGTAAAAATATAAAAATGTGTTTTATTTAAAAATTAGTTTTAAAGAATACTATAAAATATATATTTTTTAAATTATAATAAAAATAAATTACAATAATTAAACTTTTTCGACTTCATTTAATATGCATTTAATTGTTTAGTTTGAAAAGTTCGATCTTTACACTTTGCAAATATAACAATAAATTTGATTGGTTAACAGTAAATTTGATTGGTTCGATTAGTTCGAACAGTCAATAAATTTGAAGACACTCCATTTTGACCGGACCACTCTATTCGTAAGGATCATAAAGCTTAGATCCACCAAGGTTAGTTATAAAGTAACTGCTAAGAAAACAGGTTTTCTTAATGACAGGTCCTTTACAGTTTCTTTCTTTTCCCTATCTTTGCAACTGTGACATTGTTCATGGAAGCGGAGCCCAAGCCTACCTGCATGTCTGCTAAGCACCCAGTGACCTGGTATTACTGCTATCAACCTCGATATATCCTGACTATTTCGGTTTATAAAGTGTGTTGTGCGTTTCTCATTGAAACACACAATACAATAACTTGGCCCCTTTACATGCTTCTTGGCGATTCCACTTATTTTCAGCTTTTTTTAAGAAAAAATCTGAGGATAATGCATTTGATAAAACCTAATAGAGTTGCTACTGAAACGACGTTGGACATATCAGATCCCGTTCTGTCGAGCTCACCTGGCTGTTCATTTCAATAATAGTCCCTTTGATGTTTTGGTAACATCTGCCAAAATTATGAGACACCTGTTTCGTACTTTTTTTTAAATTTGGTCCTTTTTGGGTGCAAAAGGGAGAAAACTGTATTTAGCACAAATTACGGACTAACTCTGTAATATTTATTGTAATAAAAATTTTGCATTTCACTAGGGAAAAAAGGACCAAAAAGGGAAAAACGGGAAATTTAATTTTATTCAAACTCATTGAGACAATTTTTTTTTTTTTTTAATTTGAAAAAAAGTAGTCTATTTACTTACACAAAATAAGCTGTTCCTATATTATTTTGGAATTCGAGTAATGAAGCCTATAAAGGACCAAATTCGAGTAAATTGTTTGGTACTTTTTGAAAGCACTATCTTTCTGAAACAAATTGTATTCTTTATTAGTACTTTTCACATAGGTAAAATTTATTCCACTTTTGGTACTTTTTCTTTCCTCAAATGATACTCTTTGTTTGTTCTTTAATATGAATTCAAAACACATGATTATTAAACATACATGTTTCTCATTGAATAAGATTCTTTGAGAACTTTTAAGTACTTTTTATCTCATAAATGATACTTTTTTTAATTTTCTAAAATATTCAAGCTAGGAACATTAATTTTAACATACATGGTCTTGACTGAATAGTATTATGTAAGCGGGAACTATTTGGCACTTTTCTATTCTTCAAATAGTACCTTTCAGATTTTTTATAATGGTTAACCGGAAAACAGGGTCCTTATTTAATGAGAATTTATTGAGAGAGATTTTTGCACTTTTTCGTTTTTACGATGGTACTTTTTGACATTTTTACGCTATTGAACATATATATTGAAAATAAAATTTAAAATGTAGGGACCTTAGTAAATGATATTTTTTGAATTGTATAAAATATTGAACACAGAAAAATACAATTTTTGATTAAATGATAATCTATTAGAGGAATTTTATAATATTTTTTTTTTCAAAAAGTACTTTTGAAATTTTCTATGATGTGGAAGGTAAGTAAATGAAACTAAAAATATAAACTTCTTACTGAATGCGAATTTAATCACGTGATATTGAACGTATAAAACTGAAACATTAAAAAAACGTTTAATCAATTTTAATTTTCTATAAAGGTAAACAAAATTTTTCATGAATTTAAGTTAGGGTAGCGAAGCACCCAGGGTATGCTAGTTATTAAATAATCTGGTAGACTTTTTAACAAAAAACTGTAATGTAAAGAAGTTAAGCGTCAGAAAGCCCTAAAAAGTAATATAATAGACAATATATGGCGGTACAGTCATATTCTAACGTTTGTTTATGTTTGGTATATACATTTTGTAAAACATAACCTTTTTATAGCAACATTTGCATTTTAATTAGTTTTTTGTCTCTCCTGAAAAATTTTTAAAAGTGTTGTTACACCCTTTTGCATTTCAGGTGACGTTATGTTAACTCTGTACATGAAGTAGATTTTCCTAGTTCTATTGTGATCTACGATGATTTGACAAAATATTTTCAAAAATTGGCTCTTAAAAGAAGTGTTTAATAAATACCATCCTATAAATTTATTTTTTATAAGAAACCACCCTAATAAACATACATAAGTATGTCTTTATGAAACCATTTAGCAAATATGTAGTTAATTTAGTCCAAATATACATAAGGTTTTTAGTTTCTTTAACTTAATTTAGTACAGTTTAGTACACTGAATATTCGAAATCAATTACTCTTTCGATTGATAACCTTTGACCAAATAAAAAATAGAAATTCACGCAACATTTATTTTTAAAGTTTGTCTCATAGTTGTCGTCGTACAATGTATGCAAAAGATTATTTTAACTTAGAATTTAATCTAACTAAAAAGACAAACAATTTCCTATTTTGTATGTTTATGTTTAATTTTTAAAAAATTTATTTCGTAACATAAATCGAACGTATAACTTATCAGTATAAAATCTATTAGAAACTATGATTTTACATAGATAGACTGAGAAGCCATTCAAATTATCAAATGACAACTTTTACACTGGTGTAGATAGTATTAGATTAGAAAACATTTTATAAACATGAAAAATATGAATTGACACATTTTAAAGAATCTTCTTTAGATGTTCATAAAGTATTCAGAAATATTTTTATATGTATATATGTCACAATTATTAATATATGTATGTATGTATGTAACAAATAACAATATAATTGATATAGCTCTTTGGGGATTTTATAATTTACCATATGAGTAAATGAAAACATTAATTATTTTATACAGGCAATGTCGCCATTTAATTGAAAGATATTTTAATAACTTACATACAAGATCTAAAATTATAATAACGAATTCTTGTGGGTGTTGACCGAATACTAGTACACTATTGCACATAATGATACATACATAAACTAATCTCACCAAAGAACATTTCCTATTTAATGCTCCATTAATACTAACAGACCGAAACTATTTTCATTATATAAATTACAGTGACTTAAAGTCAACTATGTTCAAAATTTTTTTTACACATTTTCTTATTTGTTTATTACTGTTGTAATTTAAATGCGTACAATAACTAATTGATCAAAATTCCAGCCTGTGTATGATGAAGTAATAAGTAAATGAAAATAAGACCAAAAGGCAGCGGCAAATTAATTAAATCGAATTTTATATCATTTGAAGAAGAATATTGAAATGAATACAGGGACATTTATGTATAGTGTAATTTAGATTCGAAAAATAACTACAAACATATGGCAACGATCAATATAAGTCTTATATTATAAGAGAATACATTTTAGGAACATAATATTTATATCCTACACCACTTTAGTGGGGAGGGTATATTGGGTTTGTGCTGATGTTTGTAACATACAAAAATATTCGTCCCATACCTACCTTAAAGTAAATCAATCGGCTCAGAATCGTTTTCTGAGTCGATTAAGTCATGTCCGTCCGTCTGGATGGCTCACTAGCTGGCTTTCTATGTAATCCTTGTGCACAAGGTACAGGTCGCAATTTTCAAGATAATTTGATGAAATTTGGCGCACACTTTTTTTGGCCCAAGGACAAAGTCTATTGAAAATGGATAAAATCGGTCCATTAGTTTTATAGAACTTTTAATGACATTACGGATATTTGAAATGATCGGGCCAATACCTCTACCAACATATTTTCCCCTACTTTGAGCCCTCTTGTAAAAAATCTATTTTTTTTTGCCAAAAATAGGTAAAACTATTATAGAATAAAGTTAAAAACAAATCAAATGCTTTATTAATTAAAAATTATTAAAAATTACATTTTAAACATATTGACTGGTATAGGGCGTCATTTGGTTGGCTATGCCATGTAAAATATGTAAACATATTTTATACACTTTTTAGCATTAAAATATACTTTAAAACTCCAACCGACTAAAAAAGTTTATATATGTTTATACATACAGTCTTACATGTATGGAAAACAATAGCTTCAAAACCTAATGTTATGGGAAAAACCAGATTTGGGATCAGCATGACTCAATTTCCCGATATGTCTTAAAGGCATTTTTATTTATGAGCATAATAAATTCGGTAGGGTAATGAAAGGAGGAATTTCTCGTTTAATGAATGACAAATTATTAGCGACCTCAAATGCATTTAATTGTGTCTGAGTATATTAGTACTTTGTTACACAAAGACATAGCCTTTAGAGCATTGTATATTATGTATTACTTCAACCAAGTCTCAGGAAACATTGCTAGATATTCGACCCATTGAAACATATTAAAGTTGTAAGGCGGCGCTTACAGCCGAACTGCTCTTTACTTTAGGCGAATTGGCCAAAAGCGGTTATAGGACACGTTATCAATGTATACTGGCATATTGGAAGGTTATACACAATCATGGACGTGCCTGATCGTATACCAGACACCGAATATGTCGGAAACTTTGAAACTCTGTTACCAGATAAAATATTTTTGTCAAGCGGAACATTAGAGCAAATACTAGTAGGAATCCATTCTTACACGGATGACTCTAAATTGGAGGACAAAGTGGTGCTAAGTTCTTTATTAAAGAATCAGAAACAGAAATATACCACCGTTCACCAAATCATAACACAAGCTTCCAGGCAATAACGGAATGCGTAAATTGGATTAGAAAAAATATGGCGCCCACAGCGCTTATTATATTTACTGACATCCAGAAGGCAATTAGGACGATATCACGTGATAGGTAAGATTTGCATCATATGGGCACCAGCCCACTCGGCAGTAGTAGGCAACGAGAAGGCGAATGTACTAACTTTAAAGTGAAAGGAGCTCTAAGGAGTTAACCTGACAATCGCATAACGAATCGACGCAACAAAAACGGAACTAAAAATATGATAAAGAGAATCCCATAAGGCCTCTTGGAATAATGCAGGATTATTATTATTACGAGCACATCTATGCAAAATTGAACGTGCGGATTCAGACGAATGTAGAGCATGTGGAGAGGACAGTGAAACTCTGAAGCACATTCTTTCCCACTACTAGTCACTCGTAGAAGTTAGATCCAAGTACCTTGGAAGTGATGTTATTCTGGAAATTACATTCCTGACCAACACTGATTGGAAGATTAGTAGGAATTACATTTAGGAAACTGAGTTTATGAACACTGAAAAATGATTCATTCATAATTAAATTTTTATTATTTTTAAAGTTAACAGTAGCTTAGTAGTAAATCCATGAAAGACATAACGGATATTATTCCCAACAAAGACCAAGATTCCAAGCTTCAACCTGACACTGTTAAAGATTTACAAAACTCCCTCAACTTTCTTATTCATTATGGAAATTTAACATCCAAAATAGTGTCAAAAATACAATGTAGTATGATACTATAACTGTCGTAAGACGTTTGGGTTTAGATGGGGACTTAGTTTCAATATAATACTTCCAATTTTTAATCTTCAATTATACAAAGCAAGTGAGTTTTTAAAGTAAGAATTCTTTCCAGGAATGAGTGGTATAAGGGTAAGTTACCGAGCGAATATATCAAGGTATGTCTTTTTCAAAAAAGCTGGGATAAGTAAGACGGTGGGAGTCTTCCCAACAACTAAAGTGTTTTTCAGGTTAAAATATATGCGATTATGTCAGCCTTAAGGAATCCCTATGAGCTTAGAATTCGTAACAACAGAGGAATTTATGTCGATAGCCACTTCCACATTAGTCAGACAATAAAAAAAGGATTTGTCAAGTCTGGGTCGCCTATTTGACACCAACCTTGTTTGGGTCCCTTCGCAAATGGACTACTAGTGAAATAAACAGGAAGCTGAATTGTCTAGAACGAAATCAGGATAATGTGTGCTAGACAGACATGCTAGACATCTTAGCCAACACTTCAATGTATACTGTCGCAATTATAGCAACTGTAAAATATCTCACACTATTGTTTTAACTTTTGGTTAGACAATAAGGTATTCTATGCAGTTTAATAAATTCGCGACTGCAGGGTATTTTTAAAATTTGACTAAAAATTTAAATGTCAAATCATTTGCTTACAAACATGTGTAGATATAAATAACTAAAGATTTTTAATTCGATATGTAATAAAAAACTTAATGGATGTCAATACTTTCTTAAAATGGGTCAAAAGTCTATGACAAGTTAATGAATTAAAGAAAACACATCACATACATAAATAAAACTTAAGAAATACACTTGAGAATTATTTTTACCACACTGACTGCTCGCTGGGGTCATGCAAGAACATGAATAAATTTTGTGTGAAAATAGAATCAATTCAATTGTGTACAATAAGTTTAGCTTCTAGTGTTACCCACTGCAGCTTTTTTATATTTTTTTAGGAAATTCATTCGCTCTCAGCGTCTAATTGTGATGTTTTCACTTTTTATTAATGAATGATTTTTGCCTAGTTCTGATCGACGATTTCTTTAATGAATTAATGTTTCCTACCTGGCATGATTATATTTTCAAAAAGTAAAGTTTACAATTTAAATCCCGAAAAAGTTGTTCAGATAAAGATTCATCAAATGCACTTTCGTTTTATTTCATTTTTCCTTGTGTTTTGGGACCTTTATTATTTACCGCATCCAGAGGAATTGATTTCCATCGATTGGATTGCATTGGAAATCCCAAAATGCTAATGGTGTTAAACTACATAATCTGACATGTTACAACTTTTTGTGGAATTTAAGCGCCGTACGGGAATTATCAATCTATATGGATTGATTACAAAAATTGTTTCCTGATATTCCACCATTAAAGTGATCGCGAAATCAATTAGCATTCTTAAGAGTAACAAATCTCCAGGTGTGTGCAATTGAAGTAAGTCCCCCTTAAGAGTGTTGGAATAATACTCCCAATTTCCGATTATAATTAATGTACCAAAAAAGGACAACCACAAGTGGTACATAGTAATCTGCAGTGTATGATGAATTAGGTTATCGGCCAGATATGTTACAGAGTTTCTTTATCACATAAATTACAGAAGTATCTTTATCACATTAAGGGAATGGTGCTTGTCACTATATTTATGTTTCCTAGACTACGAGAAAGTCGTCGAAAATCTAAATCAGGATAGGATGGCAAGTCAGCAGTCCGATAAAACTTGGGCAATGGTATCCTTTTAGGATGTTTATTCTTACCACTGCTATTAAATATAGTTCTGGAAACTATCTTTGAAAACTATACTGCAACCAAAAAACTATATTGCAACCAATTTCCGTAACCTTACGATGGTTAAGGAATTGGCTTTGGTTTGAGCATATACAAATGTGGCTATGACACAAAGATAAAAAAACTCTCTGATTAATCCAATTCTGTATAAAAGACCACTTCATTCTTGATAGTAACAAAAAGATAAGTGTTTTAATTACACGCCAAATAACTACAATTCTCTTCTAACTGTTATGAAAAATCGCTAAAACAGCAAATTGACTACTTAAAGCTATCAATAGATACGATCTAAATGTTATGATAGGACTCATCATTTTCGCACCCTCCATTTCAAATTGAAATGTTTACACTCGTAAAACATAAAATAATGAAATCATTTTAACATTTTCTAACAATATCTGATGAATGGAATCGCAGGCTGGTCTTGCTGATATTGTTTCAGATGTATGCGATAATGCGAACCAAGATTCAAATTATGAATAACAGCACACACACATGGAAACATACTAACAAAATTATGTATCTGTGTTTTGTATGTATTTGAGTTTATTGTTGTAGTTATATGTGGAGCTCTCATGGATCCTACTATAAAAGTTACAACAAAAACAAAACTTAATAGTAATCGAAATGTAAAAACAACGACAAAATACATATGTACATACATCAGTGTTGTTTCATTGTTGGGCTGTGTTGAATTTCATTTGAATGTGAGAAAAGAAAAACAACAGCCAAACGAACGAGCGAACATATACAAACGATCATCCATACGATCGATCAAGAAAAAGTATCTTTGTGCAATTGTGTGTCTTAATGTCTTTTTTAGTTTGGTTTAGTTTTGTTTTAATTTTAATTTATTTTCTGAATAAATTTCAATATTTTTTAAGTATAGCTCTTAGTTCTTTTGAAAATTGTGCGTTATTTGGAATCCAGCAGTTGTCGCGATCGGAAGCATTTGAAAACGTTACAATTTCCTGCGTTGAAAAGTAATTATAATTATTATGTATTTCAATACACAGAAAAAAACACTATTGAATAAAAGAAGCTTATCAAAATTAAATGTCGTTTGAGAGAACTGAAATCTAAAAAAAGGATTTATTTCAGATATTAATAAATACATAACAAAAATAAAAAATTAAATGTTTTAAAACAATGAAAATAAAACCCTTTTAACAAAAGAAAATAATTCAAAAATTTATTTAAATTAAAATAAAATATATTAAAAAATAAGTGAAGCTATAAAAAATGTGTTTTAAAATTAACGACACTTGTTTAATCGCTTGTCTACAGATAATAGATTGTTTCAATAATACATACATAAAAAATAATTGAGAAATAAAAAAAATATTATTAAAAATACAAAGAATTGTGCTAAAAAGTTATAATTCATTTCAATCTCATTTTAGTTTGCTGTCATTTTATGTGGAATTAAGTCGTGTCTTAGCAACGACATAATAATAAAAATCTAATCGAATTTAAAAGTGTTTACAGAAGTTAATTCGAATATATTTTTGGATTAACAAGAAAAATGTTGCCCTTTCGTTGGGGCCTGCTTGGTGTGGCGCTATTAGTCGCCTTTACACATGGAGCATCAATTGTAAGTGAAAACGATTATAATAAAAATAATAAAATATAAAACTGATTAAAATTTTTTTTTAAATAATGTCTATAAATAAACTTAATTAAAAAAGTGTTAATCTTATTAAGAAAATTTTTTTAAGACAAGTATCGAAAATTAACGTGTTTTCATGAAATATCGACAAGATTGTTTTAAATAGTAAATTATTAAGGAAATTACATCAATCTTAGAAAAGATTTTACATTTGTTCTGGTTAATAAAAAATTCATTCGATCGGATGCGAATTAATTAAAATAATGCCAATAACTATTTGCATGATCGGGTTAAACAGAATAATATTTAATGCAAAGTATCTTAAAGTTGTGTATGTATTAATATTAAAACCTCTTTTTTCTAATTTTTGAAAAATTAAAAAAAATAATAATTTTGTACAATAATAATATGCATTTTAATATATTTCGATTTAAGAAAATAAAAAAATCTAAATCCGTAAATAACGCAAAAATATTTTGCTTGCGTTCCTTTGGATTTTAATGCATGAGTGTCGCCGAATGGAGATGTACATTTAAAATAGTTTTCCAATTAATTTTGAAAATTATATGTTACCAACAGGGCAAGGATTTCTATGCAAATCCATGTTTGTAGTCAGTAACTCAAAATAATTTTTAACTAGTTTTCTTTTCGAATCAAAGAATTTACTAAAAATGGCATAGATTTGTTGTTGGATATTTTGATATAAATAAATAAATAAATAAATAAATTGCATATTTTGCTTTAAATTGCACATATTTTGCATATTTCCAACATTTTTATAGCATATTTAACATATTATTTAATTTTTCTAAAACAAATTGTTTTGTTTTCTCTGTATTTCATATTTTTACAAAAATTTGGTATTTAGTAAATTCTAAATATGTAAAAAATATAATACAAATAATATTTACTTATTTAGAATCTTTCTTAAATAAATATCAACAAATTTCGATTTAACAACAAAATAAAAAGTTTTATGAAATACAATTTTTCATAGTTTTATTTAATTTTTAAAACCACAATAGTGCGGAAGGTATTTTGAGTTTGTGCTGTAACGTCCAAATTATTGGTCCTTAAAGTATCGGTTCAGTATCAATTTCTAAGTCTGACCTTCTGTGTGTCCACATAAAAATATAACTTGATAAAATTTTGTTCTTACATCTCTCTCAGGTCCATAATTCACTTCAAAACATTACCAAACGATAAAATTAGGAAGAAATATAATTTATACAAAAATACATTCATTCACCAAATTTATTAGAATTGCTATCAAGCTTTCCACTTGTTGTTGTTTTGTGATTCTCGAGGTCGTGGTTACTATTCATCATTCGGTTTAGGACATATCAAAACTTCACAACTCTTTTCTTAGAATTCTTGTTTTTTTATATCAGTTGTTTAAGAATAAAGCTGTTGAATACTAATGGCAATTTTATTGACATTCTTTATCCGAATTTTTATTTATTTTTTTTTTTTTTGCTAAACATAGGATATTTTCTTTTAGCTTTTTCCATAAGTACAGGTTTTATTTTGAAGTTAATTTTAAATAATTTGACACAAATGTTTTGCTGTATTCTTCGCACGAAGTGCATAAAATGTATTAAGTGTCGGTCCACGATTTCTTATAGCCCATACAAGTGGTTCCACGATTTCTTATAGCCCATACAAGTGGTTCCACGATTTCTTATAGCCCATACAAGTGGTTCCTCGAAAACAATATTAGAGAGTAATTAATATGTTGAGCAGATAGTAATCGTAATTGAATATAGACAAAGCTATTATTTTTTTGCTACACTGATTTTAATGAGAATCGGTCCATTTATGACCAAAGCTCCTATACGAATATATTTATATAAATAAATTGTTTTAAATTACGAGAATAGTAATGAAATTTGAATAAAAAAAATTATACAAGAAAGTGGTTAAGCTACAAGAAAATCAATCGTCACTCCATAGATTACAAAGAGAGAGAGAGTCAGAAAGCTAGTCCACAGATTGTCTTTCTTAAATACATTGACTCTTTGTCGAACTGCTGGATTGTTATACATTAGGGTGACCCCAAAAAATAAGTTGCTGATGTTCCCACTGAAAATAAAAATTTAGTTCATTTTAAGATATCATTTCTTAAAATTGTTGTCCTGACGTCAATATTTGACGAGCTGGATCAAAGGATAAAAAGGCCCTTTTTGAAGGTTTTTATGACTTTTTTATATTTCTGACAATTACATTATAAACCTCATATTATTTCACCGTAATGGTTTTTTTCAGTTTTTGAAATGAGATAAGCTTTGTATTTGTATTCATTTGTTTTCATTCCATTATAATTTAAAATTTTAAACTTTTTCAATAACTATACTAAATAAATTAAATCTAGATTGAATTTTTAAAAACGGAAATTTTTGATTACATTTAAAAGGTCTTTCAAGGACCTTTTTTATGATACCAAAAATTATATATATACTTCCATTTGTATATAAAACTATTTCTATGAGTAAGTGCGGGAGAGAGCCTTATATGGGTTCTTATTGCTTTATGAAACAATGTTATTTAATTTCTTAGAAGCAAGATTTATAATTAGGTATAATTAAATAATTTGATGATTTAAACAGGAGCGTTTCTAATAATCGATAAATGACATTAATAAATTTATAGGAATTGAGGTAAATTCCGAAATGACAAGGAACGAAATTTTTATATTGTCCCAAAAACATTTTAAATATACTCATACTGCATTACGGTATCATATATAGTTAGTTTAAAAGGATCGTGTATATACATCAAATCCGCAGAAATACACTTAGGCCTCCAAGGACCTGTTGTATACTTCTTCACCAGTGTCTTAGGAGGGAATCGAATCCACCACCTCTGGAAAGCCATAAACAAAGTACTAAAGTTGTATTAGAAAAGAGTAGATGCTGGATGAACTTTTAGCCTTATTTTAAACATTTATCAAAGGTTTATAGAACAAATTTTTTATGAAAATTTGATTTATAAACTCTTAATAAGAGTTTATTAATAAGACCTTTACCACCTTATACAAAAACGATTGTTAAGTTAAAATTGTTATTAAAACCTATTTTTATATGGAAAAAGTGTGTAGAAAACCAATATTAACTTTAATAATCGTTTTTGTAAAAGACCCATAATAATTGAACAATTTAATGTCGGTTTCTCTAAATGCATTTTCATTCTTACAAATATATTGAAAACAATAAATAATTTGTTTTGTAGTATATATAGGCAATTTCGCACCAAGGTTAGTACTATTGGATAGTAGGCTAGAAACACATTTGAGCTCTATTGATCAAGAACTGGCAAACTTAGAGGTGCTTAAAAGTTAGACAATTTGGTCATACAGGGTTTTATGAGTGTAACTTTTCACCTATTGGTCCTACCACAAATTGTCCAAAGAAGTTCAGATAGCCATTTCTTCATCTTCAAGCTTATACAATTTCTTTTAAGGTCTTTTTAGTCATATAATGGGATGCAAGTGGGTATCTATCCAAAATATTTATTAAAATATTTGACACTTAATTTTTCCCAAAATGGACGTTTTTGTACCTTTTTTGTTTTTTTTTTTTAATCTAAGCTTGGAGCAAATTTAATCAAAATCGATTTTTTGAGTTGGGTCACTTCATATGAAATCGCTTATATGTATATTCTAGAAAGTTATAGATAGAGGAGTCAATTAAGACATGTCTGTCCGTCTTTGTATCTGTTAAAATAATTTTTTGGAGATCCCAGATATCAAAATTATCAATAATTCTGTCGAGAGGTTTCATATTTAAAATCAGCAACATCCGTACATAAATAACGGTTATATGTGCAACATTGCTTATTGAAATTTTGTGTTTTGCGTATTCTATTTTTGGTGTTTTTTACCCATACCACTTCCGAAACGTATTCCATTAAGCGACCGTAAAGCCTTTAAAGGAATTTATATAAGCATTTTTACGCGAAAATAAAGATGTACGTTCGTGAGCTACACGTGTAATAAAAATGTCCTTTTAATTTATTTCTATATTATTTGTTTGTTTTTATTTTAAGTTGCTCCCTTAGCAGTATGATACGACTAAGGAGGGATTATTTGTCCTCGAAATATTCATAACGCCATCACCAATTAAGGCTTTCGCCTAAAAGAGCCTCGTCCAAGTACTACCAATACGACCTATATCTTCGTATAGGAAGCTGGAACTCCGATCCTAAGTTTACTGGTCTCCACCAAAATCTTAAATGAGTTTTGTTTAGTACTCCACCATGTTTCAAAGAAAATTTTAGGTTATCAAATAAAATGCATGTGGGTAATGCATAAAGCTTCGAAGAACCGTAAAGAAGCGAAAAAGAAGTATAATTTACTCCATGGAAATGCTGAAAAAGTCATGAAGAAGTTATGATTTTAACACAAGCTTTTCATAGGAGAGATGTCCTTTTTATTTGATTCCAAATTTACTAGAAAGTGAAATTGTAGTATTATCGAATACAATTAATTTGGCTCAAATAAAATTAACATAAATAACTTGCATTTATCAATTAACTCCAAAACTATTTTGTTAATTTTTGTAAAAGTTCTGCTGTTGGTATAAAAAAACACTTATATGTTAAAACAAGTAAGAAATTATAGTTAGGCGACCCGTTACAAAAATAACAAGTAAGAAGATACAGTCGGGGGAGGCTGACCTTATAATTCCCTACACCTGTATACGAATAAAATGTGTTTTAGTTTTTAAAATAAAGCATTTAAGTTGAATTGTACCTTGCCTCAGATATACTTAAGCCATTTATTGTTTAATAAAACTGTGGATATTTAATTGACATTTTGATTGGTTCTAGAATCATGTAGGTCATCAAGGCTAGTATATAACATGGTTTTGCAGCTTTTTGTCGAGATACGAGTATATTTAACATAAAATGATGAACAATAGGCTTCGTCCCTTGGACAAAAGAAAATCATGTACCAAAATTCATTGAATTATCATCAAAACAGCGACCTGTAGTTTGATTACCAGGTTTACATGGACTGACAGACGGACGGACATAGCTAAATCGACTCAG
This sequence comes from Lucilia cuprina, assembly GCF_022045245.1. Lineage (NCBI taxonomy): Eukaryota > Metazoa > Arthropoda > Insecta > Diptera > Calliphoridae > Lucilia > Lucilia cuprina. Next base: position 33,422,608 of record NC_060953.1, read on the forward strand.
AAAATGATTCTGAGCCGATTGGTATACTTTGAGTTGGTATAGGACCAATGTTATTGTGCGTTACAAACATCAGCACAAACCCAATATACCCCCTACTAAAGTGGTGTAGGGTATAAAATGTGATTTAATTTTCATAAAAAATGCATTTAAGTTGAATTGTACTTTGCCCTAGATATAACATATACCATAAGCCATTTATTGTTGGATAAAATTTTTGACATTTGAGTCAAATTTTGAAGGGGGTTTTTTAAAGAAGCTAGGGTCAAATGAGGTCCTATAATTATGAAATTCATGAGGCTCATCAAGGCTATTATAGAACTTTGTCGAGATACGAGTATATTACACATAATTATGAACTTTAAAGCCGTATTTGGCGGGATCAGTTGTATGGTGGCTAGGTGAAATATTAGGCCGATGTTAACCATTTTCAATAGTTACAAATATCACAAGTTTTACAAGGTAGTTCCATTATAAAGTTTACATGGAAGGACGGACATAGCTAAATCGACTCAAAAAATAATTCTATGCCGATTGATATAATTTAAGGTGGGTATAGCACCAATATTATTGTGCGTTATAAACATCAGCGCAAAACCAATATACCCTTCCCACTAAAGTGGTATAGGGTACTTCTATATGTGGTGTCTCTTTCAAATAATCAAAGAACATTTATATTCCTTCCGTTAACCAATTTTTGCTTAGTTTTCCTTTATTGATGAATTTGGCGTAATTTTTGCCTCTATTGTTTTAATTTCATTTATTTTGTTGTTTACAATTGTCAAGTGTTTTAATGAACTCCGCTAAGATGTAGTATCATAAAACTAAGGATCTATGTATTTCAAATTTTTTCTCTATTGAAAACGAATTTAAGTTAAGAATAAAATTTAATTTGCTTAAGCCATTTTACTTAAATTTTAAAGCTTCCGTTTTCTATTTAAAAATTAACAGGAAATTACAAAGATCTATGATAAGAATTAAATAATATGCTGCGCCGAAAAAATGAAAGACCAAGGTCATATAAATATATTTGAAAAATATTAATTAGAACAAGAAATAAAAAATAATGAAACTGAATCAGTGAAAAAAAACACACAAAAACAAGTGATGCGTGTAATTAATCCGTGAATAGCTAAGAAAAAGTAGGTCTTCTTATTGATAAAGTTGACATTTGAAATGAACTTAATATTTCAAACACTTAATCACAGTTTTTTTAGTATAATTTAAAACTTAAGAAATTATTAAATACAAAACAAACAAGTAAAATGTATTTTTATTATTATTTAATATTAATGAAATTAAATAATTATTATAAATAATTCAAGGTTACATTAGAATTAAATATATTAAATAAGTATGTGTATTGCAAAAGTTTTGTAGAATAATTTGTGTTTTTTTATGTTTTACAGAACTCAGCTGATGAAGTTCAAAGATCCAAAAGAAGCTAGTAAGTTGATATTTTTATACATCTTGTAATCACGACCCGCTCTCGAAAGAATGATAATGTTGTCTTCCAATTGTAGTTTTATTTTACATATATTTTTTAAGGACTTTTTTCTCATAATCTCCTAATATATGCATTTTCGTATGTAAATGTATTATTAAATAAAAATTTAATATTATTCTGTAGCAAACGTGGACAAACTCAATCACAGTACTTAAATTTTGGACAACCTGAACTTGATGGTAAAGCAGAGGCTGAAGCTACAGAAAATGGTTCCAGATCTACAGTTTGTATGTACAGTTTTTATTTTATTTGAAAAATTGTGTGTTAAGAGTAAAAATTTTATTTTGTTGCAGCTGGAACCCATGGTATGGGACAAGCTCAAAGTCAATTCTCAAGTGGAGACTGCAGTGGCTGTGGTGTTGGTAGTCCCCTTTATGGTAATTTACTACATATGTATTTTTAGTATATAAATATCGATCATAATCCCTTCGAAAATCTTAAAAATCAAGTAGCTTTTTATTATTCCTAATTTAATTACATTTATTATATCCATTTTTAAGATTATTCTACTGGATCGCCGGACCCTCTTAGATTGGACGGAAATGTTATCTCTTATTCAGATGGTAAACCATCATCTATAATTGGAATTACTGGAACACAACCAGGTGGAGGTTTTGATACTGGTGCTGGTGGTGTAGGTCAGGTCGGTAGACCTGGTGGTGTTTATGGTTCAGGTATTGGAGGTACACCTGATCAAATGGGTCAGCCTGGTATTGGTGGTTACGCTCCAGGTACTGGTGCCGTAGGATCTCCAGGAACTGTTGGTGCTGGACAAATTGGAAGACCCGGTATGGGCGGAGCATTTGCTCCAGGTGCTGGATACTCCCCCAGTGATGGTGGTGCAGGTCAAACTCCAGGAACTGCTGGTGCTGGACAAGTTGGAAGACCCGGTATGGGAGGAGTCTTTGCTCCAGGTACTGGCTATGCCCCCGGTGCTAGTGGTGCAGGTCAAGCTCCAGGATCTGCTGGTGCTGGACAAGTTGGAAGACCGGGTATGGGAGGGGTCTTTGCTCCAGGTACTGGATATGCTCCCGGTGCTGGTGATGCAGGACAAGCTCCAGGAACTGCTGGACAAGTTGGAAGACCCGGCATGGGAGGAGCCTTTGCTTCAGGTACTGGATACGCTCCTGGTACCGGTAGTGCGGGACAAGTAGGAGCACCAGGTAATTAATCGAATAAATATTCTTTATATGAAAAATATTTCATCTGTTCGCATCATTCTTAAGGAACTTCATACGCCCCTGGTTATGGCCCAACTGCTGGTAGTGGTGGTATTGGACAACAAGGTGCTCCAGGTATTAATAGACATTACCAACATTTAATAATTGTCAAATAATATTAATTTACTTAACAGGAACGGCATATGGTCCAGGTTCTGGAGTTCAGCCATCAGGTATATTAAGTTATTATAGTATTAGTTTAATTAAACATATAGATTAAAAAATTTCCAATCTTAAACATATAAATTGAACATATTAAATTTGCAATATTTTATATTACAGGTGTTGGAAAACCTAGTTTTGGTGGAATGGGACAACAAGGACAGAGACAGCCACAACTGATCGCACCACCTGGAGTATTGCCAGGACAAGGGGGTATGTATATTGTCATTAATTTCCTCAAAAAACGATATTCAATTTGAAATATTTTAAGTACAAATTTACGAACTGGTGCAAACATATTCAACAATGCCATTTATAATCAAGTAGAATTTATTTTTATTTATATCCTTATATAATTTACAGGGCAACATCCTGGTGCTACTTTCGGTCCTCAAATGCCTGGTTATGGTCAAGGTACAGGTCAACAAATACAACCTTCTGGCAAACAACATATTCCCCGATATGGTGCTGGTGTCCAACAGGTACCGTCATATGGTACCGATGGCCGTCAACCAAGTGCTAGCGGCCCTTCGTATGGACAGCCCGGACAACAGGCTCCTGGTCAACAAATTGCACAACCTGGAACATTCTATAGACCAAGTAAACGAATATATCAAAACCTTTAAATACATTTTTAAATTTCTAAATAATTAAAGGTGCTGGTTTCGCTCCCGGTCAACAAAAAGCACCACAATATGTTACTGACCAACAGGCCACCGGTTATCCTCAACAACCTGGTTTTGCACCAGGCTATGGAGGAGCTGTAAGACAACCAGGTGGAGCTGTACAACCTGGCACAGGACCACAACAAATTATGCAACAACCCGGTGCAGGTATTATTGGAAGACCCGGAGCTGGTGGAATCCAACAAGGTGTAGGTGGGGGTTTTGGACAAACAACAGGAACTGGTGGTGGTATTGGTCAACAACCTGGAAGTGGAGCTCAACCCGGGTATCAAACGCAACCTGGAGGTGTTTATGGTCAACCAGGAACCAGTGTTCCTTCCGGTCAAGAAGGAGGTTATCAAACTGGTGGCGCTTTTGGTCAACCTGGTACGGGAGTTCAGCAAGGCCGTGTTCAACCAAGTGGAGGTCTTGTTCAACCTAGTTCAGATGGCCAACAAGGTGGTGCTCAGCCTGGTGGCGGCTTCAGACATCCCGGAGCACAACCTGGTGCTGCATTTGGACAACCCGGAACCATCGGACAACCTGGTGCAGGTGTTCAGCAAGGACGAGTTCAACCAAGTGGTGGATTTGTTCAACCGGGTACAGGAGTTCAACAAGGAGGTGTTCAACCAGGTGCCGGCTATAGACAACCCGGATCTGGAATGCAACCTGGTGCTGGATTTGGCCAGCCTGGTGTTGGCTACGGCCAACCTGGAGTACAACAAGGTGCTGGCGTACAACAAGGAGTTGGTGTACAACATGGCCGTGTTCAACTAAGTGGCGGATTTGTGCAACCAGGTACTGGAGTTCCACATGGAAGTGTTCAACCAGGTACTGGAATTCAACATGGAGGAGTTCAACCAGGTACTAGCTTTGGTAGACCTGGAGCTGGTGCACAACCTGGTGCTGGTTTTATTCAACCCGGTTCTGGTGATGGCTATGGTCAACCAGGATCAGGAGTTCAACCTGGAACAAGTTATATTCCTCAAGGTGTAGGTGTTCAACCTGGTACCGCCTATGTCCAACCGGCTGTAGGAGTTCAACAAGGTTCAGGAGTATCACATGGTGTTGGTCAACAAGGTATATTAACTCAGCCAGGTGCTGGTTTCGGTCAACCCGGTGCTGGATATCAACCTGGCGCAGGTTTGACGAAACCTGGAACTGGAGTTCCTCAAAGACCTACAGGTGTACAACAAGTACCCAGTTATGTTCCCGGATATGGACAGCAAGGTGCAGGAACTCAACCAGGAACTGGAGTTGGTTTTGGTCAACAACCTCAAATGACATTCGATCAACCAGGTTCTGCTCAACAAGGTGGTGTTCGTCTAAGCGGTGGTTTTGTGCAACCGGGACGTATGCAACCCAGTGCTGAATATGGCCAACCAGGAGCAGGAATGGGTCAACAAGGTCAAACAGGAGTTGGTCAACAAGGTAGTGCTCAGCCAGGAACTGGTTTTGGTCAATATCCTGGATCCGGTTTCACCCAACCTGGTGCTGGTTTTATTCCCCAGCCCGCAGGAGGCTTACAACAAGGTGCAGGAGTACAACAAGGAGCTGGAATTCAACAAGGAGCTGGAGTTCAACAAGGCGTTGGTGTTCAACAAGGAGCTAGTGCTCAACAAGGTACAGGCTTTGGTCCCGGCTATGATAGCACTTATGGTCAACAACCTGGAGTTGGTGGAGTTTATGATCAAGTTAGTGGTGGTCAACCTGGTACTGGTGTTCAATATGGCCAACCCGGATTTGGTCAACAAGGAGCTGGACAAACAAGTGGAGCTGGAGTTCACGCCCCAGGTGCTGGTGTCCAAACAGGTTATGGCCAACCTACCGGCACAGGTGTTTCAGAATACGGTCAAGGTCCACAACAAATTGTTCAACCCGGTTTGGCCTACATTCCTGGCGGTGTACAACCTTCCGGAGTACAACAAGGAATTGCAGGATCTGGAGGTTTAGGTAAGAATTTGTAGTCATAGTGAATAATGAGAGTTGTATACATATGTAATTTTTAGTTGCTGGTGTGGGTGGTGCTGACGATGCTTTCTCACAAGCTGAATCATCTATTGGTAATGGACAAGCCGCTGCAAGTGCTCAAGGTAAAAAGAATGGTGGCACGGCAAAAACACAAGTACAGGGTACTTACAGTTCAAGCGGATCCTTCAGTGCTAGTGCTATGACCTCAGATAGTGACCGTTCAG
>NC_060953.1:33433353-33601517 GCF_022045245.1 Lucilia cuprina
AAGGGTATATAAGATTCGGCACAGCCGAATATAGAACTCTTACTTGTTCTCTTTCAGTTTTTCGAATTTGGTTTTTGGGTATCTCCGGATTTTCGCGAAACGTATTATATACATTCGACATTTCCTTCATGGTTATATCTATGGGTACTATTCCTGCGATTACATTTGCTGCTTCCCCTGATATAGTCCGGAAGCCACTGCACACTCTTAAGCAGTTTCTTCTAAATAATGAAATCATACCTTTTTTTGATGAATTATTTATTTCTTTCTCCCAGATTGGTGATCCGTATAGGAGTATTGAATTAATTACACTTGATATAAGAATTCTACGACTGTGTCGTGGTCCTCCGATGTTCGGCATCATTCTGGCTAATGCGTTTGTTACACCAACTGCTTTTTTACATGTATACTCCATGTGTCTTTTAAAGTTCAGACGGTCGTCTATCATTACTCCTAGGTACTTTATTGCTTCCGATGACACAACTGTGGTCTCTCCTACTATTACTGATAAGGATTCTCGTTTTCTTTTTCCACTTACTAAAACAAGCTCAGTCTTATGTTCTGCTAGATGAAGGTTTATTGATTGTAGCCAATCTTTAATCGATCTGATTGCCTCGTTTGCATATAGTTGGATTTCATCAATGAATCTTGCTTGGACAAGTATTGCAATGTCATCTGCAAAGCCTACGATGGTTGCTTCCTCGGGAATTTTTAAGCCAAAGATGCCGTCGTACATAATATTCCACAGCAGGGGTCCTAGGACTGACCCCTGTGGGACACCGGATGTGATATTGTACGTTTTCATACCTGCATATCTACCTATCTACCTATCTATCTATCTGTCTGTCTGTCTGTCTGTCTGTCTGTCTGTCTGTCTGTCTGTCTATCTATCTATCTATCTATATATCTATCTATCTATCTATCTATCTATCTATCTATCTATCTATCTATCTATCAATCAATCAATCACTCAATCAATCTATCTATCTATCTATCTATCTATCTATCTATCTATCTATCTATCTATCTATCTATCTATCTATCTATCTATCTATCTTTCTATCTATCTATCTATCTATCTATCTATCTATCTATCTATCTATCTATCTATCTATCTATCTATCTATCTATCTATCTATCTATCTATATATCTATCTATCTATCTATCTATCTATCTATCTATCTATCTATCTATCTATCTATCTAACAATCTATCTATCTATCTATATCTCTTTTAGGGCACAACGTTTAAATAAAACACAATAATTTTATATATTTTTTCAATATTTACTTTTGTTTATTATTTGCCTTTGATTTTCTTTGTTTTTTGTGTTTGTTTTTTTTATATTGTAATATATATTTTTGTTAAATATTAATTTGTTTCATTTATACAATGTTGGTTTTTTGTTACTTTTTTTCGGGTTCTATTATGAAATTAATTGCAAATTTAATTGTCATTATGTTTGTTTTTTCTATTATTGTTGTTGTTGTTTAAATTCTTAAATTACATTTACATACATAAGGATAATTAGATTCTGTTCTTTTTTTTAATATTTGTACATACAGCACATAATAATGTTTGTATATAATCAATGAGTATATAATTATTTTTAAGTGTATAAAATTGTATGTTTGTATTTGTGTGTATTGGTGCTTGCAAAAAAAGGGAGGTAAGTTTATTCACACATATCTAGCTATTATACATAGTTAAAGGTTTGTATGTAATAAATGCTTTTATGTGCAAATAATTCAGGATGTATTTATTTGATTTCTTATTCATTTTTATACAATACATACACAAATACAATTACAAATGCATACATAAGTACACACAAACATACATTCATATATTTAAGTTAATATATAAGTACTTTTTGCAATAAATACATACTTATATGTACGTATGCATGTAATAACTTTAAGATGATCTGCAGTTTTTAGTAACTAATGTAAAACATATATACTATGTAGAGATACATACATACATACATATATAAATACATATGTTACTAATTAAATACTTAATTATTTTGTTGTTTGTATTAATTAATAAATAAGTTTTATTCGTATGAATAATATTTGTATTTAATTAATAATTATAATATATATATATTGTACATATTTTATTTATTGTGTTTTGTAATCTAAATATAAATATTATTATTTATTATACATATACATTTACATACAGAGCAATAGTTAATAATATTTAATAATAATATTATATTGTATATATTATACATACATAAAAATTTTAATTTATTAATGTTTGTTACACATACAAATAAACAAATTTAATGCACATTTCATTTGTTTATTTTAATAAATTTTTTGGTTTTCCTTTTTATTAAAATTTCTCTCTTTTGAATTTGTTGCTATATATATTTTATTAATTTTCTTGATTTTCTTTTATAATTATGTGTTTAAAAAGACACTGAATTTCACAAAAAGTTATTAATTATTATTATTTTTTTTAATATTTTTGACTCTCCTCCTATTTGTAATGTTTTTGTAATATTATCGGTTTTTGTATGTGTGTGTTATTTATGTAAGTTATTTTAAATTTTAGTTAATATTTATTTAGTTAATTTGTTGTTATTATTGGGCATTGTTGTAAAATACAAATGTGGTCTTAAGATACAATTATTTCCTTGATATCGAGCTATTTTCTAAAATATTTTCTAAAAGAAAATATGTATATACATCCGCCTTTCAAACTAACTAATTCTAAAATTTTGCTTTTGAAGGAGTTTTGCCGTTTTTCCAAACAATCGTTTTCCTAGGTGTCAGGGTGGGAATGGAGAAAGACCATTGGAAAAAACGTATTCGCCGCAATACAAAAAAACTGGAAAAAATATGTAAAAATAATATAAAGTTACGGCATAGGCGCAAAATATTGATCTACCGCTAGTCGCATGCCGTCGACATCCTTCAATTGTGAGGAAAAAACTAATTAGGAGGTGAGTACCCTGGCCTCCTTAGCGGACAATGCGTCATGCCTTTGGCAAAAACAGAAAAAGAACCTGAAGTCTGAATCCTTCGAGTCAGGGTAACTACAGATATTGCGTGCAGATAGTGGACCAAGCAATCGCTTCAAAGGACAAACAGCCAAAAGAGAGCGTAAGCTGAGAGATGTTGATGATGTTGGCATCTCACCAATGTGTTAGCACGCTAAAGAACTTGGTGCTTGAAACTCTTCTCTGTGATGGCGTTAAGCTGGGACTGATAAAGCTTCTAATATCTGGGAAACTATTAAAGATAGAATCATAAAATTTTACATGGGTAACGTAAAGATATATATCTGAACGTTTAGAAAAAAATGTGAACTTGAAAAAGTCGCGGGCATTTCCCATATGTATCTAAAAAACTATTAGAGTTACAATCCTTAAAAATTGTCAAGTGTTATTTTTTTTTTTTGTTTTTGGGGTAGCAAATAACACTGGGTATAGCTAGTTATATATGAGTTTATGAGATATTTTAAGGACCACATCTGTACTGTACAAACATTTGCAAACATTTAGTAAATTCAAATTTATTTCTACTAATATAGTAAAATTGTTACTGGATTAAATGTTAAATGAAATGTTTGATTAATTAATTAATTATTTTATGATTATTTAATTCTTTTAATTATTTTTTGTAGAAGTAATGGATTTATGCATATGTTTTGTATTGTATTTTTAATTAATAATACAAATTATTTGTTGTTACTACGACGGCTTTTAAATAATTATTATTTTGTTGTATTTTTGTTTTTTAGAATTTTTGTTAAATACTTATTAAATTATGTTGTTAATTATTGTTAAATATTTCTTTGTAGAATCTATATTTCTTTAATTATTTCTTTTATTATTTAATATTTTGTGTAGAATGAATATTTTATTTTTTTTAATTTTAAGTTAAACACATACATGTATAAATATTATAAATTGGAAATGTAAAAGAAATTAAAACGATTTCAAATGTTTTAACTTTGTTATTTTCTTTTTTAAAAAAATGTTTAGTATTTTTAGTTTTTTATATATTAAATGTTATTGTATTTTTTTTTAATTTTTTGTCTTTAATTTCTAAAGTGTTTAAACAGCCATAAATTCAAATGTTTTCGTGTGTTGTTTTGTTTTGAAATATTTCTAATTTGTATTTTGGTTTATAAATTTAATATTTAATTTGTTATAAATTAATTATTATGTTTTACTATTTTTTTTTAATTTTTTAGGTTTTTATATTAATAAAGGTACGTGAATATATTTATTATATAATTTTTATTAATTTATAATTATCGGTGTGCTTCGTTTTTTATTTATATTTAAATTTCTAAAATTTATCATCAATTTATCAATTACAAAAGTCAGCATTTTTTCAATATTATTTCAAAATGACATATAAATTCATAATTTATTTAGTTTTCTTTTTTAATTTATGCATAAACACACAGATTTATTTAAATTGAAAAAGTCAAATAAAATATTGAAATATTTTTCATCAATTTAAAAAGCACATTTTACGGCCATGTAAATTACAAGACATTGATAAAATAATTAATTAGCAAAATTATTTTTTTATTTTCTTTTATCAAAAGGAGCTAAATGTGGAAAAGGGAGCATGTGATTGAAAGATAAAGAGAGAGAGACAGAGTTTGTATAAAGAGGAAGGGACATTGGCAAATTTACAACAGTGTTAATAATGTGCTCCTCCAAATTGTGAAATTATTTCGTTGTGTTACCTAAGGATTTATTTATTATTTATTTCTTTTTTATAATTTTTATTAATTTCATTATATTTTGTTTTAATATAGTCATTACTTAGTGCTAAATAAATAAAAATTTGGTACTGGGCAAATTAAATAAATATATGTTCGGGAAGTCTCGATAGTAACATTTGCTAATACATTTTTTAATCAAAAAGTCATATAACATATAAGATCCCAGTATAAACTTATATCTTAAAGACAATTTTTAATAAGGAGTGAGATCGAAAAATTCTTAACATACATATATGTTTATAAAAAAGAAACCACTAAACTTACAGCTTTATTTTTTTTTATTTGATTCAAATTATTATTACAATTTACAAAAAAAAAATATTTTCATAGTTTTAATCACTAGTGATGAAATTTTGAACCCTTTTCGGAAACCCTTCCATTAACGTTTTTATAGTGCTTTCTGTCACTTTGCTCGAACATGTAGTCCATCTCTGTTTAAAATCTACCACACTTTTGGACACCTTTTTTGTACTCTTCAATTCTCTTTTAACAAGAGCCCAATATCTCTCCACTGGCCTTAGCTCCGGGCAGTTTGGAGGATTTGCCTCTCTTGGTACAAATACCACATTATTGTTCTTGTACCACTCAAGGGCTTGTTTACCATAGTGACAGGATGCCAAGTCAGGCCAAAAATAAGTGGACACATTATGAAGTCTTATGAATGGAAGCAGCCTTTTTTGTAAACATTCCTTGATGTAAATTTCGGTATTTATAGAGCCCGTTGTAACAAATGATTGGCTTATTTTGCCGCAACTGCATATTGCTTGCCATACCAAGAACTTTCTGGGAAATTTTGTCTGCTTTTGGGTCCTAAACTTTTCTTCAACATTCCCTCGAGCATCAGCAACATAAAACTTTTGACCTGGAAGTTGCGAAAAATCTGCCAGAACATACGTTTCGTCATCCATTATGCAGCAAGAATATTTTTTTATAAAACTTGACTTCAATTTCCGTGCTCTGTTTTTGGCCTCTAAATTTTTAGCAGCGTTCCTGTCAGGAACTTTTTGAGCCTTGTATGTTTTTAAACCTGCATTAGCTTTAACTTTTCGTACCAAATAGTCCGAGCACTGAGCTAACCGAGCTGCTTTCCTACCGGATGTGTTGGGAGCTCTTTTGAAAATGCGTTCTATTTTTTTGGCTTTAGAAACATCATGTGGACCATTCCTTCTACCTGAACCAGGTTTTCTATCAACTGACAAGTTCTCCCGGTACTGTTTAATAACATTGGAAACAGTTTGACGGCAGACCTTTGTATGCTTGGCCAACTTTTTGTAAGACCAAGTTGGGTTTAGTTGAAAATATTTAATAATTTCAGTACGCACTTTTTTCTGGTCACTCATTTTAATCAGATTAACAAAAAAAAATTAATATAATTGACATTACACATAATAACTGACATGTTTTTCAAAGGTAACTTGATAAAAAAAAAATCAAATAATACTTTGGTTGAAAAATGTAATGAAAAACGTGTGTTAAGAATTTTTCGATCTCACTCCTTAGATGTGTTAATTGCACATATAAACTGAAAAACCTCTTCTAGCGTAACCCCAATACGTTGCTTGATTCAATTGTTTGAACCATATCGGAAAAATGGTATACCTATCTTTAAGAAAGATCGAGGAGGACCTACAACAGAAAATGTTAATAGTCTAAAGACGACAGTCTGCTATATACACTATAAGACTAAAACGAGAGGAGCCAGAAGTGAAACCAGTATCAATCCTGGATTGTTATAAAATTCGCAAACGATCAAGACATGAACGTCTGTCTTCTATATATACTTTTAAATCAAAACAAGAGAACTTAGTGGTAAAACCTGTTCGGTAATGAGCAATGTCGGTTCATGATTTTATCTAGTTACCATGTCAATTCTGGGGTGTTATCAAATTCTAAAACCATCTAGATATGTACGTCTGTCCTCTGTAGTAATAATTCTAGAGCCCCGATATTTCACCATTGATAAACCCTGCTCGGTATTGAAAATGAACAATAACGTTTTAATTCTGGGTACTTATAAAATTGTACAACTAAAATGAAAGAAACTGACATTTCTATCAAAAACTCTCTATGGGTAGATCCTGTTTGGTTTTAAAAAGGAGCAAGATCTGTTTACGATTTTATCTAGTCTCATGTCAATTTTGGGACCTTATCAAATTCTCAAGCACATGTTCGTCTGTCTAAGACTTAAAAGAGAGAAGCTTGAGAGCTGACATTTCTAAGAAATATCAACTATTGGTAAACCCTGTTTGATATTGAAAGTGCGCAATATCTGTTTACAATTTCATCTAGTCATCAAGTCAATTCTGGGTTTTATCTATTGGCTGTCTAAGACTAAAATGCGAGAAGCTTGAGGGTTGACATTTCTTTCAAATATTCTTTATTGGTAAACCCTGTTTAATATTGAAAAGTTAAAATGTTAAAGTATTTAATATATGTATTTTTAACTATTGTCAAATATGAGCCAATGTCCGTCATACTATATTGAAAAATTTTTTGGTGCATATAACTGACTTGTTGTTGCGTGGGGGCTAGTCGAAATCTTCAACCGATATTGCTCTTTGTCAGTACAAACATTACCTATAAAAATATTTGTAAAAAAAATTGATTAGAAGTGATAGATTTTTTAATTGGGGCCAATTTGGTCTTACAAAAGTTTCGCCGATTTGTTTAAAGTTTTACTGGGATATTGCATGGAAACTTGGCTTTTACACTTAGTCCTACATGGGGAAAATGATTAACGAAACCTGCAAAAGCTGTTTAATGTCTCAGATTTAAATAAAAAAATATATTATTAAAAGATTATTAAAAGATTAATAATAAATTTTAATGATAACAATTAATTAATTAATTGCATACAAAAATAATGCCATTTTAAAGTATTTTTAAATGAACTTATTTATTTTATTTTTTTAACATTACTAAAAATGCTTTAAATTATTTAAATTATTATTGTTTTTTCTTTTCATTTTTTAATTTGCATCTCTACGTTTTTATTTAATATATATATATATTTTTTTGGTTGTGTTTCTTTTCAATTGTTTATATATTTTTGCCAAAAAGAAGGTACACTCTATTTAAATTTAATTTTTAGTATTTGTATATATTGTTTATTTTAATAATTTATATATATTTTTTATATGTAAACTAAGTATTTATATATTTTTACTTAAATTTATTTGTTGTTTTTTTTTCTAATTTATTTATTTATTTTTTTTTTTTTTTTTTTTGTTTTAATTAAACATTAGGTAGGAAAAAATGTACTAGTCTTATAAATTTCACACATCAACATTTCAATTAATTTCTTGATTTTTCTTCAAGTTATTACTAATATTATTTTTATTTGTAATTTTAACTAAAAAATTAAGCAAATCAAATTATTATAAATTTAACATTTTCTAATAATTATTTGCTTGTTTTCATTTGTATTTATTTTGCTTAAGAAATTTAAGTCAATATTATTAGACATTTTTCAATAAAGTGGATATTTTAACGTTAAACAATTTCAATGCAACTCTTAACTCCTAGAATACTTTGGTTGGAAGAAGCGCTTTCGTAAATATTAAGATTTACGATGATACATTTCATAAGTCGTTTGACAGTTCTTTCTGTTGGCATTTAAAAATGGTTTGCCTTTATTTTAAAGACAAATTTTAACGGATTATATCTCAACAAAAAGGAGACAATTTTTACGGTATCTTGTCACATAGTAGAATCTTGTTAATGGAAAACTATTAAAAGCCTTGATTTAAGTTTCTGCAAAGTAAAGGCGAGGTGTATATATAATCCGATTTTAGGTTAAAATAAAATAGGGAATAACATATAACAGAGGTTAACCCGTATTTTGAAATCATTATTAAATTAACATACATATATTTAAATATTAGATCCGTGATGTAATTGCTCTTTAGTTTGTTCACTTTAACTCTCCAATTTAAAAGATTTCTCTTTGCAAAGCTTGAGTCCATATGAAAATCGAGGTTGACTGTGTCATTTGCAAATGTAAAATAAACAAAACGAAGGTGTCAATTAGATAAATTGTTGGTCCTTAACACTTTCCTGTGGTACAAATGCATTGATCTTTCATCACGTTATCACCCCACTATGAAAATTAATATGAATTTTATAGTATTTTCTAGAATCAATTGTGTCTCTTTTTCTTCACACATCAGTAGAGAACTTCACATTCCATATTTACATAAAGAATGTTTGTACTGAATTTGATCGAAACCAAAAGCATATATGTACCAAATTTCATCGAAATCGGAAAGGGTCATGTTCATAGATTTTTCACCCGAATTTGAAGCACGTCGAGTTACTATTTCTGATGAATATACTACATCTTTATCAACACTTTTTTGCTGGGTATGCGTTATCAACATTAACTGTTTGCTTTCGTGTCATCTCAAAGTGAGTTTATATTTTATTGGTGAAGACTATTAAAACCATTAGAACTCAAATGTTTATATCCTGATGGGTACCTTTAAAACTCCTCAACTTTACTCGTGAAGTGTCAATGAAATAAAACATTTCGATCCCAGCGTTTTGCTTATGTCCTCAGCAAACATATCAAATAATCTAAAAAAAGGAACGAAGAAACTGAGTCCTTAAGCGTTGTTTTCATGTAAGCGTGCTTTTGATTTACCTCAGATTGAAGATATGTTTTTACCTGGTTAAGTCCAATTAAACTAATTTTTCGGTACAGACCAAGTAATACATTTGGATTCGATGCTCAAACCTGACAATATGTGTGCTTAATGAACCGCCATCTTAATAAAACGCCAAAAGGTAATTTGATGTAGGTGCTAGAGTTACATTAAATCGCATGTTCAAAATCTAAAAACAAATTAATCAAACTGAAATTTGAATCCTTTTATCCCTAACTTTTATTACTTGTGATTAAATTTAATCCCACTTATTTGTTTCAAGATAACTTGTTTATGATTAATGATAATTTTTTATTATATTTTATTTTGGTTCAATAAAATCAAATTTTATTTGGACGGGTTTTTTTATCAATCTTGTATTTTTGTATCTTTTTCTATTAAGATTGCATAATATAAACGTTGCTTGATTTTGTTTTTTAATATTTTTTTTTTTACATTTGTAGACTTTTAATTTACACAAAAAAACATAAAATTAAAACTAAATTAACAAAATATTACAAACAAATTGTTTACTTTATGTAGAAAAGGGAGTGCATAAGAGAAAAATGATCTCTGCTGCAAATAACAGTTTATACGTTCATCCCTAAAGTATGCAAGTTATTTTTGCAAATTGTAACTGTGTTGTAATATTAGACAATAAATAAATGAAAATATTTGAATGGCAATTTAAATAAAAATTCAAATTATATTTAGATTGTTTTATTAAATTTGTTTGCATTACTATTTAGTCGCTTTTATTAACTTTTTAAATTATAGATAATTACAAGTATATAATTTGATAAATTGTTTTGATTTAATTGGTGTTTTTTATTTATATTATTTCGCTTAAAGAAATATTTAGTTGTTTTAGATTGGAATACACATGTATTTAACTATTTATTTGTAATTTGTTGTTATTGTTTATTTAATTTCTAATAAATGAATTTGTTAGATTGTATTTTATTAAAAGTTGTAGCATTTAGTAAATAACATAATTTGTTGTTGTAGTAATTGTTGGTATTGAAATAGTTAATAATAAATGCAGAATATTTGCCATTGAAACACATACAATGAAGCGTTAAATTATTTGTATTATTTACTTTTTTCTTTTTGTTTTTACATATTAAAATTAAAAGCTCTTTAATTGTGTTTTGTAATTTAAATTGTATTTTTTTGTTGATAAATAATTGGTCATTATTTTGTAATTTATTCATTTTATTTATTATTTTATATCAGAAATCATATATTGATTTTAGTGCATTTTTTTGTTGGTTTATTTGTTTAAACGTTTTTTGTTTTTTATTAGAATATTTGCTTTTTTTGTTGTTTGTAATTGGTGGGATAAATATGTACGAATATATTTATATATTTTTTATAATTTATGCATTAAGTTTTACACAAATATGTTGTTGTTGTTAGCTTTATTATAAATAATAGTTTTTGCTAAAAATTCGATTGGTTTCATTGGGATTAAAGATGCCAAAACGAATGAATGAATGAATGAATGGATGAATGAATGAATGAATATCGATAATTAATTATTTAAAAATTAAATTATGCAGTTTATTGGGCGTGATTATATGAATTTTATAATTTAAGATGAAAAAGTATCTTTTTATACCATTTGTTTTGTGTGTTTCTACAATAAATATATTATTTTATATATATTTACTTTATGTATGTATGTTTGCTTTAAAATTTATCTTATATATTTACTCGATGTTTTAAGAAATGTAATGAAACCACAATAACATACATACACAATTACATATTTAATAATTTAAGCTTAATTATGTCGTTAATTTATTCTTTTTTTTAATTTTAAAAACTTTGTTTATTTAAAAAACATTCAAGTCTATTTAGTGTTGTTCTTGTTTAATATTTTGCACTCTATTTCAACTAATTAAATACATTTAAATTCCTTTATAACTGTAATTTTAAAAAGTTCAAATAATAATATATTTGGAAAATTAATAATAATAAACGTGGTACTGGTGTTATAATTTATATTATGTATTTAGTAAAAAAAATGTTTAAAAAAATTACATATACACAAACAATTGAGATATTTCCCCAACTATAGAACTGTAGTTCTAGAATGCCTGTTAGCAGCATGTACTCGTTTTACTTTGGAGTTAAGAGAATTATATTTCTTTGAAGTTATCACGTTCGAAATGGTTTTGAAGAAGCGTTATGGAGTTAACACTCGTTTTTCAGCGATTTTTGTTTGAAATTTTTAAGATTTGGAAAATTTTAATGAACTATTTAAAAAAAATGTATGGAAATTAGGAATCATTCAACTTCTACTACTTTCGGTTATAATTTTTCACTAAGTTTAGAGAATCTTGACGCGGTAATTCATAATTTTCCATACTCCCGCTATAGGCATTGGTAAATTCCTTAGATATACATCGAATGGCAAATTTATACTACATACAAAAGGTAAAAATACCGTGTTTTAAAATAATTGTGTATCCGGGCAATAATATATCTTCGAATCCAAAATTTTGATTTTTTTGTATTGCGGTGGTAAGTAGAGTTGGTCGTTCCAAGCAGGAGTTGTTTATGCTTTGTACGTAACTAAAACAAGTTCTTCAGAAACTACTGGCATATGTTCCCTTTTTCGCCGTCAGCTCCTAGTAGCCTGGGACTTTATAATCTTCGAGATATCCACTCTAAGAGCGCTATTAAAGGACTGTTGTAAATATAATAGTAATCCCGACTAGTCATGGTGAATGTAAGTAACTCCAATGCTGTTACAGCTCGTCCATACTGAACAGCCTGTTCGTCTTATACAGCCTGGTTCATTAACGGAATCCTGCAGTTTTGGTATTAGCCTTTTCAAGTTTTTTTCAAAAAAAAAAAAAAAAAACAAACTGCATTTTTTCGCATTTGTCTATAGGGAGTTAAACAATTGGCTAGTTTCACATTTGCGCCTGATTGTAGATTTTAGAAATGCTCTTAGGGACATTATAGGGATAGAGGAATTAGAAACGATCGAGCATATAAATATCCACTGTCCTGGGATACAGAATCACTTGTTATAAATGATTGGAAAATAGATTTCATGACGAACTGGGGGAAAGTTTGGACTTAAACTAGACAATCTACTATATATTACCAAAGGAATTAGTCATTTCTCCGATTGGATTTTTTATAGAAAGATTAGGATTGTCTTCCATTTCATTCCATTCTATGTTCTGGTTTAAAAACCCCATCAAATTAGACCTGTTTCCATTCCTCTATCCTCTTTACCTATTTTTATCATTTTTTGTTTTCTTCTAGTGTTTTGCATGGGAATCATAATAGACCTTATGGTCTTCGAGTGTGTGTGAACTTTTCAAATAACCTATATGTCGATATCATAGACCAAAGTTTTTAAACAAAAAGTTGTCCGTAGACCTTTTGGAGACCTTGGGATTTCTTAAACAAGTCGATCACACATTTAAAAAATCTCCGAAATGGTGTATATTTTCAAATATATACATTCAATGATATTTGATAAACAATAAAATCATAATATGCAGAAATAAAACAAATAATTTTTATGCAATTTTTTCAATCTTTCATATTGATTAATATAATATATTTGTTATTAGTAATAATAATAATAATAGTAATAATGATTATTTGAATTAAAAATTATAAAGAAATTGTATTTAAACGATTAATAAGAAAATTAAAAAGAAATATTCTACAACTAAATGAAATTAATAAATGGTTACACTAATTAATTATACATACATATCTATTGTTTTTTGTTTGTATACAATATTTTTGAATATTTTTTTCGCAATTTTTATATATTTATTTTGTATATAATATATATTGAATAAGTTGTGTTGTATTTTAGCCATTTGCTAAAAATTTATTATTGAAACTAACAGAAAGTCAGACAAGAATGTTTTACACAAATGTAAGTTAAACATTAAGAAAGAAAATCATTATTTTAATTACATTTTAGCATATTTTCCTTTATTTTTATATAAAATTCTAAATTTAATTAAACAAATAAAGCATAATTGTTGTTGTAGTCACATTTAATTATTGAACGTTTTAGTTTTGTAAGAATACAAATATTTTCATGATAATCTTTTTTGCTTCATTGTTTTTTATTTATTTATTTTTGTTTTTCTATTAAAATTTAAAAGTTTTTCTTTAGGTTTTCTATTAATAAATATTTTTATTTAATTATGGTCCATAAATTTCTATAAAACACTTTAAACAGCTTAATTTAATTTTATTCTTTTTTTTATTATTTTTAATTTTAGTTTAAAATATTTTGTAGTTTTATTTTTGTTTTTTTTCGTATTTAATTACAAACTAACGCTGCACAAATTTAGCAGTCTTTTGTAATAAATTTTGTAAAAATAAACGTTTCCCTTTTTTAGCTTTCCGAAATATATTCATTCAGTTTTTCATTGTATTTAAAAACAAGAAACAGATGTTGTCTTTTGTTTGTTTGATTAATATAGAATTCGATGTTTATGATTTATATTTTAAAATTAATAATATTAAAAATTATAAAATTAAAAACTTGCGTAATTGGTTAAAAATTGTGAAAATTGTAAATGCTTGTTTTAAAATCATATGCATCGTTTATTATTTTTCGATAATTTAATTGTTTTCCTTTAAAATATACAAATTGAAAAAATGGGTCATTTCGAAAAAGTTGTAGTTTTTTTGCATTACAGTATTTTTTATACATTTTATTTCGAAAAATTTTGAATCGTTATCGTTTAGCAGAAGTAATTCTACTTTCAAAGGGAAGCAACCTGTATCATAACTAGGAACATATTTTTAACGGAGATTGGTTCTACGCTTCGGAACGAAACGATTTCTAATCAGCCAAATATTGTGAACTTAGCTGTATCAATCGGATGTTTATTCCAGAGACAAGAACTTCTAACAACAGCGAAACATCAAAAACAAATTCTGAATAATAAACACTCTGGGAGGTTTTTTCCTGTCCTACACATAAAACATGCAAAAAGAAGAAGAAACTCCCGGGAAATTATTGTTCATAATTGGCCTGCTGGCTGTTTGCACTGCAATCTTGGCAATCATACCAAATAGCTTGGCATACCTTATAAAAACTTCTGCAGAAATTGCCAAGATACGGAGTAATCAAGTAACCATATTCTTTGTTATTGTAAGTGTAAAAGTTAAAACCCTCTATGTCAGAATCTTCCACCGGTTTTGATAACTCCCTCATTACACTTATTAAACTTTTATTTCTTTCAAACAAGTCGAAGCCTTGAGTCCAAATTACAACTTTTCTTTTGATTGGTAGGCTACCGGAACTTTGCAATGTGTATGGCAATGACGTTGCAAATGAACTGATAGATTCAGTTCAAACCTTGAAAGAATGGTAAAACCGCCCACTATTATAGGTATAATACTTGAGGGAATCCGTTTACTAGTCCTGTAATAGTAGAATGCTAAAATATTAAAGGCATCAAGACCAGTACTTGCTGAGAGAGCCTCCAAGATAGGGGAATAAACTGGTCATTGCTGAATTTGGGTCATTGTCTGTAAGTGGGATGTAATATTCAGGATTCACATCATACGATTGAAATTACACAATCTCAGGTTGGA
Organism: Lucilia cuprina; assembly: GCF_022045245.1. NCBI lineage: Eukaryota > Metazoa > Arthropoda > Insecta > Diptera > Calliphoridae > Lucilia > Lucilia cuprina. The sequence continues at coordinate 33,448,357 of NC_060953.1, forward strand.
GTGGCTTGGAAATAAAGCCCATGAAGAACTAGGGAAAATTATGTCACATTTCCTTCTTGAAGAAATTGTTGAGAATACACCTGATTCCATTCATCACTCCACTCTACTTAGTTTCTTTCCTGTTTTTGTTTATCTATATTAAGATCTTCACTCTCTATGAAGCGAATCATAGTGGACTTTATCATCTCCGAGTAGAGGTGCATATATTTATGGTTGATTACCCTTGTTAGGGCGGATTTCTTAACTTTGTTAGTATTGCCATTTTTTTTAGATAAAAACATAAACAATGAACAGCTGTTTCTTGCAAAAATGACTTTTGTTAAATGAAAGATTTTAGAAAAAATTAAAATTTAAAACAATAATAATATTAATAAAACTAAAAAACATAAAATAAAGATTAGTGATGTTAACATCATCACTTCTACAGGGTTTTCTTTCAGAACTTCTATGAAGCAAATTTTTATATCTTTTTAGCTCCTTTGGAAAAGTTTTTGTTCCGATTATTAGGTTTTGATGGAACTGTGGCTTCCCTTAAATTGTTCTTAATATATAAGTTAAAAAATGTTAAATATTCAATATACAGGGACTTTTCTTTTAAAATGATTAAGACAACATCTGCTTCTTATTTTAAACAAAACTCCTCTTCTAATTATAGTTCAGTTTAAAAACTTGTCTTTTACTTTATAAACATAAAACTTGAAACGTATAAGTAGTATTTTTATTTTTTCTGATTATATTTAAAAAAAACAAATATAAAACATTTAGTAATTAAATATTTAAATAGTTGTTGTTCTCTAGTATATAAATATTGAATATGTTTACTAAATATTGAAATTAATTGCAAAACACTACTTATGTTTTATAAACATTTACATGGAAATGAACAATTAAGAAAAAAGACCATCATTAATTGTTAAAAATAAAAAATATTTAAAAATTAAAATGAAATATATTTCACAACACTTTTAAATTTGTTTTATTTTTGTTTAAATACTATAAATTGAATTAATTTTTGTTTTAATAAATAATTATTGTTTTTTATATTTATAATTATAGTTTAGTTTGTTTTCTCTGCATGTGTTTGTTTTCTGTTAATTTTTGGCGTTTATCGAACATTTTTGTTTTCCCACTAATTATTTAACACCATAATTTTTTTGTAATATTTTTTTAAACTTATTTTTAATAACTCTTTGTTTATTGAGTTGCAAATACAAACATTTATATTTTAATCCCGTTTTCAATTTTTTAGTTTATAAAAAAGTGTTTTTTTAATAATTTCTTTTTATATTTATTATATATTTTTGTATTTCTTTTATAGTTTAGTTAACTGTAATAAAAAGTGAAATTTGTGTTTCTTTTATTTTTTTAATAATATTTGCTTTATTTATTTTTAATGTGTTTTTTATATTTTTTTGTATTTTATTTTTAAAGCTTACTTAACTAATAAATTATAATTTGTTGTTTTTGTTTCTGTTTGCAAATACATTTAAATATATATTAATAGTTGTTGTTGGTATTGTAATATTAATAATTGTAAGGTTTTTTTTTAAAAAAGTTTTCTTTGATATTTTATTTTAGTATTTTGTAGTATGTATGTACGTAAAAAAAGGAAAAGTATATTATAATTAATAGAATTAATAGTTTATATATAATAATTTTGCTGTTGTCTAAATAATAATATTATTAAAATTATTAACGTCATTTTTAATTAGTAGGTATAATAATATATTTTGTATTTGTTGTTTTTTTTTTTTGTTTATTTTATTAATTAATATTATTATTGTTAAATTGTTTTTAATTATAAACTACATCACAATAATTACAAGCTAAATTTATTATGTTAATAATATAAATTGTTTTCTTTGTTTTTTTCTTTTATTTATGTGTATATATTTTTTTGTTGTTGTTAGATTTGTTTGTTTTTTTATTTAGTAAAAAAATAACGTTAATAAAAAGCAAAATAAAATAAAAATATTATTTGCAAATATTGTGTATTTTATAAAAAATAATAAAAAACATCAGTTTAATTTGAATATTTAAAAAAAATACCTATTTTGGTAAGACAAGGAAAGATGTGGACATAAAACAAAAACTGCATAAAATTTTAAAATCAAAACTTAACCTCAATATGAGAATATTTCGTAATTTTTGAACTAAATGGATAGGAATAATTATACAGAATTAAAACTATTCCAATGTGTGACAGATCATACAATATGTGAAACTTATTTAATTAATAACTGTCATCGAAAATTCAATTTGTTCCAAGATTAAGTTTAAATTTCAAACATTTTTATTTTCGAATCAACTCGAATATATAGCCCGTTGAGGAGCCCAATAATCGTATACTTCATCGAGTAAAATTGATTTTTAAGCATACTAGACTTCGAACTATAAATCTAGTAAATTTAGTTTAATATCGATATCGAAATGTATTTTTCGAATTTGGCTCAGTACTAGAGTTTAAAGGAAACTTAAACTACTATGTAGGGAGGCTACAAACGAATTTCTTTACATGAATTTGTCTTACAAAAATAGGACATCTAAAAAGTATATGTAATGAATAAATATCCTGCAGTTCAACTAACTAAATGGGCAACAGCGATACCAACTAGTCACTAAGAACTACCACTGGTGAATTTTTAACCCAATAGCAATGTAAACTGCTGTTGAATTTAACATGGATGTGCTATTGTGAGTGGTCGATTGGCACCTTATGCATAACATGTTTCCATTAATGTCACTAGTTCAAAGACTCCAACAAAAAGAGAAAATAAAATTTGAACTTGGTGTAAATAACATGTTATTTTTGTAACATTTTTTTTTGCATTTTCTTCGCCTTTAAATGGGGGTTTCAGCATAACATTTGGTCAGAAATGTGCCTTGCTGTCACTACATGTGGATTTTACTTTTATAAACTCCATGGGAAAAGTTTATAAAACGCGAACTATTGATTACAGTAATGAAATGTAGAAAATCTTTTGAAAAAAATATCGACCACTTTATTTACCAGAGGTAACTAGTTATGTGTAATATAACTAGTGGTATGCATTAATATAACTAGTGAAATGTCACACATTTCGTACTGAAGGGTACATCAACAATTTTCTAATAGTTAATTTGGAATATGTATTTCTTTTTCTTCTTTGATATTAAACACTTATAAAGCGTAATAATATTAAAAAATATAATTAAATATCTGTTATATATATTAAAGTTAAACTATAATTTACTTAAAAGAAATATACATTATTGGAAATTATTGTTTATACATTCGATTTAAGTCGATTATAGTTTAAAGTTAAAACCATTTTATACTGTCTAAAGTTTTCTTATATTTTATACAATTTGCCATAACCCTTATATGCACCAAACTTTTTATGGTTATGAGTACACTAGACAATACAAATTAATAACCCAGCAGTTCGACAAAGAGTCAATTCATCCGGAAAAGACAGTCATAGTTCCACTAATGTTTATCAAACTGGTCGTTCGCTTTATTTCGTCTTTTGTCACAAAAATGTACTCTTCATAAATGAGAGTACAAAAAGTTTGTCACTTCAGTGTCCGTTTTGTAAGCGAGAGCAGAGACAGTGGTTACTTTTCTGTCCCCAAGTAATCTAAATAGTAGATTCTTAAGAAAAACTTTAGCAATAATGTTCATGCCGTAAATCTCGTCCTTTGGATTAGCTTTCTAATAGTCTGTTCCTTATTTATAGAGTGACGATAGAGTTCCTCGTAGGACAAGCATGGTGGCTAGATTTAGCCTTAAGGGCGAAGTAAAAGTAGTTCAGGACTGTCCGGTCGTACTGTTTGGAATTTTGAAATCCTAATTTGTATTATAAATCTTTCTGCAAGTCTGTTTGTTAGTTCGTTGCGCAATCACGTTTAACGGCTGCACCGTTTTTCTTCAAATTCATTATTATTTTTAGAAAATTGGATGAGATGGAAATAAAATTGAGAAAAAAGAAGAAACACTGGGGGGAAAAATTTGATATTTTTGACTTAAATACTGATTATTGTTTGTTAAATAGTGAAAATATTTAAGATTTAGCTTCTTTAGGTTGTTTAAATACTTATTTGAAAAGTACCATGTTTAGGAGTTTATGAAAATAAACTGACAAAGGATTTGGCTACCCTTTATAAATGTTGTACCAACTCAATGCAATTTGATGGTCAGTAATGTTTTACTAAGACAACTGTTAGAGGGAAATTATGGGATTAATAGGATATTGTTGTTTTCATGGATTTGTATTATAGTTTTATATACATACTCACATAAAATCCAGGAAACCTTAGACAGCAAAATGTAGTAGTAGATCATTTCAAGTAAATAAAGTTGGCCCAAGAAAAAAGGGAACTTTTAATAGGCGATAAAGGTTTTTATATGCAGGCATAGTATAAAATGGTTTTAATTTATATACAAAAAGTTTAGATGCCAAATATTTATATGTTGAATTTTACACATTTCATTTTTTAAACATTAATTTGAAAATTTTCAAAATTTGGCGATTTATGCGGAATACAACTGATTTGTTAATGCAATATAATTATTGAAATATCGCTTGTTTTATATATTTTTAAAAAATATTAAAAAGAAAACAATTATATAAATGAAATTAACATAGAAAAAAGCTAATAATTGAATAAAATGTTAAGGTAATTTGTTTTTGTATTTTCCCCTACATACTAATAAAACTAAAGACACATATTTGTATTACACATAGTATCTCTTTTTTTTAATAAACTTTAATTTGTTAAATTTATCCCATATTTAAATATATGTATAGATAGTAAAGTATGTTTAGTATATTATAAAACCCAAGTGTATTAGCAATAATAATCATAGAAAAAAATCGAATAATATAAATATATTTTTAATAATAAGTGAAAAAAGCTCCTAGTACATTAAAAATTAATATATATTAAAAACACGGCAAAGTAATATGGTAATAATAATAAAAAAAGTATAATTAATAATATTTCAGTTTTGTATTTATGAGGTTGGTTTTTGTTTTAAGCTTAGTTGTATATAAATTAATTAATAAAATATTTATAATAATAATAGTTAATTAAGAATATACAATATTGTCTTTCATAAAAATAATGAAATATTTATAAAATTTGCTTTAAAACTTTAAATAAACGTTGTTTCAAAATTGGTTTTAATAACATAAAAAAAGTAATTTTTTTTTAAAATCAAAAGTTTTTTTTTTCTTTTAATAATAAAGTTTTTTTTGTTTAATGTTTTGCATCTTTGTTTTTGTTATGAAAAAATAGGATTTATTAAAACTACTTTGTTTTTAATCTTTTTCATTAATATTAATTATTTTTGTTTTTGTTATTTTGTTTTATAAGGTACAAACTACATTTAGTGTATTTATATGTATATGTTTAAAATTATATTTTTATATAAAAAAGGAATATTTTCTTTGTTTTTTTGTTTAATTAGGTTTTCATTTTGTTTTTTTTTTCATAAAATTTTTACAATTTGTGTTTATTGTAGTTAAAAAAAACGCAATTATTTTAATTCTTTTTCTTTGTTTTAATATTATTAAGAGTATAAGAAAGTGAGTAGAGGAGAGAGAGAGAGAAAATTTTATATATTTATATAGTTTTTTTGTTATACATATAAAAAGTTATTTTAGGTTTTTTTTAATATTTTAAAAAATCTTTTTAAATTTCATGTGCTGTTGGTTTTCTTTTCAATGATTTTTGTTTCTTTTATAAAACATTTAGTTTTAAGTTTTTCTTTTAATTCGTAGGTACTCTAAATTCTAAGTTTAAGTTTATTTTTTACATATGTATTTTTATTTTTCATCTTGTTATATATTTTTGTGTTTTTATTTATAATTCTAAAAAAAGTTTATTTTTCAAACATTATACGTTTTTTAAGTGGTTTCTTTGTTTTTAATTTTAGTTAATTTTTCTGTTCTTTGTTCCTTAGAAGTTTTTTTGTTTTTGCCATTAGTTACAACTACATTTTGTGAAACTTTTTAAAGTTTTTTTTTCTAATAAAATTTAAAAACTTATTTTTGTTAGAGTTAAAAAAGTTAACATTTATCAAAATGTTAGAAAAAACGTTACACATTTGAAATGTAGTTATGAAAATTATTTAAAATTTTAATGATTAAAATAATTTAACTGAAAGGAGTTTAAAATATCTAAACAAATTGCATTCAAAACTTGATTCGTTGTTGCCCGAAGTTATTCGAATAGGTAATCGATAATTGATAGGGTAAGTGATAATTCGGCCCGGCAAATATTTGTAAATTTAATTTTTTTATTAAACAAAATCTGTACTTGGTGGAAAATCTATATACCTAAAGTTATTACACATTGTTATTATAAAAACAACAACAAGCGCCCCTATTAGGCATTTCAATACGAAACGAAATCTGTTTGATAACTTTGGTATTCTGCATTTCAATTTCACTGAATAACAAACGTGTAGTTACGATCGTAACGCATACACACAATCGTAAAGCATTTCAATTTTTCTTTTTCTTACGAATCCGTTTATTCAGAATACCAATTTTCGATCGTTGCTTAACTGAATACGGAAACGTTATCGAAGTGCAGACTAGATTTGTGAATATCATACAAACTTCGTGCGTTGTGATTTCTAGTACTTTCTTTAACCTTATTATAAATAGTATTTATTTTGATCAACAATACTGTTTTAAAGTTAAATATTTCTAAAACATAAATGAATGTATAAAATCCATTATCATCATTTATAAATAAAAGATAGATTTATAAGATTTTGTAACATGTGTAAAGCATATTGGTATTGAAAGTGTTGACTTTTGCAAAGTTGAATTGTGAGATAAATCTAAATTTTCTTACAACATAAAATTATACAGATGTTTTATTAAAATTTTCTAATTATTCTAAACTAGACGGATTTGTGGTGTAACTTTTTTCTTAAAAAGTGTAAGATTAATTAGTCTTGTGTTTGGAAATGTTAACTAAAGAATTGCCCTACAAAAGAAAACATTTGTAAAATTCATAAAAATTCTTAAAAAGTAGTTTCTTTCTTCACTTTTGAAATCTTGTGATTGACTTCTTATGAAATGTGTAACTGTTCAGTTGAATACAATTTGTTTAGAAATTATATATTACGTTTTTTATCAAAGATCTAAAACCTTTTAAATATAACTAAAAAGTAAATTAAAAAGAAAAAAACCGAAATAATCAATATTTATACATTAAAATAAAAACGACTTTTAGCGTTAAATTTCTACATTATTTTGTTTGTGTGGTTGTTTCTTTTAATATTAAACTAATTTACACAATTAAAGTGTAAAAAAATTAATTTTAATTAAGAATAAGTTTTAGAGGGTGAAGAAGAAGGGACAGAGTAATAGAGAGATTTATATATAAAGTGAGTAATTTTATAAATAATTCAATGATTTTAAGCATAATACGCTTAATAACTCTATTCTATAAAAAGTACTCATATCAATATTTCAGCTTGTGTTTCCTTTAAGATTATTCATTATTTTTTTTATATATGTATGAATATAATAATTATAAGTATGTATATAAAAAATATGTATTATAAAGATTATTAATAATAATAAATATTTACAAACAAATTAATAAAAATATAAAATAATTATAGTTTAAAAAAACACACACACACTTTTCCTATAAACTCTTCTTTTCCAAACTTAATTAATAAGGAAAAGAAAAAAAGGGAGAGTAAAATAAACCAAGTCTTGCTTATTAATTAAATGTAGGTGTAAGTTGTAAGTTTAAGGGGGTATTTGTGTGTTGTATATAATAATATATATGTATAGAGGGCTATTTATATAATAAAGTTAAAATTATAAACAATATAATCACTTCTTCTTATTACTTATATTAAAAAAAAATTAAACAGAAAAGCAAAATATTAATAGAAAATTAAAATAAATCAATTACATGCGCGTAAGTTCAACTCTAATTTAAATGGTTGTTGTTAATTTGTATTTCTTATATATAAAGGACATAATTTGTATCCTTTTTAAAAAATGGAAATTGTTTACTTTTGTTGATATTGTTGTTCTAAAGCTGGATGTGCTGTTAACGATGTAGCAGCAGTATGATCATCATTAACATCAGCATTCATAAAATTTAAAATGTCAAAATAATTTGTAGAACCAGCCACTGATGTTGCTGCAACAGTTGTTTCATTATTATTAGAAAAATTACACAGGTTGTCATTAAGATTTGCTGATAATTGTTGCTGTTGCTCAAAGTTTGTTTTAAAATTAAAAATAGTTTGTTGCATCAATAGAAACCACCACTGTGTTAAGTGTAGATTTTGAATTTCTTGTACTGTTGCAGCTGTAGCTGCAGTGGTCGTAGCTGTAGTGGTGGCAGTTAATTTTTCAACACCATCCACTACATCTGTATCATTACCACTGCCACCACCAACTCCACCCAAGATAGTGTCTTCATTAGTATTATTGAAATTTAACAATTGTTGCAAGTTATTATACAGGTTATTATTATTGTTATCATCATTATGATTATTATTATAATTATTACGGCGATTACGTTTATAATTATTAGGATTTTTTGTTTTCTCTTCTTTTTGTAGTTTTAGCTGCTTGTTGCAATCATGCATAAACGATCTAGAATAGAAAAAAATATTATTTTTATTAATTAATAAATTCCCTTAAGAGATTCAATATTAATAATTGATTGATTTTTTTCGATAGTTTTTTTGTTAGCTTTTTATCGCTTTGACTCACTCGTTATGTTTAAATCAGTGTTTATTCGCCCCCATACCATATATTTGTCGGTGCGTAATGTGCATGTTTGCTGGCGGCTACCTGAGCTGGACTTAGGGGACCAAATTGGCTGTACTGCGTTGGAAATTGTATGTGAGCGGGCAATGGATGGGATGGTATAACCTAAAGGTAGGTTTTACAAGTTTGTTTTTTATTTGTTTTGTTTTAATAGGAAATTGGCTTAAATATAAAATTTTTTATTAATATCAAAAATGTAAAAATGAAAATTTATTTAGAATGATTAATATTTATGAAATGTTTTAGTTAAATGAACTATTCATAATTGGAGCTAAGCTTCAAATACTTAAAAAGACTAGGAATGCAGAGAATTTGTTTAGAAAAATATCAACAACATTATGTTAAAAGCATTGGAAGATAAATTTCTTATAAATTCAATACATTTGTAAAGAACAAAAAAAGGAAGCCATATAATAACAATATTGTTCCTATACTTAAGAGATATTCCAGATTTAAGACAGATTAACATACATATAAATATAAAGAAACATTAATTAAAAAACCCAAAATCAATTCGTTTCCAACCTAAATCTGTAATTCTGACTTAGTTGTAAAGAAATAAAGCAATTTGCTATTAGTAATCAGAAAAACGATATCTTACCTGACGACTTGAACTATTGTGAGCCGGTGGTGGAGCTACAACTGCACGATTGTAGGTGTAAGTTGGTGCAGCTTGCGAAACAAAGACAGTGGGACGACGATAAATATCATTCTGTACGGCAGCAGCATAAATATCTTGTTGCAGCATGGCTGCGGCAGCGACTGCTGAAGAGGGCGAATTACCCATGGGCGTGGTTGTGTTGGTCTGGTGTTGAGATTGTGATGTATGTGTACCGGAGGGTTGTTGCTGTTGCAACTGAGAGGTATGAGATGTTTGACGATATATTTGAGGAGCACCCCAAGATGGTGGTCCCACAGATGCAGCTGCCGATGAAGAAGATGATGAGGAACTCTTCGAATGGGCCATGGGTGGATGTACATTAGCCGAAGTGCCAGAAGAGGCTGGTTGCTGCACGTAACCACCAGATGAAGAGGGAGCCACTGAGGGTGCCTCACGCTTGTGCAGTGCTAATGGTGGTGCCTGTTGTTGAGAGCCACCAGATGATGCTGCCCATGAGGAGCGTTTGTTGTCAACGTGTTGTGGCTGCTGCTGTTGTTGTGAGGGATAATCATAGAATTCGGTTGGTTCCTGCTTGGTGGGTAAATGTGGTAAACTGGATGAGGTCTGAGAGCTGCTATTGGTGCTCGAGTGGGATGATGGCATATAGCATTCATTTTGGGCCATAGCTAAAATGCGTTTCTTCTGCGATTGTCCCGGTTCATATTTGACACTAGGCTGTGGATATGCCTGAGGCGGTTGCTGCTGTGGCTGTTGATGATGCTGCTGCTGCTTTGGACTATTGCTGGCTGCATGGGTGGTATTACTGCGCCGTCGCATTTCATCATGATCATTATCACCTACGGTAACGCATGGTATTACTAGTTGTACATGTTTTGAACGATGATGGATAATAGCATTAGATGAATTATTGGATGAAGATGATGATGATGTGGCGGTCATATTATTTGTGGAAGAGGAATTTGGATTGTTTTGTGTGTGATTATTGTGGTTATGAGAGGATGTGGCAAATAGATTAGAGGATATAGAAAAATTTGTATTAGAGGAAGAATGTGGGGGAGCAGAAGGGCCAATAGATGATGAAGAGGAGGAGGAAGCAACAACATTATGATTGCTACTACTACCACCACCACCACCATACAAAAGATTTGAAGTCGAATGTTTGTGATGATGTTGTTGTGTTTGGGGTTGTGAATTTTGACTATTATTGTGTGTTTGGTGGTGTTGGATGGAAGAAGTGGAAACAGATTTGGTATTGGAAGAAGAGGAAGAGTGTGAAGTACCACCACAAGATAATTGCTGATGTTTTTGTTCATTATTCGAATGTAAATGCTGTTGCTGTTGCTGCTGTTGATTTTGATGGTGATGATGTTGTTGCTGCTGTTGTTGATGATGGAGTTGCTGGTTATGACAATTTGAATTTGGCATATCAATAAAATTGCCAAAACCAGTTCCATTTCCGGTTCCACTTCCGCCAACCATAAATTCATTATTATTGTTACTATTATTATTGTTACTGTTGTGACTGTTATTAGTAGTTGGTGTCATTGCTGACGACGATGACGATTTTATGGGCGCTATGGAGGCAGAAGAAAAATGATTTGTATTGTTCGTATTGTTATTGGTTGTATTATTAATATTGGTATTGGTGGTGGTAGTTGTGGTGATACTCATTGCATTATTTTTATTATTATTATTATTGCTACTATTACTACTGCTGCTAGTATTATTAGATTTATTTAAATGTTGATCAAAGCCTATCGTGCTAGCTGTATTAATATTATGATGATGATGACTATTGCTATGATTATGATTTAAATTATTACTGTTATTTAAATTCAAATTCAAAGTCATATTGCTATTTGCATTCGTATTATCATGGTTATTGCTATGGCTAGTAGTGATATTGTTATTGGTATTTGTATTAGAGGATGATGATGAAGTGGAGGAGAAGGAGAAAGCATTATTACTTGAATTATTTTTTATAGCAGCAACACTATGTTGCAATTGATGTTGTTGCTGTTGCTGCTGATGTTGTGGCTGTTGCTGTAGTTGTTGCTGATGTTGTTGGTGTTGTGGCTGCTGTTGCTGTGATTGAGTTAGATTTTGATGCTGCGATGATGTATGATTAACATTCATCGTTTGCAATTGCTGTTGTTGTTGTTGCTGCTGTTGCTGATATTGTTGATATTTATTTGAATTTGAATTGGATGTTGCTGTTGTTGCTATTGACAATTTGTTAAGAGGTATAATAAATAAATAAGAATTTATAGAAACTAAACATGTGTGACTAATTTAAAACATTGATCAATATTATTGAAAACTTAACAAACAATTCAACTGTTTCTTTTTTAAAACCATTGTGAGAAAATCGGCGATTTTATTGAAATTTAAACATTTGTTTTTTACCATCTTGTGAGGAATAGAAATTAAAACTACCCAAAAAATATTATTGGTAACACTCCAAACATGTATTTAAACAACAGTTAATAGATGTTAGAACGGAAATTATAAAGGTACAGAGTAGAGAGCTGTTTAACTATCAACTCAGTTTTCATTGCTCACTATTATTTGAATATCAAAGTGTTTAGCACTCTTTTTTTGTAACATCGAAAGATTTTTGTTTTAACCAACACAACGATTTTTTTGGAATATATTTAATGTTAAGAAATTGATAAAGAACAATAAAAAAATGAAGATTGACCGAAGATCGGTAATCATTGCCGTTTCACATTAAAACTTGTTGAATTGTGTTATAAATTTGTTTTTTCGTCTGTTCATTTAAAAAATATTAAAAATAAATAAATAATGAAAATAAAACATAATTTTCGCCACAAAATGGAAGCCGATTTTGATCAGCAACAGCAAATAATTTCTCAATAGATTTAAAACGAATCGTACAGCATTTTTGTTTAACGAATAATTCAAAGTAATAAATTTGTTGCTTTTTGCTTAAATTTAGAATATCACAGATAAACTATTTGCCACATCCAATTTGTTAGAGAAAAAAATGACAAATGGAATAATAGACACAAACCAGCACAGTTAAATTTAAAAGCATGACTATGACTAATACTGAACTGATCTTTTCATATCCACACCACTACTACATAAAAAATATTCTTTTTGATCACTTTTAGATTTTTACGCCAATCTCTTACTGTTCATCAGTTTGACTTTAATTTGCCAAGAGATAGATCATCGTTATTCATACAAAAATTTTTTAATCCAATCTTCACACCTTGTATTTGCTAAGAGGAAGGGACATAAAAATATAAGAATTTTAAAAATTTACCATATGTTTGTTGCTGCTGATGATGCATTTGTTGGGACTGTTGTGGCTGTTGCTGCTGCTGTTGTTGAGTTTGACTTTGTTGATGCGAATGACCATGTTGATGACCATTATTACGGCAACTTATCGATGAAGAAGATGCTGAATGCTGCAGCATTGATGATGTCGTTTGCGATTGGGCATGAGCCCTTTGCTTAACCGGTGCCATATTGTTAACAATTGTTGGTCCATCAGCACCCTCATCCTCACTGTCCGATATTGTGATAACAGCTGATGGTGATGGTGTGTCATGAATTGTAATGGTTTGTTGTTTAACAATAGCCCCATGATGTTGTGGCGGTGCTTGTTGAGAATGATGCGATGAAATATGATGTTGTCCGCCCGAAGAGGACGAAGAGTGGTGGTGATAACCGCTGCCACTACCCGTCGATCCACTAACAGCTCCACAATTGTTAACAATATGATGACTGCCACCATTGCTACCATATACAGCATTGCTGCTAATAACATGCTGTTGATTTGAGGAGGAATTAGTACCACCACTATGATGATGGTGATGGCTACCACTGGCATTGATGATGTCTTAGGGAGGTGAAGAAAAAAAACGAGAAAAGTTAGAAAAAGGTTTAGTTTCAATTAGATTATCACGTTTAGACATTTGTGTGCCTGTTTTCTTTGTTTGTTATGCAAAGCGTAAACAAATACTCACTACTAGATGAAGCTGAAGTAATAATAGCACCGCCACTGGCACCACTTTGTCCATTATAACCGCCACCACCACTTCCACTGCTGCCATAATTGCAATTATGATGGTTGTTATGATATTGTGGTGAAACGTGAGATGTGCGATTATAACGTTGCTGATGAGGTGGCGAACTTTCTTTGACACGTTTCTTAACGGGTGACAGTTGTTGATTTTCTTTCTTGTCATGTCGCGGCACACGATACGAATTGCCTTTGCTGCTAAAGAAGGAGAGTTAGAAGGTTACACGTAATTTATTAAATGGGATTTTCAAATTGATTTTCTTTTTTTTATAACAACAACTAGACAATTAATTAAGGATGGGGAATTTGTTGGTGAAATTAAATTAAAAAAATGTAAATTAAATAAAAGCAAAAGTAAGTTATTGGGAATAAACAAAAACTAACAAAAGAAGTTAATCTATTTTATTTTAAGTTGAATACTTACACCAAATGATGGACAGGCGATTCCTTTTTGAGATCATTGCGTGGTATATTCAAATGTTTTGGATAGATTTCTTCAACATTTAAGAATGGTGCCGGATCGACAATTAAAGAATGAGCTGGTGCTTGTTGCGGCCATGATGGCACTAAAGCCATTTGACGTCCCGTTTGCGGCCAGGCGACACCACTCGCTTGTACACGATTTGTTAATAGCATACGCTGTCCAGAGGTTGGTTCGACCATTGAAACTGGTACAGGGACATTGACATATTGCTGTGGTGGTACCTTTGTTATTAAAAAGTCGTGTTATATGTAAAATATATGGTTTATTTATATACAACAGTTGATTATACAGATTAATTCGTTTTGTACTTTGTTTTCGACTGGGCATACTTTCAAATTTGAATTTTTTTAAATAGAACTCACATAAAACTAAAATTTTATACCGAATTTATAAGATTATCATTTGAATATAAGTTCGAATTATCGAAAAAGTAAGAATCTTAATTTATAGATTATTTTAATACATAGTTTGATTGAAAAAAATTCAAATTCATACGAATTTAGAAAATATTTCAGTATATTGGAAAATGTAAGACGTTAGTGTAGTTTGAATTTAGAAAATGTAAAAAATAGTATCATTTACTATTCTTCACAATTCTCATGATTGAAAAGTTAATTTACATACGTTTTGAGCATAATTTTGAATTTTTTTCCGAATCCTCATGATCACATACATAATTAAAAACTTTCAAATGCTGCAACTATCTAAGACTAGGAAAGGGATTCCATAAAGAACTGTGTTTTCACCCTTTTCGGTTTATTACTTCAAACCGAATGTCCGATTCTTTCTATCTATCTATCTATCTATCTATCTATCTATCTATCTATCTATCTATCTATCTATCTATCTATCTATCTATCTATCTATCTATATATCTATCTATCTATCTATCTATCTATCTATCTATCTATCTATCTATCTATCTATCTATCTATCTATCTATCTATCTATCTATCTATCTATCTATCTATCTATCTATCTATCTATCTATCAATCTATCTATTTATCTATCTATCTATCTATCTATCTATCTATCTATCTATCTATCTATCTATCTATCTATCTATCTATCTATCTATCTATCTATCTATCTATCTATCTATCTATCTATCTTCTATCTATCTATCTATCTATCTATCTATCTATCTATCTATCTATCTATCTATCTATCTATCTATCTATCTATCTATCTATCTATCTATCTATCTATATATCTATCTATCTATATATCTATCTATCTATCTATATATCTATATATCTATATATCTATATATCTATATATCTATATATCTATATATCTATATATCTATATATCTATCTATCAAACCATTTCAACATAATCTAATTTAAAATTTTCGAACATTTCATTCACTCAAATTTGATTTCAATTTAAATACACAACTAATATTCCATATGATTATATCAAATAGCATTGAAACAACATCCTTAAAAATGCTGCAATATTTCTGCAGTTTTACTTAGTTACTTTTAGGTAACTCGTATTGTTTTTTCTTTTTTTTATTAATTTTATTAAAATAATACATTTGGCTTTCTTTATTATTTACACTACATTTTTCTTTAGTTTTTAATTAAACAAAAACATCAGTCATTTTCGCACACAACTTCTATGCATTTAAATTGAAAATATTAAATGAAATTAATCTGTGTGCTGTATTTTGATTATGAATAAAATGTTATTTTACGTGGCCTTTTACATAAACAAATACTTACTTGCAATGGTGGTTGCATCGTACTACCAACTACAACATGTTTGGTGGGACTGGGCATTGCTTGATACGATGGTGGACATAAAATATTTGAAACCAATTGATGTTGGAACGTATCAGTACGACCCTGAGCGTACTGACGTCCCACATTGCGTCCACCATAGATTTGATAAAGATTCTCATAAGCTAAAGGTCGTTCGCGTACCAGACGTTGTACTTGACTTGTCAATTGATTATTTATCGTAAATGTCATATTCTCTGTAGTACTGGGTACGAAATTTGTAACCAGTGTTGATGTAGGCTGTACCCTGTGATAGGATAAAACATTTTAGTTCAGTTTAAATAGTAGATTTGTATAACAATATAAAATCCACTTACGGATGATAATCTCCTCGTCGACACACTTCCATCATTTGTACGGATGCCTTAACATTATTACAATACACATAATCCACTAAATGGGTGAGACGTGTAAACGAATGATTTAAAGCTTCGGCCGGTGTTAGACGTCTTTCCTGATCGATGGTCAACATGCGTTTTAGCAAATCAATAAATTCTCGTCGATCAGTTTTTTCCGCCAACAATTGGCCACCTTCCAGATCTGTAGGCACATTCACCTGACCAATGTCATCCAAACAATTGAATATATATTTACGCGCCTCTTTACTTTTGGTATTCGTTTCAGCCTCATATTCTTCTATGGTCTTTAGACGCCAAAATGGATACGTTAAATCCGTATCACGATAAAAGAACTTCGATGTCTTTGAAGCGCTACTTAGCATATGTTGCGTTGGTAAACCTTGTGTTTGTGATATGTATCTAGAGAGAAACAAAGATAACATAATATTAAAAGAGAAAATAAATTTTAATTGAAGATCTTTAATACCTGATTTGATCAAATTCTGATGAACCCGGATACAGGGGCCAACCCAAAAATAGCTCTGCCACTACACAGCCTAATGACCACATATCGATGGCTTCACAAAACGGTAAACCCAAAATAATTTCTGGTGCTCGATAGTAACGTGATTGCAAATATGTATTGCATACCGTCTTGCTGATATGTGAAGCACTACCAAAATCAATCACTTTAACTCTGCAGAGAAATAGGAAAATATACTTGATAATATTGTTTCATTGTTTATTTTAATTAAAAACTTACCTGTAGGGTTGTCTTACTGGATCGACCAACATTATGTTTTCGGGCTTTAAATCAGCGTGTATTAAACCCAATTGTGAAAGTTTTAATAATGCTGTTAAAACCTGAAATTAAATGTAAATCAGTGGATGTTGTAAAAACATTTACTGAAATCATTGAAAAAAGTTAAAACAAACTTACCTGTTCTAATATCGGTCTTATATATTTCAGAGGTAATGGTGAAAATTTGTTTTGTTTCAAAAAGTCATATAAATTTTGTTCGAGCATTTCGAAAACCAAACATGTATGGTTTTTGTGTTGAAAACACTCAAATGCTCGTACAAAATTAAATTCATCAGCATTTTCTTGACTTAAACGCGATAAAATCGACACTTCAATTTGTCCCTGACGTGCATATGACGGGTGATTCTTAAGAATTTTTATAGCAACAATTTCGGAGGTGCCGCGTTTCCAACATTTGACAACTTGGCCAAATGTGCCACGACCCAAAAATTCCAAAACCTTAAAGTGAAACAAAAATATTCAAATTAGTTATTCAATATTCATTTAGGTATTTAGAAAAACTTACCTCATACTCGGCAGACAAAGAATAGAGAACCTCGTGTTGGACCAGTTGATAATCACCATCGGCACCACTGCTGGAACGTTTGCTGGGGGGCTGCGTATTAGCGTGCCCCCCAGAGGTGGCAACTTTCGTATGGGCCGTTTTTAAGCCGTTACTGGGTACAATGGCCACGGAGGACGCCACGTTTGTGCTGCTGCTTATAACACCAACGCTAATTTCGTTGCCACCGCCGTTTACACCGACACCAATTGCCGAAGACTCGTTGTTATTTTTATTGCTAACGCTGCCGTTGTTATTGTTATAATGACCTGTACCACTACTACTACCAGCAACAACTATTGCGGATGATGATGCAGCTGATGATGAATTGTATGAATCCAAGCAACCACAATCGCACTCTAGTGGAAAGTAATAAAAATAATAAAAAAAATAAACAAACAATTAAAGTTTTAATTAAGAAATTGTTTATAGCTTAATAATATTGAAAATTAAATCAATTTAATTTTTTTCCATCATTTGTTCACCTTTATCATAATTTTTACCAATCTTGTAAACATTTCTAAATATATTTTGAAATAACATTTTTAAACTAAATTCCAAAAATATAACAACAATTTCACAAATATTTAGATGAATGTTGATAAAATATTTAATTTATATTTAAAATTAACAATTTATTTCGAAACTAAACGTGTTCTATCTAGGAGGCAACTTTTCGAATAAACTGGCCGCTTAATAAGAAAAAATATTTTATTCAAAATATATAAATAAAAGAATGAAGTCGGCGCCGATTTTTTGTGTTTTATAAGGAACTGAACAAAACACAGAATTCGTTGTCATAGTAAAGGTGCAGAATTGTCGTAAATGTTTTTTTTTGTGACTTTTGTTGAGAGTGAGTGTGCAAATTAATAAATTAACAATTTGCCGCCCGTGCAACCGAAGTCACAAGAAACAGGAAAGAAATTTTCATTTATAGGAAAACGTTTGTTTTTTTTTAATTCTGTACATAAGTTTATCTTTTAAACTTTTTTTACAACATTTCGTATTGCAGAATGATGATGATGTTGTTAAATGTATTCCACAATTTAGAAAAGAAAACAATGAAACAACAACAAAGAGAATCGAAGCAAATATATATGCGACTACGCACTTTTCTTTCTTTTACCGGTCAAAATATTGTATGTACACAAATGGTACAGTACTTGCTTTAAATATTGGTATAGCTTTTTAATAAAAATTTTGCATTTTAAAATTCAAATCCTCTCTGTTCAATTTTATTATGATTACTAAATATCAGGCTAAACATATATCTAGGCCAAACTTATCCTTGTTTCAGCATATTATAATGTTTTTGATCAGATTAACTTTAACTTATATTATAAGTATCAGGAAAAGAAAAGGTAAACTAAGTCAAAAAACTGTTTCGAAAATCATTTAGATTTTCATTAGAAGTTCAGCTAGTAAATGCCTTTGATTCTTTTGTGCGCAGAGCTAAAGCTAATGCTGGATTGAAGTCGTACAAAGTTTACAATGTTTCAGATCAATGTGGCAAATAATTTGGACACAAAATATACACTTGTATTGCTCGTAAACAGAGAAATATCTATTGAACAGTGTCTTGAAAAGGAGGTTTAACCCCTTAATGCCCTTACATTTTCAGACCGATTTGGCATCATTCTTGAAGTCGTACAAAGTTCAGAAAGTTTCAAAATACACTTGTTCGGCTCGTAAGCACGGAAATATCTATTGAAAAGTGACTGTAAAAGGAGGTTTAACCCCTTAACGCCTATGCAATTCCAGACTGATTTGGCATCAGTCCACAAAAAGCTCTTTTATGGTATAGTGACAATATTGTACTATGAGAGGCAAATCTGTAAAGAATTTCGGACTGTGGAAAGTTATTGGACTCTAAATTAAATTAAAGTATACAGATAATGTATCCCAGATCATGTGCGACTTAAAGCTTCAGTGTACCACCAAAGAGATGATAGTGTCTAATCTGGAGGTGGTCTATAACTAGTTTAAAAATTATGGAATTCAAATTCCCTAAATAATTTTTAATTTTATAAATTTGTCAACAAAATACCAAGAATTTTTATTAATTTAGTAATAAATTTTTTTTCTTAGAAAAAGTTCTAATAGCAATAGTCCAACACTGTAATAGTATGTGTTTATGAAATGGTCTAGCTGAAACAAGATGTTTGGCTGACTTGCTAGGCCAGTTTGTTGACTGGCTGGTGATAGAGATAATTTTTTTGTTTGTGTAGTATTTAGCTGTGGTCTATTTTATATGGACTGCATGCAGCACTATGAGTATGAAATGTCAGAGATGGAAGACAGCTCTTGTACTAATATTCACTTGCAAGTGTTGTTGTTGTCATTGCTCGTGTTGCAAAAGTTCTTTGTTATCAGTTTTATTGTCAGTCTGGTTCACACATATTTTTGTTATTGTTGCTGCTTTTGTGGTGCGCCAAGTTATTTGGGTTTTCTTTTCTACATCTAGTAGAGAGGCAAGTTGCTGTATTTTACATTATTTTATTTTTTTTTTCTCTTAACCGATCACAAGAATACATTGAACTGTTTAGCATCTCATTTTATGAATACATATAGTATTTATATTGTTGTCTTTTGTTCTTATTTTCCTATATGCTAAGTGCAATATTCATACGCAGTTCAATTGTTCAAACTAAAATTAATTATTATTTAATAAATGAGAAATATCATTTATTAAAATGTGCGCAATTAATTATTTAATTAGTGTGTGATAAAAATTCATCACTAGAATGTTGAATCAGAGCAGTAAAGGAATTAAGAAATTGCATTCCCAGCTATAATCATATATGATATATATGGATCATATCTGAATTATATATGTACCATATATATTCATATATGTTCATATCCGAAAAATGGCGATATATGGTCATGCCATATAAGGACACATATATGTGAACAAATTTTCCATATATGGATAACTATGGAAATATATGAACATATATGGAAGTATATGAAAATATATGGAGATTATGCCGAATTCCTCCAATTTTCGGATATGAACATATGTATATGAATTCTTTTTTTAGCTGGGTTAGTTTAAAAATCTGGTTCTGGTAAAAAAAACTGCTGTAAAGAAGCTAATAATTCAAGATAGGTATCATTATCTTGGACAGAGTGCTAAAAAGATTTTTGATATTTTAAAAACATAAAACATTCAAAGTTTTTCTCGACAAAATTTTTGTTTATTGCATATGTATAAAGTAATCAACCACCTTATTAACAAACAAAATTTTTATTTTATAAAAGGTCTATAAAACAAAATTTCCATACAAAATCTATTTTATAAACCGTTTATAAAATAAAAATTTTGTCTGTGAATAAGGGGATAAATGCTGTATGTTTTGTTTAAGTATTTTTCTGGAATATTACAATTGAAGGTATGTTTTCAACAATAGATTTTAAAAGCATGGTTTATTATTACCAGATCAAATATTTATACGCAAAAGCATGTTTATAGACAGTAACTTAAAATAACACCTCGTCGTAAAATTTGCTGTCGATAGAAAATGAGTTGTGTCAACTCAATCTTGGTTTTAACTCGTATTAAAACAGATTTCTTGACTTAATATAATGAAAAAAATATCAGCTATTTTTACTGTCGACGACGACTTGGTGTCGATAATGACTTACATAATAGGGGGGTAAATTAATTTTCGAATCAAAGAAATTGCAACAAAATGGCATCGATTTGTTGTTGCATATTTTGTTATAATTGCATAAATTCAACATTTTGCATATTTGTAAAATTGTTATTGCATATTTTGCGTATTTTTCTTTGTATTATATATTTTTACCATAAATTTTGTTATTTACTTATTTGGATTTTTTAAATAAATTCTTCTTAACAACAAAAAACATGGTTTCATCTCTCAAACTATGAAATTAAAATTTAAATAAATTTATTTTTTATTGTTCATTGTTTGTGCTGATTATTTAAAGGAAAACAAATAATTGTCTTATACCCACCTTAAAGTATCGTCTCTCAATCAGTTTCTGAGTCTGTCCATCTGTGTGTTCATATACACAAATAACTTGACAAAATTTTTGCATACACATCTCACAACCAAAGGCTCCATACAAAATATTCTTCAGAAAATGGCTTTAACTACCCTAATTTACTTTAAAACATTACCACACGGTAAAATTTAATATAAATATAAGTTAAAAAAAAAAATACACCCGCTCACCAAATTTAATTAGGATCGGAAACTTTTGAAATCCGCACATATATAAATCCTTTTTCAGTTCAAAAAAAAAAATAAATATAACGGAAATGAAGCAAAATTCTACATAAATGCCTTAATATTCAAATTAAATATATTCATAATTTGTGTATCATATGGTCGGCTGTACTCGACTATACTTTCTTGGTTTGTTTAAGGAAATATCTTTTGGTAAATATTTTTCACATTTTTAGTGCAAATTATAAGCGCATATTATGAATGTTTTAGTTCATGAGAATCCTCACCTCAAAAACTTTAATTTAGAAGTAATGAGTTGAAAACCTAATATAACAGAGTTCATTATATTAACAGGGCCATGACATTGGGGTCAAATACGAATCCGCGATATCGTCTATAGTCAAATTTATATTCTAATTTATAGTCCATAATCCGTAATTTAGTTTATATAATCTATTACGAAGTTTATTTTAGTCTATAGTTTATTCTACAGTCTAGTCTGTAGTTATGTTAACAATATTAATTAAGTGAAGTTTTATTTACTTTCGGGATTATTTTGTAGTAGAATAACAGTAGCGGTATTTTTACGGTATCTTTTTTCGGTATTATAATATAAGCTTTATCGGTATTTGAGCTTATTTCGGTATGGGTGTGGTTTAGTAGTAACGATAGTAGTACAGAAAACGTATGTTAGCGATAACGGTTCTGATCCTTGGTTTTCACACACAAATACTATTTTTATTTAAATGACAAAAACTTATAAGTTTCCCAGTTTAACGAATGATATAATTTGAGGCCTATTTGTATGAACGAAAAATTCGTTCAACCGAATAACAACTTTTTTATGGTTTTATGATAAAAATATGGTAATGAACGATAAGAAGTCTATTTTTATATCTTCTTAATTAGTTCATAAAGATTGTGACCATTACTACACAATTCGCAATATATATGAATTGTTTTCTATTCTAAAAAAGAAATATATTTCAAAAATTATGTAGCCAACTAGATGGATATAGAATTTCAAATGCTTTTGGAAAACTGTGAAATTTAGTAAAAATTTGTTTTGAAATTCTTTATATTAATTACTAATTATTCGCAATACAATCTACTTAAAAAAATTGCCTGTATTTTAAATCCCGAATTCGATTAACTGAGTATTCGTTACCACTGATAAATAAATCATTAATAGACAACTTAAAAATAATATTCATTGCATGTAGTAGTCATTGAATAGTAAGTTGTTTAGTTAATATAAGTCATTACTACGTTCTTGCTGGGTATTTTTTTAATTTCCGTTAACGGCATATGTATATGACTATGGAAATTTATTATGTAAAAATATTAAAAATAATTTCTTTTAAAATATAAGCTTTCACTTTAATATTTAAACACAGAAGGCTTTATTCACAACAATTTATTAAATGTTTATAAGACAATCATTCATACAAAATTTGTTCTATAAACCTTTAATAACAAGTTTTGAATACGGCATAAATTTTTTAGCTTTGACGTAACTTATTTGTCAATTTGAAATTGGAAACCATTGACATAATGTAATTGAATATTTTGTTTCTATAAAATACAAACAAATTCTTAAATATATGTATCTATGTCACATATTCCTGTAATAATGGGTAACTTTTCTAGGTAAATAGTGCTTTTTATTTATTCAATATATATTTGACAAAAATAATGTAAAAATTATACAAATAAATAGTTCAAAATGTCTACTTTATTGGATACTTAAGGACAAGTAAGTGATAATACACATCACTCTAGACTTTTTTGTATAAAAATTGTATATTATAAGTTATTTTTTGTTATTGAAATCGAGGAATCTCCTAGCTGCTTTACTATGAGGATCCGCCAATAACCGACTTTTATATAATGACTCTTCTATTTTGGAAAAGATCCTATACACATTCAAAACAAAATTCAAGAAATTTTTAATATAATATTCTTAAAAACAATCGGAAATGGTTTAGAAACATTGTGACAAGTTCTATGCCTTTAATTAAATCTCATGAAGTGTATGAAGAAAAGTATTAGAAACCTTTTTTTTTAAATTCTATTTGTTTTGAAATAAATATTGCAAAAACAAAAATATATGTATTTAAGTCAGTAGTGCGGGTGGTTATACAAATGAATTAATGATTGAATGAATGAACTAAGCTGAATATTATTACATGTGACTTTGGTATACATTTTTGTATTTTATACAATCAACGACAAAAATTTGACTATGAATTGATAATATATATTAACAATTGATTTTATAACATTAAAAGAGAACTTAGAATTAAATCCCAGAATTCATAATCAATGGAACATATAATGTAGTTTATTAAACAATAAATACCTATTATTTGTCATTGAGTGTATAACCAGAACTTACACATATTGATTGTCATGCCAACAATTGACGCATTTTCAATTTCTGTATTTTTTATCTTTATGTCTTTGCCTTATATCTTTTATATAATTTCACTTGAACATAAATAGATATCTATTTACAACTAATCAATTCAATCTTTAACATATGTATGCATACACATCGTCGATAAACAAATTCTTTAAATTGCCGCAAATAACATTTTATGTTGTATTGATCATTGGCTGCGGCAGCCAACTTATTTGACCGTGAAGACAATTATAATTACTTGTAAATACAAACATCTACGAATGAATGTAATGTAGTAAATTAAATTTGGCTAAAAGTAGTATTTTTACCAACATATTGGAAGGTAGAACTGAAAATTTAATTTAACCAAAAGTTTCTTGAACTGTAATAGATAAATGAAGGATACGTTTAATGGTCAAATTCTTGAACATATTTGTTTTCACAACTTTTCAGATTTGTCAAGCAAGATGATTAATGTCAACAATCAAATGAGAATGAAACACTTTTTGTATGTATTAGACAGGGAAATTTCTGTACTGTAGTTTATTCTATAATATGGTCTATTCTATAGTAAAGTCCATGGTTCGGCAAACTTTTGAGTCGGAAGAGCCAAAATTAAAATTTTAATTCAGTAGAACGAAACAAGTCGATACAAACAAGTATTATAGGAACAAAAATCTCTCTCCAAATTTTTTATAAGGTTCAGATCATTGTAAATTTTTTTAAGGAAATTACCTTAACGCTCATAACATGCTCGTGGTGAAATTTGAACAACAAGTAAGAGTTCTATATTCGGATGTGCTGAATCTTATATAACCTTCACCATGGCAAAATAAAAAGGTACAAAAATCTTTTCTTTAAGATTTGTAATACGGGTTCTACATTTTTAATTTCATTCTTCTGGGTTTAATATTATATATTTTTAGAACAAAAAAGTACCAAAAAAATAGTAAAGGTAGTTTGCCGACCCTTGGTATAGTCTATAGTATAGTCTACAGTATAGTTTATATTCCATCCGATAGTATAGTCTACAGTATAGTCTATATTCCATCCTATATTCCATCCTATAGTCTAGTCTATAGTCTAGTCTATAGTCTAGTCTATAGTCTAGTCTATAGTCTAGTCTATAGTCTAGTCTATAGTTTAGTCTATAGTCTAGTCTATAGTCTAGTCTATAGTCTAGTCTATAGACTAGTCTATAGTCTAGTCTATAGTCTAGTCTATAGTCTAGACTATAGTTTAGTCTATAGTCTAGTCTATAGTCTAGTCTATAGCCTAGACGATAGTCTAGTCGATAGTCTAGTCGATAGTCTAGTCGATAGTCTAGTCGATAGTCTAGTCGATAGTCTAGTCCATGGTCTAACCTGTAGTCTAGTTTATAGTCGATTTTTCAAACAAAATATAAAATTGAAAAGGAAATACTCTAGTTTATAATCTAGTCTAGAGTCTAGGCTATAGTCTAGTATATAGTCTAGTCCATAGTCTAGTTTTTAATCTAATCTAGAGTCTAGTATATAGTCTAGTCTATAGTCTAGTTTTTTAGTCTAGTATATAGTCCAGTCTATAATCTAGTCAATAGTGTAGTCAAATTTATTGTTTCGTCTATATTCTAGTCTATTGTCTTTTTTGAACTATTTTGCATGTCGAAACTCTGCTAAACTATATTAAATTCTTTAAAAAAAAATAAATATTTCTCTTAACATAAATAAAGTGTAAAATAATTTGTTTTTTGTAACATGTAGCAGATAAAATTGTTTAGATTTTCTAACATGCCACAAAAATGTAAATTAAAGTAACAATAATGATTTTTAATTTTCTAACGTTTAGTTTATAAAATATTTATTTGATATAAAAATGTTAAATAAAAAATTTATTTAAAAAACCATAATTTGTTTAAAAGTTTTTTAACTTTGTTACGGGGGAAAAATTGTGACATTCGGCTGGTTGTTCTCATCCCCTTTTATTAAAAAAAATATATATTTACCCATTATCAGACATAAAACACTAGTCAGTTACTCAGTCAGCTACTCAGTCATCCATTTATTCACTGAATACTTTTTTTTCGTATTTTATATGCAAAACTGTGTTTAAAATAAAAACATTGCCCTATTGTACAGTAAAATATCGATAGTTTGGGTTTGAAAAACGAATAGAAAATGTCAGTCCTTATAAAAGTTAAAAGAATTTAAAAGTAAAAATAGTATTGCCAGATTGTAATGTAAAATGATTTACAAAAAACAATTGTAGAATTGAGCTTTTACTGTATATTTCATACTTTTTACTTTTATGCAAACTAAATCTTTGCAAACATTTAATTCAATTGCATTAGTTATAAAAAATATATAATTGAATATGAAAATAATAGTTGTACTAACGAATACTTTTAGTTTTTCCCGTCGGATTACGATGTTATTTAGTTGGATTGATGAAAGAATTCTAACAACCAAATAATAAATAATACATATTACTAATTCAAATTTAATAACAAATGTTGAGTTTTGAAACGTTTTTTAAACATATCTACCATGAGTGGTGGTTGAAAGATTAAAATATATGTGTAACAAAATACAATTTTAATTAATAGAACAAATTACAAACTGGAAATAATTAAGGTTTACATAGAGCTTGCTGGCATTAATGTGAAAAAATGGGAGTACATAGTGAATATCGGATCAGTTGACAAAAATATTTTATCATTAAAAAGAATTGTATAAAGCTTAGAACTTACAAATTTGAAAAGAGGTACCGAGCCTAAAGAGCAAAATAAATCGACATACGTTTTCTTGTCTACTCTAGGTAAGGTCCACAAAAACGTATAGTTTACGAGATACGAACATTTGAGGTGTTGTATTTCTGTCATGTTCATGTTCCTTTTATAAATATTTCTTAATTAAAAAAAATCATATATGTTCACTCTTACCATTGTATTCTAGAAATTATCAATAAATTTTGCAATTACCTACAAAGAAATAAAAAAACAAAGAAATATTAATAAAAAATTGTTTCAATGGAAAAATATCTTAATAATATAAATGCAATAATATATACTTGTTTGCAATGTATTGATACCAGAACAGGCATTAAGAGTTAGAATTTGTAAATAACCATTAATTCCCTTTAAAAAAGTTGCAATTGAATGATAAATTAACATTGTATAATTGGAAAAAGTGGGTTTGAACCAGTTCTACAGATTTAAGTAGCTATATTGAAAAAATCACATTAACTCAGCAAATATGGACCCAATACAGTTTATTAAATGGTTATCATGCTGAAGTTGTCGTGGATGCTGCAAGTCACGGAGTGGTTTTTTCTACAACATTCCTTCTTTTCGACGATTAATCATTATCAGCCTGTAAGAAGTTTCGCTGGGTTCTTTTATTTTCGATGCTCATCCACTAAAGCTTGAATCGCGTTAAGGCTTGCCATTTGTAGTATTCTTGTCAATCTCAAGAATGAATATATCTTTGACATAACTGGCTTTCAGAATGTCTTGCTGATACTTTCTTTTTGGCCTTTTTTTCCTAAATTGCTTCGTCCATCACTTCGTACAATCATCAGCATTCTTGTCAATCATGTGAAGAATGAATAAAACTTTGATATATCTGTCTTAATTGATCACCAACTTTGGCTTCGGGATGCGGATGGTTTGTCAGGGATTGGAGAGTGCTATGTCCATTGCTCCAACTACACTACAAATTCGATATACAGAGGTTTCAGTGTGTCAGCCTAAAACCCGGTTCAGTAGAAATAAATTTCATATAGATATAAAGATCAGATGAGTCTAGTATTGATAAATTAAATGTGTGTGTCGAGAGGACTTGGCACTGTGGACATTCTATGATCTTTTGGGTCGTTCGACACTCAAAATTAGACTCGAACCGGATGATATACGCCTGAAACTATAGATTTAATGGAGAAAAACTGATTTGTTAGTTTTTCCTTTCGTGATCCTGTGTCCTTTTTAAAGGATTTCAAAGACTGAAGAAGTAAATATTTCCAAAAATATTTTAAAATACTTCTAAAAGTATAAAATCCTAACAGTATAAAATAAAAATAATACTAAATATATCCCAACACTTCTTGTTGGCTTGACACCAAATATGACATTGTTTTCTTAGTAAAACTATTTTAAAATATTTTTTGAAAAAAAGTACTTTTTAAAACTTTGAAGCCTCAGGATCACAAAATGGAAAACTGAAAGCGCAGATTTTTTTCCCTTAAATTTATAACATCAGACTTATATCATCCGGTTCTTGACAGACGGTGTTATATTTAAGTAAAAATATGTGGATGCTACATGTGATATTTCAATAATCATAAACTCATTTTATGAAATTTTAAATTTAATGTTGCAAATAATTCCGTTAAAGCTTTAAAGCTCTTACATAAAAGACCTTTAAGGCTTTCTTCTAAATGTGTTTGAAACACCACTAAATGGCAATGGTGTCACATTAACAACGTGCTCAGATTGAAGTATTTCACCAGCAGCAGCAAACTTTTCATCATCATCATCAAAATAACAATGATGACATGTGTATGTGTGTATGGAAAAGTACTTATGTATGTTTATTATCGGTCATGTGGATGAAGTAAATAAAAATTGTGCATTTGGCATTATTTCAAGGGTATAGACACATGTTAAATGTTATGCGCCCATCATTCCAATTCCAATTTTCATTCTTGTTCTTCGTTTTCCTTTCTATTTTCTGGCATGTAGTTTTACGTGGTTATGAAAGTAACAAGTATTTTCCATCAACAAATACCAGTCGATGAGAGATGATGATAATGATGATTATGATGCATCATACATGAATGCTTTTTATGCATACGTATGTGTCCCGTGGTGAAAAACTTTTTCCACATTTTTTAGTTATTTTTTGTTGCTTCTCTTTAATACTTTACTTACTTCTAGCAGACAGTTTACCTACAGAATATGTTGCCAACATATGGATGGATGGATGTTGGTATATCGTTTGACGCACAAAGTGGGTTGTTTTGGAATCTTAAGACATGTGTCAATTATATGGAAACATATACCAAGGAGGTTGAAACAGACAAACACACACATACACACTAACATATATATTTCTTAATACATAAATTGTAATCTAATTGAATTTTTTATTGTTTTATAGAAACTCAAGCTATATATGTCTATGTATGTATATAAATTATGTATATGTATTTGAAAGCAATATCTTTAAGTGTGAAATAAACATGGAATCATCTAGGTAACGTATTCAATTACTGACAAAAATGTTCAAAAAGAAAATATCATCGTTTTTTGTATTGCATTGTTAAATTGTATCCTTGAAGAAAAGTGGGTTTATTGGTTATAATTTCTAGGAATTCAAAATGAAGGAAAATTTTATTTAATTAATTGACATTAATTTACCAAGTGAATTAATAACACAACATCATTTGCAAAAATGTAAATTTTACACATGAAAAATTAGTAAAATTAAATTGATCTTTTGATAGATTGAAAAAGCAAATTATATACATTTCTCGAGACCAGACAACGTTGATTTCTTATATTACTTAATAGTTGTGAAGTTTAAATAATTATTGA
Organism: Lucilia cuprina; assembly: GCF_022045245.1. Classification (NCBI taxonomy): domain Eukaryota; kingdom Metazoa; phylum Arthropoda; class Insecta; order Diptera; family Calliphoridae; genus Lucilia; species Lucilia cuprina. Next base: position 33,477,983 of record NC_060953.1, read on the forward strand.
ATTATTATTTCCATATAACACACAATTCAAGATACTAGCGCTTTTAATCTGCATAGGTATGATACTGATTGATAGTTAATAGTTCGATACAAAGAAAATACGCAGAGAGAAAAAAGACGTTTTAAAATTATATACGCTCGGTACAAAATTTTTTAATAAGAGCAGATTTCAAAGTATGTACAAATATTTGTCAAAACAACAACCAAAAAATTAAAAATACACGGCGTTATCAAATCAACAAAAAATAATAATATATGTAATGTCAAAGTGTTGTCAAACAGAACATTGCGTTCTCAAATTGACAACGATGGCAAAATGATATAAAGATGATAATATAGGACAAAGCCATAACTAAAGCGTGATTATAAATATGCAATGATTTCAATTAGGAAAAAATTGTTGTAATCCTAACAAGGACATTCGAGAAAATCTCCAACATTCTGAAAGAGCGTTTAATTGGAAAAGGAAGACAATATAAAAATCAATAATAATAGAGGTATTATGATCCTTAGCTTTTATATGCCGAGCGGTGATTATGTTTCTACATCGGAATTTGTTGTCATGAAAAGCTTATTCAATTAAATGTGCTGCAATTTGCCCCTTGTTCTTTGAGGGATTTAAGTCTTGAGAGGCAAACCTTTCTAAACGCTTCTAAATTTAGTTTTTTTTTTTTTGGGGGGGGGGAATAATTTCCCTTTTTCCCTAACCGTGGATCCGCGCCTACTGTAGCATATTTATCGCTAAAATATGATGTAATGCAAACAAAAGGAAATTTCGATTACCGCATGTGCACGATTTTGTTTACTAAAGAATGTTGGAGGTTTTACATTTTTAAAGTTAGCCTCAATTTTACCATTTAAAATAACTTTAAAAAAATCATCTGAAAATGTATAATTATATTCATATTCAAGTTAAACATTTCAACAATGTAAATCGAAATTTGATATAAAGATTAACATTTAAATAAATTTTTAATCATTGTCTGTAAAAATTAAAATATAGTCATGTAAATTAAATATTTCACATAGTATTTTATATGCCACGTGCAAACAATAACATTCTCTTCATTTTAGTAATAATTTTTAACGAAATAATTAATTCAAAATAAAAATTAGCATAGTTTAGCTAAATGAATTATTGTAATTTTTAAATTTTTAGTTCGAAATTGTAAAATAATTATTCAATTCATGGATATAACTAATGGCGATTAATTTCATATTTAATAAGTGTGTATAACTATTTTAAATAAAACATGTGTGGGTCGTTGAATAATTAAAAACACAGATAGAAATTGCATTGATTTTTTAATTATTTACTCAAGATGAATATTTGATTACTTGGAATTAAGAACATGGTAAGATACGATTTTTTTAATGGTAAAATCTAATACTATTACGCTTTAGATGTTTACTACTAAAAGGTCAAGCCTCAAATTCAATTATTGTTTACAACGAATACCAAACTCTGAAATTATGACATATTTCAGATCATAGAGGATGATATCCAATAATATCAAATAATTGAAAGCCTCTAAATTATCGCTTTTTAGAAGTTCTGAATGCTCGTGTAACTATGAAAATTAGATGAAAAAGATACAGCGTCATTCAATTCAGTATTATTTTTCCGGTTGCAATATTTTTTAACATTTCGAAACTTTTTTGGAGCCATCCTAGTAATAAATATTACTTTTCAACATTACTACATGGAAGTACATTTTTTACACAATCAATAAACAAACGAAATATTCAATTTCAAAATACATATTATTCTCTTTTATTTGTAAATTTTGGGGGTTTCTTTAGTTCAAATCGCTGTGCTGGTGGAAAAGAGTTTTCGTGGTCTTGGCAGTGTGTGCAAGTATTTTTTTCTTACTGTTCAATTGATTTCTATTAAATTTTTTTAATATATTTTTTGTTATTGTTATTTTTGTTTCTTTAACGCAACAAATAGACAATAACAATAACAAACATTTTCTATATATTTAATTTTGGTTTTTATTTGTTAAAATCATTTTGGCGTAAATCCGCACAAATTAATTTAAAACATTTTAAAAACGAAGAAAAACCAACAGCAGCAAACAATAAAAAAAAGTTGATGGTTTGCTGTTGTTGTTGTTGCTGCTGCCGCTGATATTATTGCCGGTATTGAATTTTATTTTGTTGTAATTTAAAATACAACAAGTGGAAATAAATTTCGTAAAATGTAAAAAATTTAACACATCATACATACGAAATAATTAAACAACAGCCGACAACAACAAACAGTATAATAATTTAAAGAAAAATAATGTTTTTTTTATATTATTTTTTCTGTATTTTTACACACATTAAATAAAATTAATTTAAAGGCAACAATAGCAACAACAATATTAAACTGAAACATGTTATTGTTATTATTGTTGTTTTTTATGTTTCTTTTTTTTTGTAATTTCTGTTGTTTTATTTTAATTCCGTTCAAATGGGTGCATTAACATTTTACGCTGCAACTGTTAAAGGCAAAAACAAAAATCATCATCATTGTCATCATTAACAACGTCATCATTATAATAATCACCATTATTATTATTATCATCATCATTATGAACAGGCAACAAATAACAATAACACCACCACCATCACCAGCAGTTGCAGTTGTTGACAGCAAATAATATGGCAAGTATAAAAAGCGAAAATTAAACATTTTAGTAATACACTACTGGCTTCTCAACAACTCTCAACATCTAAAGGTATGAAAACATAGAACATAACAGATAACTGTGTTAAAATAAAATTCGCTATATTTAGAAATACTTCCTGAGACTAGTTTACCGCCCACTTTTCAACTACAATTACATTACAACAACAATTACTTGTAATTGAAATTTTGCCAATTTTGTATTTGAAGAATTTCGAATTACAATAAACATGTTATTGTGAAAATTTTCTCTTATAATTTCATGTAATTTATAAATACATAGTAAACTTCAATTATAAATACTCTGCAAAACTTCAATTACAAGCAATTATAATTTGATACTATTCAATTCCACATTACAAGAAATTGTAATTGGCAAACATTTAATTATAATTACAAATAATTGTAATTGGTTGTTACTCAATTGTAATATTTCAGGCGTGGGGGTAATAATTACACAAAGTAATTCATTACATAGCCAATTATAATTACTTGTAATGAGTTATTCGGCATTAACAATTATTTGTAATTATAATTAAAGTTTTGCAAATTACAATTACTTGTAATTGAAGTTTTTACAATCACTTGTAATGAATAATTGACCAATAACCAATTACAATAACTTGCAATTGTAATTAAGGTTTTTTTAATTACAATTACTTGCAATTATAATATAGATATCATTTACTACGAATTACATGTAATCATAAAGAACAAAACTCACAATTACAAGTAATTGTAAAATTTCATATTACAATTAAAAGTTACTGTAATCGACAATACTTTAATTACAAATAATTTGCAAAACTTCAATTACAATTAAAAGTAATTATAAAACTTCAATTACTTATAATGTTATTGTAATTTAAAATGCAATCAATATTCGAAATATCGCTTTTACGCACCAATAATGACTAAAGTTTTCTTCGACATAATTATCTAATCTAATATTAAATATTGTCTCATATTGTTCTTCCTGGAATTACATTAGGAACAACGGAACATTCTTCTGATGTATAGTCTATGAGAAGTTTGCTCTTAAGTTACATCGTCATATAGGTTAAGATTACGGAAATAAAAGAGCTGTAGTTGTTTAAACTATAGAAATGCTAACGCACGATATCAAGTTCGCAAATATCTGTTAACGGGAAGACTGATTCAGATCATTTAAATCTCAAACTATACTGGGTTTAAGGAACAGCGGTCGACTTGGTTCCCGCTTAATATATTACATGGAATTCCATATTAATGCTACAAATAAATAATGTATAAAACCCAGTCGAAATCAGGGCGAACTATAAGAGATCCCAAGACCACTTTAGTCTTTTCTTGGCTTTCAATCTTAGTCATTTTTTATTTTGAAGATCGAAATCCACAAGATAAATACAATCATTCGCGGAACAGATCGGTTCCGTTAAACATCGTGGTACGAGTTATTGTATATTACACTAATAGGCCAAATACTATTTAATAGCGAATTCAAAGAAATTCACATTGTAAACAGCAAATATAATGACTTGGGACTTCATCTATATTGAAATTCATATCATCAGTTAAATATAATACCAATTTATATACTTAAGACAATATATTCGTCCAGAATCCTTACAAAAAGCTCTTATTTGTATAGAGTTCAATAGTTCAAACGACTTGAATGTTTTTATTATCTGAAATAATGTGTTAACTAAGTAAATCATTTCAAATTATCGGAAAAAACATGTTAGCATCGAACCATTCGAACAAAGTAGAACAGAATGTTAGCTGACCATCTGGTTGCTCTGAAATCATTGTTTATGAAATGTAAATATATTATAATGAACAACAATTATTGGCATTACATCTGCCAGTAAATATATAGTACATATATTTGCACAGAATTAATCAATTTATATATATTTTACATATAAATTTAAAACAAAATAATGAATTATAGATAATAAATAAAATAACATATGTATTTAAAAACACTAGAATAGAAAAATAAAATGCAAAGAGAGCCAATTTAACAAAGTACATAAAACCCAATGAATTCCATTACATTTTCAATGTTTGTTTTTTTCTCAAATTCTAAATTTAGAATAATCGATTTTACTTGAAAAAAAATTTATTTTAATAAGAAATACAATGACAATTTAATTGTATTATATATTGTTGTATTGTAAACAATAACATTTAATGAATAATTCTGTCATTAACATATAAATTAATTGTATTAATTAAATATATTGATTGCAGTTTATAAATAAAGAATATCTAATCGATAATGTTTACATTCCTTTCAGTAACTGTTACAATAATTTTTCAACATTACTGAAAACATAAATTTGTGGCAAAGATTACAGCATATAGTCTAAATTTAACAAATTTTCCCTTTTGTTTTCATTGTTTCAAACGATATATTAAGAGTTTTTTTATTTGTTTATTTTTTTTCGTTTCAGTTTGTTTGGTAGAAATGTTCGTATTTAAGAAAAACTATTTTGGAAAAACGAAAAATAAATAAAAAGAAGAATGCAACGACAATTGTTGACAATTGTTTGTTGCAATTTTTATCACAGTTCAACACACTCTATGCATGTACTACGAGTATTAAAGACAAAATGCATTGAAAACAATTTCAAATATTTTCTTTTTTTTTTCAAACGAATTTTTATTTGTAACTTTAAACTGTAAACAAATATGTTTAATGTATTGTATTAAAGTTTAAAATGACAAATCATGGTTGAATCGAGTTTTGTCTTGCAAGTTTAGAATAGAAAGGAAAAATATATATTATTTCCAAATAACGAATTGATCAGAACAATTAATGTTGATAATTGAGACATGATTTAACATTGATTAATTCATTAATTGTATAAATTAAATATCGCCTAGCAGACACTGAATATGTCGGAAACTTTGAAACGCTGATCTCAGAAAGAGTGTCTTGGTCAAGCGGAACATTAGAGCAAATATCATTAGAAATCCATTGCTACACGGAAGGTTCTAAATTGGGAAAGAAAATGGGCCTGGTTTTCTATATTGAAGGCCCAGAAGCAGAAATGCGAATGCGCAACATTATTTGCCACAGTCAGACATTCGTCGAAGTTAGATCCAACTATATTGTGAGAGATATTATTTTGGTAATAATGTTTTGGAAAATTCTTAGGAATTACATCTAGAAAACTAAATTTATGCCAGTTGACATTTTTCTTCCATAAAAGGGGCGCACAACAAGCCCGATAGATGTATTTCTCGAATTAGATATATTATGCATCCTCCTATTATGTATGTATATCGTAATATACATGAAATTTTCGTAAATATTAAGAAAAAAGTATTTACAAAATTTGTTTTAGTAAAGTTAAGCAAGATTTATATATTTCAAATACTTAAAACGTTAGAATCTATTTTAATAATTCCATTAAAACATAAAGTAGATTATTTCGGGAAAATTGATGTAAAAGACATTTTAATTATAACCAATACAAGAAAACTGACCTCACGCTAAAATTAAGATGAAACCATTGGCTAAAGGTCAATGTCACGGCGGGCATTTGAACATGTATATTATAGAGTGCAGTCATCTGCTGTTTTCCATTCTGTTACACATTTGGCCAAACAATTCATGGAAAATCCTTCAAACAGCTTGAGGTTTTTTTAAAACACTTAAGGGACATTTCCCACTGGGTTTCTTTCTTTTTTCGCTTTAGATATATTATTTAGTTTTCAACTTCAAAAATTAGTTTGTTTTTCGTTAAGATTTAGTAATTTTTGTTTTTCCTTAAGCTTTTCATAAAGTAAAACAAATATCCCAAGGAAAATGAGGGGAAAGCAGGCAAATGACTGGCGGGCGCCATAAATGATATCCATTTGTTTTCAACTCTTTTTTTCTTCTATTTGTTTGTTAGTAATGACAGAAGAAAACTGTCCACCATGTAAAATATTTATATTTATATGTTTTAACTATAAAACGCATATTTCTTTTATTTTGTAGCTATTGTTGTAGTTGTTGTTTTCGTTTTTCTTTTATTTTGTCAATTGGCTGGTGCTTTCGCTTAATATTGCTTTTGTTGTTGTTGCCGCTGTTGCAATTGTCATATGTTGCCAGTTGTTTATTAAAGCCCAACACCAACAGTAAGCAACAACAAAAACAACTTTAGTCGTCTACATGCAAGACTGCCAGTATAAACGCATATATGCGAATATACCAGCAATTCTGAGGTGATATTACCGATCAAATTGCAAAAATAGTTATTTTGGAACTTGATATTTTTACAAAATATCCCAAACGGACATAAAAGATATTGCTTTGATGCGTGTAATGAAAAAGTTTTAAAATAAAATTTAAAAAAAATTTTAATGATTACATTCTTGATTACCTAGAGACACTAAAGTGGCAATTATTATTATCCATTACAAATGACACAAAAGAGTTAATGAGTACTAGAATATGCGAATTGGAGACAACTAAGTATTTAGCCAACATTACTACCTAAAAAAAGGATTCGTAAAACTACTGGGTTCTATTAAAACATATGAGTATTTGTAATTGTATACTCATCGTCGTCAACGACATTATTTTTATCATCATCATCAACAACATCGTCATTATCATGGTAGAGTGCAGTGACAGCAAAAATAATATAACAACAATACACTTACACTCATACTATATACTTAGCTATATACTGGTGTACATATAGAAGTGCAATTGCCTTACATTGCCATTGCATTGTTGTATTGCATGTATGTGATGACCTCAATTGAAGTTTTTGTTTTCACAATCACACTCTCAACTAAACTGCTGAATAAAATAAAATGCAATAAAATAAAGAATTAAATAAAATAAAGAAAAAAACTTTATATAAAAAAGAAAAACAAATAATTAAAAAGAATGTACAGTAAAATTTGACTATGGCGAAGACTGTGGAATTAGAAATTTTTTTGTTAAATTTTCACTGCATTTACATTTTCGGATACTATCAGCTAAGATCCAATAGTACTTTTTATACCAACCATCAAAAGAAATACCCCCAAATATACCCCCATATAATGATTTTGTCATTCCGTTTGTAACACATCGAAATTTTGATCATAGACCCACAACAGTATATATCTTCAGGGTCCTTATTTCATTTTTAGACAATGCCTGTAGTCTGACTGTCTGTCTGAAAGAACGGAATTGAAATAGCCCCCTTACAAAAGGTCCCCCCGAAAAACAGCAAATTCTATCTATCAATTCTAATGAAAATCGATCCATAATTGACCCTACCACTCATTTATGGCCCCCTTCAAAAAATTACTTTAACGCCCTTTACTGGCTTATAAATACGATATAAGGCCCCCTCAGAAAAATACTTTAATACAAATTACTGACCTTAAAATGGAAGTGTAGCTATAAAGTTCGATTTATAGAAGTAAGTTTATTACAATTTTACAATTGACCCTTCATGGTGTATATTTTGTTAATCTGAAAGAAATGTGTCCATAATTGGCTTAAGCTCTATTTCAAATATCAACCTAATGTTCATAGGGAAGCATTCCATTTCCATTCCATTTTCAGCGTACAGTTTGATCGGATATTAGGAGAGGGACTACTATAATACAAGTCTGTGTCCACTCACAATAGGTTCTTGACCTTTGAAAAGGAACATTAAATCGTTAGCCTCACAATGGGCATTATTCTTAGATGCTATGATTTTTGTCATTCTGAACGAAAAATAAAAGCAAAACTTTTTTACTGAAGTCTTTAAAATAACAAATATTTCCATAAATTACAAAGAAATAAAATAACATTCGTTTTAACTGAGTGTTTCTGTATATAAAGAATACATATGTATATACGCAATCTCTCATATGTATGCATATGTAATTTGTTGTTGCAATTTTTCAAATATTTTAGATATTAAATTTTCCTAAATGGTAAGGATTTAAAAAGCTGCGTTATTTCTCTTTCATTCTATTCAGCGGTCAAAAAGACCGCCTCTGTTTAACTCTAGATTATTTGCTTTTCTTTTAGTTTAAATTAAGCCAACAAATTCCAACATGTCCATCTTAACGTGCTTACTTGTTTAAAAACCATTTAGATCGGATAATGTCAAGAATTTCCCAAAAAAATCAAAAGACTTTCAAGATATTTATATTGAACAAATGATTATTTTTTCGCTGATTCTTCAATCTAGGGCTAATGAAATTTATTAAATACAAATATAAATTGTAATACTTTACCCTGTGATAAATATTCGTAAAAATATCCTTTGCATTACCTGTAAAGAAATAGAAATTGAAAGAGTTTGATTATTAAAATGATAAATCTTTTTATGACAAAATATTTAAATAAAAATATTACAACAGTTGCAGTCAGTCGGTCTACCAATGAAATTCTCTATAGAGCCTATTAAAGGGTTAACAAACTAAGCGATTACCATTAAACTAGGATGCAAAACAGTATTTATGTTTGTTTTCTTAATTATTCTCTAGTAAATATACGGTGAGAATGTTGAACTATATTGGAACCTCGAGTGAATATGTGTGCTGGTGAGTAAATGTATGCATTCTTTTGTACTCAAAAGCTTAAAAAACAAAATCGAATAAGAAGATAAAGAATTTAGTGACATTATCACATACAAACTGTCATATACATAAGTATCTTAACTAGAACCCTGTAGTTTTAAAATTAAATTATAAAAAATATTACAATTATTCAAAAGTCACTAGACACTTCATTGGTATTGGGTAATGTGGAAAGTGTCAATTAACTTTATCCCCATAACGAGTCTGTGTTAAATTTGTCTAAAAAAGTTTTGTATATAATATATAAGTTAAGCTAGTTCTTAAGACTGTTGGGTATGTGTGTAAAATCATTCTATTTAACTTTTATAGAAGATTATAAAAGGGCTTTCAACGAAAAATATATATCATAGATAGTATTTTTCCTTACGTTACAAGCTTTAGAGGTATAGACAATGTCTATGATAGAAGTATACTCATATGCACTTGTGATTCATCTAACACCGTACTCATAAGCTCAGCGGCAGTAGCAGCAGCTCAGGCCGGATGAACAATAGAAGGCAAAAGCAGTTAGTGACAAAAACAAACGCAACAGAAGGCATAAAAACATGCTCCTTTACCTTTAACCGAGTACACTGCTGATGTTTTTTTCTTACATTTTTGTTGTTGTCGTTATCATTGTGGTTGGAGAAAATTTGCATTCATTTAGAATATTACAAAGAGGACAGAAAATGAAAAGTATTAATTCATTAGTTACAAAGAGAGCATACGGTAACTGGTCCTATATGTGTATGGAACTATGGTTAGTAACTGGCTCAGTTTTTATATCAAAACGAAGCCAGTAATTGACCATATTTTTGTTTAAAAATATGGGAAGTAAATTGTTCAAGGTCTGTCTAGAAACGGAAAGTAACTGGTCCAATTTCTGTTTAGAAATACCGCCAATAACGGGCCCTGTGTCTGTATAGACATACTGCCAATAACATTTTCTGTCCATAAAAAGGCATAGAAAGACCAATAACTGGTCATATTTCTGTGAACAAAAAGGCCTATAAAATAGGCCAGTACCAGTCTATACGACCAATTTCTGTCTATTTCTACAACTGCCTTATTTCTGTCAAGAAATACTTCCGGTAATTGGCCTATTTCTGTATATATGTATCCGTCCAGTAACTGATCCTATTTCTGTCTAGAAACACATCCAGTAACTGTCCTTATTTCTGTCTAGGTATACGGCCGGTAACTGGCATTATTCCTTTCTGGATACACGGCCAGTAACTGGCCATATTTCTGCCTATATATACGGCAAGTAATTGTCCATAGTTCTGTGCAGATATATGTAACTTTTTTTCTAGAAATACAAGTGTTATTTCCAGTAATTGGCCCTTTTCGCGGAATGGAATCAACCCCTATTTCTAGAAGTGAAACTGATCCTATTCGTAATTTCTCCTAAAAACTCCTAACATATCTTGTAGAGCTATCCAATATTCTAAATTTAAAAGTTCTTGAATCTGCTAAAAAGAACGAATCCTTCTAGAACTCTGAATAATTGTCAGAAACACCCCACTAAACTGCTTTGCACTCTTTGAATCCCTCTTGGTTTTTTGTTATAGTTTTTTTTTTTTTTCTTTAACATCATTTGTAGGTTGGAGGTTATACCAGGTCATTTCTTGGTGCCTTAACATCTGAAGGACATTTTCAAAAAATAAAAATTGAGGGAGAGGAATAAAAATAGAATTGTTAAGTTTTCTTGTCAAAGTATTTTATTTTTGCGTGATGACGTTGAACAGACGTGAAAAATTTTCAAAGAGTGAAAAAATTTACTATATATATATTTATTTTTTTGAAGACAACCAAGGAAAAAACCTCAAGTGGACTACAACAAACAGCAAATGGTCAAAAATGATTTCTAAACTATTAAAACAGATTTAATTAGAAAAAAATTCTAAATTATATAAAATTTTTGTTTTTTTTCGGTTAGACAAAATCTTAAACCAAATCCAAAGTAACATATTTGTTGTTTGTGTTGAATTTGCTCTAAAATTTTACATCAAACTAACGTTAGTTTTAACAAAATTTGTCACAGTTAATTAATTAATCATAGCACCACAAGAAATACAAATTAATTTTCTTGTTGCTCTCTGGTCTTTCATATTCGTTCATAATTTTTGTCTTAATCTGTTACTTAAAAATAATAAAAAACTAAACTAATGCAAAAGTAATAATGTATGTATTATTACTACTAGTATTTTATTTATTTTTATTATCATTATTAATGTTAATTCGTGTCAGTTTCACCGTTCTAAATCGTAATTCATTTTATTTCTATTTGAATTAAATTCATTTTGAGATTATTTAGATTTTTGTTTTGCGTGTGAATTTAAACAAAACTTTCTTTGTAAGCATTTTAGTATTTTTTTCTCTATTTTAGATTTTCCTTCCGTCTTCTTCGTTAGTTTTCTATTTGAAATTGATATGAAAATTTTATTTTATTTTATTATGCATGTATGACGTTTGTTTTGGGTTTCGGTTTCAGTTGATGGAAATTTGATAAAAAATTCGCGTTTATTTAATGAAATTAAACACCATTTCCTATTTGGAAGTGTGTAATTTGATGAAAATGTTTTAGTTTGAAAAATGGGGGAAATTGTGGAAAAAGTTTAGTATTTTCGTATTGCTTTTGTAATATGTTTTTATGGGTTTAGAAATGATAATTGTGTTAAGAAGAGCGGATTATATCTCATATTCAAAAGAAAACATTTGCTTTCGTTCCGAGATACAGGTTAACCCGATAGTTTCATGTGTTTATTTATATAAACTCAGCCCTAAATAAACTCTACTATAAGCTCAGGAGATTTTTGGGGACTAAACAGACCAAAGTTGCTATATACAATAGCAACATTTGCGAATCTTTAATAGCCGAATGATGTTGCTATATTAAACAGTACACAGATATCTGGAGGTTATATAATCAATCAACCGAATGCAGACTTGGACTTCATTCAAAATTTAAGTTGATCAAAGTCTTTTATTTATACACGATCGAAATTTATACAACCCATTGTCAAAAGTGAACTTACCATTTGTGTTAACATTAAGACAACGGATGTGCGTTAAAATAAATTATCTAATTGTCATTTTGACAACCACCATTCTGTCTTTGACAACACATCTTTGTGACTGCCAAAACGCATTGTTGCCATTTTGATTACACTTTATATAATTTCGGCAATACATCGTTATGTCATTTTGACAACGCAATGTTCTGTTTGACAACATAGCGTTGTCACTTTGATACCATATAATTATTATACCCTTCACCTTCGTGAGAAGGGTATATATAAGTTTGTCATTCCGTTTTTAATTTCTATAATATAATTTTCCGGCCCTATAATGTTTATATATTCTGGATCCTTATAGATAGCGGAGTCGATTAAGCCATGTCCGTCTGTCTGTCCGTCTGTTGAAATCAGTTTTTAGAGGTCCCCAGATATCGGCGAGATCCGAATCTTTAATAATTCAGTTAGACATGCTTTCGAGAAGATCGCTATTTTAAATCAGCAAAATCGGTCTATAAATAACGGAGATATGAGCAAAAATCCGAGACAACCTCTGAAAATTTCATCAAAAAAGCCACATTTTTTCATGCTTTGTTAAAAAAAGCAACAACAACACTGTAAATTGGGTAAAGATGTAGATGTGCGTGTGGAGATGTATTTGGTTTTATTCAGCTGTGTATTTTTTTATATGTTTGGATGCTGTTCTGTTCTCACGAAGGTGATGGGTATAACAAGAACAAGGAGATAAAGCAGTAATATGTTGGTAATACACTCATATTTGTTTGAGGGTGGTAATACAGTTTGACGGTGGTATTACAGAACAACTGTTAATATTTCTGCTACAGTTTATATTTGTTTGCGTGTATGTTATGTGTGACATGTGTGCAAAGATACAAAATAAATATGAACTGTTTTTTAAAACATACTTGGTGAAGGGTATATAAGATTCGGCACAGCCGAATATAGAAATATTACTTGTTTTTTATTAATTTGATAAGGTCGTGTAGTTTTTACATTTTTGTTTTTGATTTGACAACGGTCTGGACACCTTTAAACAACTGATGTTATTTAAAAATTAAAAACACTTTGGTGTAAATTTGGTACCAAGCGTGTATAATTGTAAAACTATTTTTTCCCTCTGTCTATAGTTGATAAAAGTCGTTGCTTACTTACATATTATTGCTTAAAATAAGTCGAAATTTGGACTCGGTCGGGAGTCGGTTTTGATAAAGTAATGCCAAAAATTATAATCAAAATATACATGTTTAAATACCGCTTAACGTATTGCAGTTGGTGAAAAGTCCGTTTTTTTCAGTTATTCTTGAAACAGTTTCCGAGGATTGTTACCTGCAGAAAATTACTATCGGTTAATACAGCTATTATTTTGCCGATAATCATTAGTAGATAATAACTCGGGTCGTTGCTTATTATTGCTTTAAATAAGACAATAAATTTCGAGTCGGTTTTGATATAGTAATACTAAAAATTACCATAAAAATGTATAATGTTTGACTCGAATACCGTTTAAAGTATTGATTAAATATCCGAAACTCTTTCATTGAACAGTTGGCGAAAAGTCCGCCTTATACAGTTGTTCTTGAAATAGTTGCCAAGGATTGTAGCCTGGAGAAAACAGTTTTTTTTTGCAAATAATTTTTAGTCGTTAATGACTCGGGTCGGCTGGGGAGTGAAAAAAATTTCATGTATTGATGAACTGACAGTCGTTAGTCGAGTATGATTAGTGTCGTGTCCGGAAAGATGATAAAATTTGTGTATATTGAAAAACTGGTTTAGATTTCTATATTTAACAGGTTTTTGAAGTTCCAAATGTTTGGATTTTTTATTCGAATAGTCTACATATTATTGATCCACTCGACCTTAACCTAAGTTGGGACCTTTCTGTTATGTTTAATTTAATTTTGCAGGACAAAAAGAATCCAAGTTCTCATGGTCTTGCTATAATCCACAAATTGCAATATAACATTCATATATCTAGTGTTTTGGAACCATTTCTCTTGGCAGCTGCATTATCTAAGTTCCTATGGAACTTAGATAATGCAGCTAAAGTTAAAACGTTAGCTGCATTTCTTAGATCTATTACTCGCTAGAAATTTATATAACTAAATTCACAAAAACATAAAAAATTATATTGCAATCGATTGAAGTAATAAAAAACAATCACGGACTAATTTAACAAACATCAGAGAATAAAATTCCGACTCTCTACCCAAATAATACGACACACTAGTACTGTACGTGAGTTCAACAGTCCAATTTAAGGCTTTAGGGCCAAAAACAATAATAACAATATAAACAAATTGAAGTGAAATAAAAGGAAACAAATATAGAGTTTTTTCTTTCTTTTGTAGATTGCAAAAAAAATGTTTCTAGCTTTTTATTTTTTTTTATAAGAGCTTATTTTAAATGAACAATATTGACAATAGTTATCAAATAAACGTTTGCATTACTGGTGTAATATATATATATATGTATATATAATTCAAACGGCCAATTTTTACTGTTGCTAAGTCAATAAATAAAAAAAATTAACAAGAAGATGGAAAAAAATATTATGACTTAGTGTCTAATAAACAGACAAACGCACACTGGCAAAATAAGGCAAATATCAACAACTAGACCAATCATCATCAACCAACCAACCATCCATCTACATATATTCAGTCATCTATGCATTTAGTCATTCATCTATTCATGCATCCATCTAACCCTTCTATCTATTCAACTATCTATAGCTTTTATTTTCTATTCATTCCTTTTTCATTTTTTATTATTTAATACTTTGGGTGATGTTAAGTAGATTGTATGTGATGCATTGAAGAAATGTAGTAAAATATTAACACAAGTCCTTTAAAAATATTAATTCAATAGGTTATTGTGTATTCAATTTATTTGATTTAGGATTTTTAAATAACAAAGTATTAAAGGAAAACATTTTCAAATATTTCACTTGCTTGACATAAACATTGTGATAAAGCTACAAAGAAATCTGGGCTGTAATATCATAACCATGCCTACTATATTAGCTATTTTTGATTTAAGGTTTTTTTTTTTGATTTTTCTCCAATTTTTTAAAATATTATAAAATGTTTAAGATAAACAATAATCAATAGTTTTTTCTAAATTATAAACAAAATAAAAGTGAAAAGTGGGCGAAATATTTGATTATGGGCATGGTTAATAGAATACACCTATATGTTAATACCTTTTTAGAAAACTTTGTAAAATTGAATCATGAGTGTGTCCATAC
Source organism: Lucilia cuprina (assembly GCF_022045245.1). Classification (NCBI taxonomy): domain Eukaryota; kingdom Metazoa; phylum Arthropoda; class Insecta; order Diptera; family Calliphoridae; genus Lucilia; species Lucilia cuprina. The sequence continues at coordinate 33,493,472 of NC_060953.1, forward strand.
AATTACAACGCCTACTTATTTAAAGCATCTAAGAAAACTTGCTTTTTCCTAAGTCTTTCCTTAGAATGATTTGACATGGGGTCGAACCAGAGCACCTCATAATTTGGTACAACGGATGCCCATTTGCCACAGGACTTTGTCATGACTGGTCAGTTATTTGAGATTCCACGTAGTAGTGGCTGTGTTTTAAACCCACCCCCCATGTTTGAGGGAAGGTGGTGCTTGATTAAAGAATTGATACAATATTTAATAAATTTCTCCCAGAAACTAGGAGACGTACATACCACAAGGCAAGGTTGTGGATTAATAAAATATTGGAATTGAACTGATAATGCAAGTATACTCAGATACTTGTTCTTGATGGGCGATAGGAGTCAAGAGTTGTATTTGTGAAGATATTAATATGACGTAGGAGGAAGTGTCGGAAGATACGTTATGCAGTTGTAATACATTAACCTTTTTTATCGGCGATTTTTCTTTATGGTTAAGTGTGTTAGTGTTTACTCTAAACATGCTCATGTTATCACTGTAGGTCCATGTGGCCACTAAAAAAATCTGTTCATTTATGATTGAACCACCAAATACGTCACTTAGGTGCTGTTGTCGAAACAACAGAAGCCATCTCAGTGATGTGGTTGAGCCGACTTTAAGAGGTCCAGGTATGCACTGGGGAGAGTCTTTAGATGATGAGAATGTTTTTGAGGACAAAGGCATTCCTTATAGCATTAATAGAATGTCTTTATCTAATGTTGGTTTCGTTCCTACTATAGCATCTAATTGGTGATTGCCTTTTTCTTTGTCGGGATTAGATTAAGCTTGACTCATGACAGTTGTGATTCCACAACTAAACCACTATGACAAGAAATTGGATATCTCGAGAACTTGAGCAAAGTGCACGTATACTGGACCGGAAATTTTTTAGTACCAGAATGTATGCCCCATGCCCCATGTTTTACTGACTTTCTACACAACCCACGCTAAGTTTCAAACCCTATAAATTATATAATATTATGTGACCCAAAAGGGAAAAACTAACTTAAAAAAGGGAGAAAAAAATAAAAGATTAAAAACAAGATAAAAATCGGGAAACCTAAGGAAATCATCAAATAAAGAAAATACCATTATAAGCCATTATGGAAATCCGCAACATTTATACACAATATGTATATTGATACTATTAGAAAGAAAAAACCCCTCAGTGCATTTTTCGATGCCAATACATTTGTAAATCCCTTTAGAGGAGCAGCAGAAAAAGAATAAACTAGAAAGAATACAAAAAAATATATGAATAAATTGAAAAAATAAATAATCCGATACACATGTTGTCTAACACTTGCAATACTATCAGCAAATCCACTAAATGCAGCAAAAACAAAATTAAAGAGAAGTTAAGAGATGGACAAACAGAAAGACGGACATTGCAATGAAGTGTTAGAAAATCGGACTGACGGACAGATGCAGTTTATAATAATCTTTAATATTATAGCAATTGTGTCATAATAATCGTCAGCATGAAATGTAACTGTTGAGCAGACTGACTTTTGTTCTTAAGTGATAAGGAAATTGTTCCGATTAAATACATATTTCAAACTTTTTTAAGACAATAATTTAATTTCAATAAAATAAATTGAATTTTTCCCTTTTACAAAAACTCCCCTAAATATATTTTATAAAAATTTGTTTAATATGAAAATATTTACAAAAAAATCCCCATTTTAAAAAAGCTAACCGATCTGAACTTTTCTACATATTACAGAACAAAACAAGTAATTTCAAAAAGTCTACAGATTTTTAATTGGAAGTCTACAAATTTACTAAAAAAAATCTCTCACTTAGCAACAGCATCATAACAGTTACTCTTTATTTTATATTTGCTTACTTACTGGATTCATTCATTACTTTTCTTTTACTTAAGAAAGAAGATGAAATAAATATATGCCACAGATTTGCAAATGGTTTTAAATAAAATAGTCGCTATAGTTTGAATGCGCCAAGATTGCAAATACAGACGTCATCAGACGACCGACCAACCAGCCAACGACAATCAATTAATGGATTTGGCACGCATTTTTATAAGTGTTAAATAAAATAAAAAAAAAATTAAATAAATACATAAACATAGTCATACGAATAAATGAATTAAGAATAAAAAAAACCAAACCAGAATTTTATTTAAAAGTGTAATAAAAAAAGCATTTTGAAAAATGTTAAATGTTGAATTTTATTTACAAAAACATTTTTTTATCATTGGTATATGACATGTTTTTTTTTAAAGTCTGTCTTAACCTGGTTACCTTAAAGTGAAAAAACAAGTTTTAATATTTTAAATGATTTCATACTAAATAATTAAAACTTTTTATTTAATATAAGCTGAGCCAATACCTATAATATTAGCTGAAATTATACTGATCATAAACCAGACTTATGGAGCTAGCTGTAGCGCTATCTCTCGGTTAGATTTAAAGCTGGGGATTCCTAAATTCAGTATTTTTTGAGTTTAAGGAGTGAGATCGAAAAATTCTTAACACACGCTTTTCATTACATTTTTCAACCAAAGTATTATTTAATTTTTTTTTTTTTTTTTTTGATCAAGTTACCTTTGAAAAACATGTCAGTTATTATGTGTAATGTAAATTATATTAATTTTTTTGTTAATCTGATTAAAATGAGTGATCAGAAAAAAGTGCGTTCTGAAATTATTAAATATTTTCAACTAAACCCAACTTGGTCTTACAAAAAGTTGGCCAAGCATACAAAGGTCTGCCGTCAAACTGTTTCCAATGTTATTAAACAGTACCGGGAGAACTTGTCAGTTGATAGAAAACCTGGTTCAGGTAGAAGGAATGGTCCACGTGATGTTTCTAAAGCCAAAAAAATAGAACGCATTTTCAAAAGAGCTCCCAACACATCCGGTAGGAAAGCAGCTCGGTTAGCTCAGTGCTCGGACTATTTGGTACGAAAAGTTAAAGCTAAAGCAGGTTTAAAAACATACAAGGCTCAAAAAGTTCCTGACAGGAACGCTGCTAAAAATTTAGAGGCCAAAAACAGAGCACGGAAATTGAAGTCAAGTTTTATAAAAAAATATTCTTGCTGCATAATGGATGACGAAACGTATGTTCTGGCAGATTTTTCGCAACTTCCAGGTCAAAAGTTTTATGTTGCTGATGCTCGAGGGAATGTTGAAGAAAAGTTTAGGACCCAAAAGCAGACAAAATTTCCCAGAAAGTTCTTGGTATGGCAAGCAATATGCAGTTGCGGCAAAAGAAGTCAATCATTTGTTACAACGGGCTCTATAAATACCGAAATTTACATCAAGGAATGTTTACAAAAAAGGCTGCTTCCATTCATAAGACTTCATAATGTGTCCACTTATTTTTGGCCTGACTTGGCATCCTGTCACTATGGTAAACAAGCCCTTGAGTGGTACAAGAACAATAATGTGGTATTTGTACCAAGAGAGGCAAATCCTCCAAACTGCCCGGAGCTAAGGCCAGTGGAGAGATATTGGGCTCTTGTCAAAAGAGAATTGAAGAGTACAAAAAAGGTGTCCAAAAGTGTGGTAGATTTTAAACGGAGATGGACTACAAGTTCGAGCAAAGTGACAGAAAGCACTATAAAAACGTTAATGGAAGGGTTTCCGAAAAGGGTTCAAAATTTCATCACTAGTGATTAAAACTATAAAAATATTTTTTTTTTTGTAAATTGTAATAATAATTTGAATCAAATAAAAAAAATAAAGCTGTAAGTTTAGTGGTTTCTTTTTTATAAACATATATGTATGTTAAGAATTTTTCGATCTCACTCCTTATCTTAAATTTGCATTTTCGACGCCATCTCTTAATAAAAAATTAACAAAAACAATTCTGATTGTACAACCAAAAGCACAATATCCAAACCAGGGATTACAAATGGACATTCAATATTATACTCTCATGAATCTTCCCAGCAGAAAAAAAAGAACTTTCCAAGATGATAAAAAGTAAGTAAGTACTGAAAAAGACTTGAAGAAGTAATGATTTTAACTCGACCTTGTCGTAAGGGGATGTTGTTATTATTTGATTCCGAATTCACTACATCTAAAGTCATTCTCAAGAAGTAATTTTTATGTTCTTTTTTTGGAAGTTATTAGGAAGTAAAATTATAATATAGACTACAAAAAATTTGATTCTACAACTGTTGTGAGTCCCACCTTCTGCATGAACATAAATATTATTCGACTATTCTCACAATACTCAATTTCAAAGTAAAACAAATAAGATTTCTATATTCGGCTATGTCGAATCTTACATATACACCATCTAATCATGTAAATCGATAATTGTTCTACCTTAATTTAATAATTTATTAGATTTTTTCTAAACTTATTTATCAGGGTGATGGAACCCCTTACATCATCATTTTTAAAGGTCTTTTATGAGTGGGATCTTATATGGGGGATAGATCAATTTTGAACCGAGCCAGTTAATATTTGACAGAGATTTTAGTTTCAATAAAACATGTTTATGTCAGTTTCGTTGATATATAAGAATTTAGAAGCAAATTATAAATTTTAAAGTAATTTTCTGAGAGGAACCTTATATGGGGGTCTATTATGGTCCGATCTCCATGAAAAATATCAGAAAGATTTTAGTTCCACTTAATCTTGTTTATGTAGAATTTCGTTATATTGCTATCATTTTGAACAAGGGCCTTATGGACTCAGTTATAAACCGATTTTCATAAAATTTGGTTTGGAAGATTTTATATAAATTTCTTTGATGTTTTTAAAACAGCTTTGACTTGTTCTTTAGCAATTTATTGTTGAATAAAATTGTGAACCATTTAAGTCAAATTTTGAAAGGGGCTTTTTATAGGTACTAGGGTCAAATGAGGCCCTGTTATTATAGAGTTTATGAGGGTTATCAAAGCTAGTATAGAACATGGTTTATCAGCTTTTTGTCGAGATACGAGTATATTAATCATAATTATGAACTTAAAAGCCCTATTTGGCGGGTTTAGTTGTATGGGGGCTAGGTTAATTAATGGACCTATGTTAACCATTTTCATGACCATAGAAGAATACGTGCTAAATTTCATTGAATTATTTCTAAAATAGCAATCTGTAGTTTGATTACAAGATTTTCAAATGCCTTTTCGGGGATTCAGTTGTATGGGGACTAGTTGAAATAATGGACCGATCTTAACACCATTTCAAATAGGCTTCGTTGCTGTGACATTAGAAGATCATGTACCAAATTTCATTAAATTATCTTCAAAATTGCGACCTGTAGTTTGATTGGTTAACATAGACGTATAGACGGACGGATATAGCTAAATTGACTCAAAAATTGATTTTGAGACGATTGGTATAGTTTTAGGTTGGTATAGGACCAATATTATTGAGCGTTACAAACATCAGCACAAATCCAATTTAAAGTTGTGTAGGGTATAATTAGCTATTATCGTTTGAACTCTATCGTGATTTTAATAGATAGAAGGACAGACAGACAGAATTTTATTTAAAGGACCCAGAATATATATATTTTTGTAAATCTATGACCGAAAGTTCGATGTGTTACAAATGGATTGACAAAAATAATATACCCCCATCTTTTTTTATGGTGTTTAAAACAACAACTAGTGTATTTTTAGATGTTTTCAAGTTATTTTTTGCTTAATAATCTAGATCTCACACAGAAATCCGGTTTATATAGAAGTCTTCTATTAAAATATAGATTGATTTACCAGACTTTTGTAATACTGAAAGTTAAATAGCTCACGAAATAAGGAGTAATTAAATTGTACTAAAGAGAAAATCCTTTCAAGTTTCACTTTATACAATGGATTTCATTAACTCGTTGGATTCCAGTCCAGAGATTCTTTGATTCTTTGCATTTATTGTAAAAAGATTTAAATGTATACGATAAGGGCTGAGAAAAGCAACTCAAATATAATCTAAAAATGTATTTTTATTATCAAGTAAAATATCTAAAAGTTTAGAAAAAACTTAGATTTGCAAAACACTTTTTCTCTCTGTGAAAAAAAAACCATTAATCTTAAAAATTGTAAAAATATGTTTTGAAATACTTTAAGGAAATTAAATAAAACTCTAGCAAATGGAAAAAATTAAAAAATGATTAATTTTTAATTTTACCTAAAATCTTACTCCAAGCAAACAAAACACATTAAAATTACAAAGTTCGACCTACACAACTAGAAATTACAAATAAAAAAATTTAAAATTAACAGAAAAAAAAACAATTTTAGTATATTACAAAATCATTTAAACATGTTGTTTTAGTTATTTAAGTGATTCATGATTGTGTGTCTGTCTGTATGTCCGTCTGGCTGGGTTGGTTCTTCTGAAAATGGATGTTAGACAAATTTCGCAAAAAAATAAATACACAACAGACTTTGTTAACTTTATTAATTAAATAATTGCAAAAATTGCAGCAGACAGACAGTGATTGTTGCATCAAACAGAATTAAAAGGCAAAACAGCAGCAGCAACAACAACACCAAAAGAATAAACAAATGAAACGCAGTCTTATACATCTAATTATAAGAGAATTTTTATACCCTTCACCTTCGTGAGAAGGGTATATATAAGTTTGTCATTCCGTTTGTAATTTCTATAATATAATTTTCCGACCCTATAAAGTATATATATTCTGGATCCTTATAGGTAGCGGAGATGATTAAGCCATGTCCGTCTGTCTGTCTGTCTGTCTGTCTGTCTGTCTGTCTGTCTGTATGTTTGTTGAAATCAGTTTTTAGAAGACCCCAGATATCTGCGAGATCCGAATCTTCCATAATTCTATCAGACATACGACCGGCAAGAACGCTATTTAAAATCAGCAAAATCGGTCCATAAATAACGGAGATATGAGCAAAAAACCGAGACAACCTCTGAAAATTTCATATAAAATTTAGATTTTTTATTCATGCTCAGACAGAAACTGCAAAAAACAAAAACAAAATACATAACAATACGGTAAATATTGTTATTGTAATTTGTTTATAAAAGCAAAGCAGAGCAAGAGTAGCAGAGCGAGAGCAGCACTAATGTTTTGTTATTGGCTAGAAATATGAAATTAAGTATGTAGAGCCTGGATTAAGTGAGAACCTATAAAAGGGGACTTTCTGGTACTTTTTCGTTCTTCAAAAGGTATTTTTTGAAATTTCTATAATATTGAACCTAGAAACATGAAATTAAGTATGCATGGCCGGATTAAGTGAGGACCCAAACAAGGGGAGTTTTTGGTACTTTTTCGTTTTTCAAAAGGTACTTTTTGCAATTTCTACAATATTGAACCTAGAAACATGTAATTAAGTATGTATGGCCCGGATTAAGTGAGGACCCATAAAAGGGGACTTTTTCGTTGTTCAAAAGGTACTTTTTGCAATTTCTACATTATTGAACCTAGAAACATTTAATTAAGTATGTATGGCCCGGATTAAGTGAGGACCCATAAAAGGGGACTTTTTGGTACTTTTTCGTTCTTCAAAAGGTACTTTTTGCAATTTCTACAATATTGAACCTAGAAACATGTAATTAAGTATGTATGGCCCGGATAAAGTGAGGACCCATACAAGGGGACTTTTTGGTACTTTTTCGTTTTTCAAAAGGTACTTTTTGCAATTTATACAATATTGAACCTAGAAACATGTAATTAAGTATGTATGGCCCGGATTAACTGAGGACCCATAGATGGGGACTTTTTGGTACTTTTTCGTTCTTCAACAGGTACAAAAGGCTTTAAACACATCATGGTGAAGGGTATATAAGATTCGGCACAGCCGAATATAGAACTCTTGCTTGTTAATTATATTGAAATAAAATTATAGTCTGGCTGTAGAATTTATTTTTTTATTTTCTGTTTTATAAAAAAAAAAATTAAATATATATTTTTTTATATAAAAAAAAACATGAATCAGACATGTTTACAAATGACGAAGCTAGTTTTACATTTTATTTTTGTTGTTGGTTGTTTGTTTATTTAGTTGCTGTTGCAAACTACTGAACGAACATTAAGTGGGCAGAGATGGCGACATCAACTCAGCGAGCGTTGGTTGAAAGAAATTCAAACACATTTCAAAAAGTATTGAAATCAGTTGTAAGTCTGTAATACATTTTTTTCGTATTTTATGCGGCGTGTTGTTGGTTTTTGTTTTTAATAAAAACTTTAAATGGAAATAAGAAATCTCTGTAATGGAAGAAGTATTTTTAGTTTTGAGGAAATTTATTTGTTAAACAAATGTTTTTAAAATTTAAATAAAAATAAACAGAAAACATATTTATAAAAAAATTACCATCGATAAGAGTTTATTTAATACTTTATGTTTCTTGTTATTGTTGTTGGGTGTTACAATAATAATGCATAAATATTTTCAATTATTTCCATTAAAAGTCGGATTTGTTGCTATAAAAGGATATATACAAAGTTATAATAGAATCTTGTCAATTATAAAAAAATCATTAAATTTTCTTACACAAATTCAAAATGAACTCATCCGAAAGCAAGGAATTATATACCATACAAACTGAAGTCGAGTGTCCTTGACCGCCGATATAGCCTATAGACTAGACTACAGGCTAGACTATAGACCAGACTACAGACTAGACTATATACTAGACTATATATTGGACTATAGACTAGACTATAGACTAGACTATAGACTAGACTATAGACTAGACTATAGACTAGACTATAGACTAGACTATAGACTAGACTATAGACTAGACTATAGACTAGACTATAGACTAGACTATAGACTAGACTATAGACTAGACTATAGACTAGACTATAGACTAGACTATAGACTAGACTATAGACTAGACTATAGACTAGACTATAGACTAGACTATAGACTAGACTATAGACTAGACTATAGACTAGACTATAGACTTGACTATAGACTAGACTATAGACTAGACTATAGACTTGACTATAGACTAGACTATAGACTATACTATAAACTAGACTATAGACTAGACTATAGACTAGACTATAGACTATAGACTAGACTACAGACTAGACTATAGACTAGACTATAGACCAGACTATAGACTAGACTATAGACTAGACTATAAACTAGACTATAGACTAGACTATAGACTAGACTATAGACTAGACTATAGACTAGACTATAGACTAGACTATAGACTAGACTATAGACTAGACTATAGACTAGACTATAGACTAGACTATAGACTAGACTATAGACTAGACTATAGACTAGACTATAGACTAGACTATAGACTAGACTATAGACTAGACTATAGACTAGACTATAGACTAGACTATAGACTAGACTATAGACTAGACTATAGACTAGACTATAGACTAGACTATAGACTAGACTATAGACTAGACTATAGACTAGACTATAGACTAGACTATAGACTAGACTATAGACTAGACTATAGACTAGACTATAGACTAGACTAGACTATAGACTAGACTATAGACTAGACTATAGACTAGACTATAGACTAGACTATAGACTAGACTATAGACTAGACTATAGACTAGACTATAGACTAGACTACAGACTAGACTATAGACTAGACTATAGACCAGACTATAGACTAGACTTTAGACTAGACTATAGACTAGACTATAGACTAGACTATAGACTAGACTGTAGACTAGACTGTAGACTATGGACTAGACTATAGACTAGACTGTAGACTATGGACCAGACTATAGAATGTACTATAGACTAGACTATTGACTGAACTAATAACTAGACTATACACTAGACTATAGAAGAGACTATTAATATATGAGTAACGTATTACTGTAATTAGTCCTTATTTATACAACTATTTCCGTCAAATAATGATTAATCATTCAGTACTAGATTATAGACTGGACTATAGAATAGACTTTAATCTTGACCATAGACTAGACTATATACTAGAGAGTCTATAGTCTAGACTAGACTAGAGACAAGACTATAGACTAGACTAGGGGCTAGACTATAGACGAGACTATAGACTAGAATATAGATTATAGACTAGACTACAGACCAGACTATAGACTAGACTATAGACTAGACTATAGACTAGACTATAGACTACTCTATAAAACCCACTATAGACTAGACTATAAACTAGACTATAGACTTAGACTGTAGACTATGGACTAGACTATAGAATATATAGACTATACTATTGACTGGACTAATGACTAGACTTTTGACTAGACTATACACTAGACTATACACTAGACTATTAATATGTGAGTAACGTATTACTGCAATTAGTCCTTATTTATAAAACCATTTCCGTCAAATGATGATTAATCATTCAGTACTAAAATTGACGCCATTTTGTTTATAATTCTTTTTTAAAATGTATTTATATGCAGTATTTAAAAAAACATTCTTGGTATAAATATAAAAAAATCCTAAATGACAATTTACGTTTTGTAAATGGCGACTTTTTCAAATGTTATTTGTCAAATAAGAAAAACATTTTGTGGCATATTTTTTGTCCAAACACTTACCAAATTTTATTTTTGATACTTAAATAAAGACAAATAAATACATTGCACTACAGATATACAGAGAAATAAAATAATAAATTCACTGAAAAATTTAGTAACTTTAAAGAATAAATTTCAACGTTTCTCATTATATATATATCAAAATTTGTTTATGTTTAAACTCTTTTAAATTACTGGCCTATGTTTTAAAATAAATATGTACACATTCCCAGCAAACTAAATGTTGCATACATATTTCAATAAATTTAGATGCTCGCATAATATTTGATCCATACAGTGTTTTCTTTTTCTAGTTTTTAAGAAAAAAATCTACAAATGGTTTCACACAAATTTTGTTAAATAAACATCATTTTCTTCGCTTCTTTCTTCAAAACTACACAACATACATCTCAAACACTTACAAATTTCACTTGATTTAAAAACTAAAATAAATGTTTGTGAGTTTCTTTTTAGTTTTTTTGTTTTATTTTCTTAAAAATTCCATCTAAAATTAAATGTAAATTAATATTTAAGATATTTATTTCTGTTTCTGTTGTTTTTACAAAAAATGCGGAAATTATTTAACATTATTTTGAGTGTGTGTGTGTGTGTATTAAGTGTATTTTTACATAATAAGTACAAAAGTAGTATAATTAAATATGCATAAGTATTCAAATTTTTAACAATTGCACATTTTTGTATTTTCCAACGGAAAATTTTCTATCTTCTTTGTGTATTGACTTAAAAGTACATTTAAAAAATATTTACTAATAATTTTACAAAATATAGGTGTAATGTTTAATTAATGTTTTTTGTAATTGATGAATTATTCAAATATTTATTATGGCAAATGTTCACGAATAGTGTCTCATAGCAATATTCTAGAAGGTACGCAATTTCTTAACCACATCATTTAAACATATGTAACGTAAATTATCTGATAACCTTAAATTATTTCTAAAGCTTAGAAACGAACGCTCTTACAATTGCCTATCGTCTCCAGAGACGGGTTTTATTGTCTCTTTTATTTAACTTCCTCCTCTTTTAACTCCAAATACACATGTGATTTTGACATGAAAAAAGGCCCCAGCGAAGAACTTAGGATTGGAGGTATCACTTAATTAAGATGTCGCTCAACTTAAGAAGATCTGGCAAACTCACTGGAAGATAATAAAGCAGCAATTTCAAAACGTTCATCTAATAGCAAAAAAGTGGCTACCATAAGAATTAAATCCGAGAGACCCTGAAAGAGTCTTTTGAATGTGCAAAATCCGGCGTTATGAGCTGCTGAAATGTGTCCGATGAGCGCAGGGAACAACGATTATCTAAAATCAGCTGAATCGATACGATGGCAAATACACACGTCACTAAGTTCCTGATATGTATTTGTTGGAAACAGCACAGTGAACTTCTGAACCCACATCGCTAAAGTTCTGATCTCTAAGAGTCCCAACCAGCATAAGGAACTTCTGATTCGTTTTAAGTATTGACCGAAAGCTCAGTGGGAAAATTTTATTGCACCCGACTTATAGAAAGACTTCCCACTATCCGAAGCGCAAATGAAGAACTGTCCACCAACCGAATTTACATCAAAGCCAAATATCTGTATTTGATAGTTTTATCTATTATAATCTGCAGAAATCCGTACAGTTTAACTCTTTCAAATATTATTTGCGACGATCAATGCAGAACACTTATTATGGATTAGACATAACTTTAAAACTGGAAATCTGATTAGCTTGATTACAAAATATGTATTCTTTTGGCGCGGAATCTTTTTATTGCCATATATATATACTTAAGAATAAATTTATAGTCACTGTAACTTAGCAAGAACATAATTCTAAAAGAGATGACATCATCATTAGTTTCGAAATTCCTAATCAAGCATCTGAATCAATATTTAATATTCTATTTTTTCAATTGTAACTTCTTAAAAAAGTTTCAAATAAATATTAATATCCGTTATCGCTAAAGTTTAATTTAAATTTCTAACCTTCTGCCTCATATATGTAGATAGAACATTTTTTTCTATTTAACTGTCAGCTGCATTTATCATCATAATCATCATCTTCACAAAGTGCTTTCAAAGAATATGCGGAAATCTGTGACGGGCGAAAACAACGACAGCAGCATCACAACAGCAAATTATGTTAAAAATAATATGTCGAAGGTTAAAAAAATGTATATAAATTATATTTGCAGCTACACGCATATATTAACCGGTATGAGACGATACGATATGAAACAATAACAAAAAAACTACAAGCTTCTACTTTGCAATATTTCTAATACGGATTGACGTTAAACGGATACAATAAAATATATATCGAAATGATACACTGTAAAAAATTTTAAGTATATAATTTTGATTGAAATTTAATCGAAAGATTTTTGAAAATAATAAAAATCTGATCTTAATATTTTCCGTAAAAATTAATTCCTTTAATAGAAGTAGTTCATTAGTCTACTTTGGAACATGTTCTACTTTTGAGAATAAAAACTTATATATAACTGTATTATCAGTTATATGATTATCTATTGGAGAGAAGAGAAAAAAAATCACATCTTTTAGTTTGGAGGAGGTGTTTTATTTTACAGCAATTGATTTAGCAAAAGTCTTAATAAAAAGCAAATAAAATTCAAACTTTATAAATATGTAGATTAGATACAGAAATAAATTTGTTTATAGCTTTAGGAAAAAATCAATATAATTACTATAAATTGATAATATATTGTTAAAGAAAAATTATAAACAAAACAGGCTATAAATATTTAAAGGCGTACTTTTTACCTATTTTAAATTTTTGTATATTTAATTTAGTTTTTAAAATTTAAAATGCATTTTATTGACATTTAGGACAAAACGATTATCTCCGCTTTTCAGATTTTATGAAAAGGGCGGTCAATTAATATTTTAATCTTAATCCTGAATATGTGTGTGTGAAAAATTAGGTTTAAAATAAAGTGTTTCTGTCTATGTGTGATATGATATTCATATTAGCCTCTATTCTATAACGTTTCGGAAAAAAGGAATCGTTAGAAAAAGCTTCTAATTGAAATGCAGAATGTGAACAATTTTTACTTGAAAGTTCTTATCGAATTCGCGACACACCCAGTTAAGACGAATTTCGAAATTCAAAACAAAAGAATAGAACAACTTCATCTCAAGGCAATTTTACTAATGCAAGAAGAACTGTTTACAATTTATAGACTCATTTCTCTTTTTCCGAAAATCAATTTAATTGATTTAATAAATTTTTTTAAGTAAGTGCTCACTTAGTTTCTAAGTTAAGTTCCCTGATAAATCAGCTACATCGACAAGTAAATGTTTACTAATGGGCCGATTATATATGGCAACCGATCTGCAGTTGTGTTGCCAGCTTCAAAATAAGATAATGTTTTACTCTACTCAAGTCAACTAAAAACTCATTGGACGAATATAAATTAATCCCCTTATTCACAAACAAGATTTTCATTTTATAAACGGTAGGTTAGGAAGTTAGTGTTCTAGTCTGGTAGACCCGAGGTGGTGGGTTCGATTCCCACCTGAGGCGCTGGTTAAGAAGCGCACAACAGGTCCAATTGAGGCATAGGTGTATTTCTTCGGATTTGATGTATATATGTACTTCCTCCTTTCAAACTAACTAAACAATTTATAAAATCGATTTTGTATGGAACTTTTGTTTTATAAACCTTTTATAAAATAAAAATTTTGTTTATGAATAAGGGGGTGAATGTTTAAAAAAAATTCCAACTTATTGCGACTAGTAACCACATCATTTTGGTAACTGGCAACGCAACTGAAGTGACAATTGAAAGCCGTGATACACGGTTGTCAGATCTTACAACATTGTCAGTAAAATGTTCAAAAAATATTTAATAATCGTCTGAACTTACAATTTTTCTTTTGCAACGTTGTCAGAAAAAGCATTACCGAAAATATTGCAAGACAAAATTTTAAAGTTGACAGTATTATTAGACATTTGCTGCATATTTTACTATCAACGTTGTAAGACCTAACAACCGTGTATATAGCATGAGGTACGTAATCGATCCATTAGTTTCAACGACTTATACAAGTCAAAAACGAATCTTCTGATCCGTCTTAATAGTTCAACAGAATTATGTTTAGAAACGGAATTAAGTTTAGAAAAGTTTATTCCTTTTTTTAAAATTTTATATTTTTTAATTTATAAAAAAGACCTTCCAAGACCCTCCCACCTTTTTACCCAAAGCCCACGAAAAGTTTCCCTTAACAGAGTAAAGTTTACAAAATTCAAAAGTTATACACAAAGTAATAATATCTTCTTTGTAAACTGATATTTGTTTCTTTATAAAGCTTCTTGATTAGAAACTGACCCAGAATACGTTAAATCAGTGATCAGCACACACAGAATGCAGATGCCTATACATGACATACTTTTATTTACACCTGATTCAAGCAATGTGACAGACAATTTTTTTTAAAGTAAACGTGTCTGTGAAATACATGTTGTTAATTGTTGAGAGTTCGTGCTGTGTTTTAGATAAATGCCGATCAAGGTTCATGCTCTAAGACTATAGTTGCTTTGTATTACTTTCCCCGATTATTAACAAAACTTTTATAATTACAAATAAATGCAAATCATAAAGACGCGGTTATTATATCAAATATGTCCTGTTGTATTTAATTATTTAACATTTGTTTATAATACAAAACGTTCTCTTCATGCCATGCACTGCCTTAAATATCTACATAATTTCATAGGTTTTAGCCTCATTTCTTAATGACTAAATCCGTATATGAAAACATCATCATTATCATCATACACCTTTCAGCCTGGTTTGTCAAAGTCATATAAAACTAACTTTTGCATGTTTATTAAAACAAAAAAAAGGAACAAAATATGTAATTCATTTATATCAAGGGATTAAACTCATTTTATATAATTCTATATTAAAAAACAAAATAAATATAATAAAATAATGTAAATAAAACAAAAAACTAAACTTAATAAAAAACTTGAAAACGCAACATAAAATTCTAAGTAGAATTTAACCAAATCTACAAGAATTTATGCAACAAAACTACATACGTACAAATGTAGGTCTGTTAAATGAATGTTTTGAAACAAAAATCGAAATAATACACGATGTACTATGTTGGCATATTATGAGTAAATACAAGTGTTTAACAGCGCCACCAAAATATAAAAACCTAAAAAATAAACATAAAATACAAAAAAAAAAGTTTCTTTTTAAGTTTCAAGTGTTGAAATTATTACTATTTCTACACAACATGGCAACTTTTTTTTGTTGCCGCTGTTGTTGCCAATCCACTTGTCGACACAGTAATACACTTCAGCCACAGTTGTAACTGTTGCTAGAAGTTATTTTCCATAATTTTTTTGAAGTAGAAATATATGTTCATATGTATTTTATTAACCCTTGTGAATCATAACGGTAAGAACTACGATTTTTATAGATATTTAATTATGTGATAACTATAAAGACAACAGCGGTAAAATTTCAGAGAGGATTTGGTAACATTAGTTGCCGGAATTCGAAACGATCAGTATTGTAACTAATCAAACAAACGATCAAAGAACCCAATAAAATTAAAATATTGCATCTGTCCTCGTTTGCAGACAAATTCACATATTTGAAAACGAACAACTTTATAATATTTTAATTCAGGAATCATTACTTACACTACTAAATTCAAGTGATTTAAAAGTTTATTGTTAATGAACACAATAATCGGTGAAAACCTTAAGATTGGTCTAAACACCGAAAAACATTTCACATATGGAAAGAATGAATGGATTTCGAATGAATGAATGAATGAATTCATTAACCCGACAATTTTTGGAATAATTTCTTTAAATCAAAAACTGATAGAAATTTGAATTTGTTTGTGAATAATGCTACGGCTGGATTTTCCTGTGTCACACAGTGAATGTCACAATATACATTTCTTTAGAATTAACAATTTCAGAATAGAGCTTAAATCGGCAGAGAGTAAAAAATCGGTTCTTAACTCAAAAGAAAGAGTACCAGAGAGCTCATTTGGGAATTCATTATTTTTGTATGGAAGAAGAGCTTGATCTTGAGAAAGTACGAAAATTTCCCAAAAGTGAAAAGCCCTGGTGAAAAATTATTGCAATCGTTTCGGGCTAAAATATCAGTGATTAAGAAGGAGTTAAGTTGGCTAAGAGACTATCATATATCAAATGTGAATATTTATAATGATAGCCAAGTTGCGATTTTATCTCTGTTCGGTGTGTACTGCGGACACTTTTGTAAAAACTGGAACCCTAATCGATGATAGTATTAGCGACTAAAATTGCGTCAAATTGACTAAGTTGCTTAGGAGGATTTTAAATAGGAATATCAAATTAAAAGTTATAGTCAAGCATCAATTAAATACCTGTTAGTATTGTAGACACCTTAAGACAAGAGCTAGAATCATGTGAAGTGATCTGGAAACAGCGCATTTCTGTGTCTTTAACTTATCTACAGCTCAAGACAGCTGATCGCATGGACGCATAATCGAGGATTATAATATCTTTTAGGTTGAAATATCAGCGATTAAGGGACTATCGATTTGATAGTGATATTCAAGTTGCGATTAAAACCCTGTCTA
Organism: Lucilia cuprina; assembly: GCF_022045245.1. Classification (NCBI taxonomy): domain Eukaryota; kingdom Metazoa; phylum Arthropoda; class Insecta; order Diptera; family Calliphoridae; genus Lucilia; species Lucilia cuprina. The sequence goes on from NC_060953.1 coordinate 33,510,572, forward strand.
GTGTGTACTGTGGACAGACAATAGACGATTGTATCAGCGACTAATAATGCTTCAAATTGATTATCAAAATATATAGTGTAAGTTAAGCTCCTGTTAAATCCACATTTGTTTAATACTGTGAACACTTTTGAAAGTGCATGAACCATCTGCCATTAAAAGACAATTTTTTGATGTTGTATACTTGTTCGATTAGTAGATTGTTATAGTCTTGCATGAATCTACGCAACACATACTATCTTCAATTAGCTACTTTAATACATAGCTGTAGTAAATTAATTCGGAAAAGTATTGATCAAAAGTATAATGTTTTCTGTCGAAGTTGTAACTTTTAAGCTTTAGAAACTGTACTAAGTATCCTATCAATATAATATTCAATTAGAACGACTAAATGCATTTTTGAACTTGTTCACTTGTGCGTAATTTGCAATTTCCGATAAAATCGTTCTCGTAAAAGTTGCAGGACATTAAAACTGAGCAATATAAATGTATAATTTAAAATGGCAAAAAAGGGTTATTAAATTTTAATATCCACTTAATACTAGTAACAACTTTGTGCAGCATTCTAGACTAAAAATTTAGTTTTGTTCCATTTTTTGTTTGTCTTGTTTTATTTTTTTTTCAGTAACACTTGTTAACCTATTTCGTTATTAATTTATTTTTCTGTTTCTTATTAATTAACTTGATGTTTATTGTCCCTATTTAAATGAAATAAAAGCAAATAAAATTTAAAAAAATGCTGGTAATATACCTTCGTAAATACATGCACACAAAGTAGAGTTTCATATGCAGTGATGGGCAGCACAAATACTATAACAATATTTCAATGAATGTTTTAGAATTTTTCCTGGTGACTCGTGTTACCAAGTGACTCCCGGTTTCCGTTTCCATACGATTAACACAAAAATTAATTGTCGCTAAACCCGTACCTTAGATTTAAAGAAACACCCATGACTGATGTAATACAATGTCTGTATGTTGAAACATATGTTGACAGATTTTAATTTGACAAGTTTATTAAAATAATTCTCTTCAATCTCAATGGATATATTAACAACAACTACTACAATAATAGTAATAGAATTAATATTGTATACATGAGAGTATAACTATGTACGTGTGTGTTGGAAACTAAAAAAAAAACAATTGATTGTCAATTGATGTCGCCAGACATCGTAGGGGCATACCAATGCAACATCAGCATTGACGTCAATGTTAAAGGATTATTTATTAAGGATATATAAAAAATTAGAGTAAGTAAACATTTTTTACTGTTAGAAATCGGTAAATTAAACTACTACCACACACCAAACCTATTAAAAAGAATATTTGAAAATATATAACTGCGGTCCGTTAATTTTCTAAATAAATTGTTTTAATTATTTTCTGAGTCGACTTAGATATGTCCGTACGTCCTTTCGTCCTTGTAAACCTTGTAATCAAACTACAAGTCACAATTTAGAAGACAATTCAATGAAATTTGACACATGATCTTCTATTATCCCAGAAACGAAGCCTATTGAAAATGGTTTAGCTCGTTTAGCTCCCATACAACTGAATATGGTCGGACTCGCCGACCTTGTTTGAATGTAAAATTCTTTCAGAAATATTGACATTGAACAGCCTTTAAATATTCCCTTGTGTAAGATGGCGTTTTTAATACAACACGAATTTCTTAATCCACATACAATTAATAAGAATTGTTGTAAATATTTGAAAGGATGTCTGTGTAGACAAGAGAAATTAAAAGTTGATTTTGATTAAATTTCAGACAAACAAACAAAAACAAAAATAAGACAGCAAAATATATACCTAAGTTATGAGTTTACAATGTCTGTCTACTGTCGCGGTCGTTAAATGTTATATAAATAAAAAATTTAAACAAATAATATTAAAAAAAAAAGTTTAAATGACGCACATTGTTGTCAAAATAAAGTGCGTAAAATCAAGCAAAAGACTTACGCCTCTGCTCTCAATTTATATGTTTCGCTTGGTAACCTTTTCTTTTTTTAACCATTATAAATATATTATTAATCAGTTTACATCTTAATTGTAATTATTTTTCTTAGAGTTAAGTTTTATCAGAGAGAATCCAAAACAGGTTATAACAGGAGTTAAGAAACAAATATTTAATATCATGGGGAGTTGCTTCCTAACATGCAGTTGCGGTTTTTTAGTTTTTTACACTTATTTTATAAATTATCATTTGACAGTTTCAAGATACATATATACGGTTGTTAGATCTTACAATGTTGTCATAAAAATGTTCAGAAAATGTATAACAACTGTGTCAGCATACAATTTATGTCTCGCAATAAAGAAATCTTTTATAACGAAAATTTTAAATTCACAAGACATTTTCTAAACATTTTTCTGTCAACGTTATAAGATCTGTCAAGCAGTATTCAGTTTAGTTTTAAAACTAATTAAAATCGGATGAGAAACAAATAATTACAAGTGTTTAAAAATTTGACACGGATTCAGATTATTTACAAATCTTTTTTTACAATTTTAACTTTAGTAGTAAATGCATGTTTAAAAACTAAACTGAATACTGTTTGTCAAATCTTACAATGTTGTCAGAAAAAATGCTAGTACTGTGACTTCTTCACAGTACTTGCAGATGTTAATATTACTTACTAGTTACATGGACATTCGGTGGCTAGGGGTAACCATAAATGGTTTGTCCAACCGAACCGCTGTGTACTTTACTTTCAGTTTTGACGTTCTGTGTAAGAAATTTTGTTTTGCGCGTAAAGTAAAACAAGTTTTTAAATCCCCATTTAGAAGTATTTATTTAGTAAGTAATGAGTTAAAATGTTAATAAATAAGCTTTTATAGCACAATATTTGTTAGGTGGGCAACTTGAAAGTGAAAACTTTTTTATACATCAAATCTGAAAAAATACCCCAAGGCCTCTATCGGGCCTGTTGCGTACTCCTTTTAATGGAAGAAAAAAAATTGTTCACTGAATGTATTATCTTTTAATGTTTAGTAATTCAGTTTAAAGGACGTAATTCCTAATGCTATGCATACACGGTTGGTAGATCTTACAACGTTGGCAGTAAAATGTGCCGAAATTGCCTAATAACAGTGTCAACTTACAAATTTACGTTTGCAATATTGTCAATAATGCTTTTTCTGACAACGTTGCAAAAGAAAAATTATAAGCTCAGACATTTGTAAGATATTTTGTGTACATTATACTGACAAAGTTGGAAGATCTAACAACCGAGTATCACGGCTTTAAGAATTTTCCATTAAGAGTTAAAGAATGCTTGATATTTGCAAACCCCATCAGTATTAGCAAGGAATGTTATAACCGCAATAACGTCACTCCTAAGATAATTGAATTTAATTTCGACGAATAACTTACAGTGGCAAAAATAGTGCTCTAGAGTTAATAATAGCAAGAGGAGAAATCACCTGAGGTTACTATGATGGTACTTATTCTGAGTGAACACACAGGATTATGGGTACAGCTATATAAAATTGGACGTGCTAATTCCGATGAATGTAAAGCATGTGGAGAGCGCAGTGAAAATCGGGATAACTTTATTTGCCACTGCCTGTCATTCGTTTTACCATCCAAGAGGCATTAAGGTACTCTCTCACCCATATTTGTAATTCAGCTTTCAGAGACTTTCTTGTTGCATTCCATGTTTACGATTTCTTAGGAATAGACTTTCGTAGAGGTATTCGCCGCCACTTTCGATATAAAAGTATTTAAATAAAATGTTCCACTCTGAAGTGGTGTGGTGTTATCGATACGGAGTCCTTTCGACTCTACTAAACCGCCAGACATTGAACAAAATGGTATTTTTAGAATTCAAAGTTATACAAAGAAAGAATGAAATGCATTTTCGTGCCATCTATGGCTCATCAACAGTATTTTTCGTGACATATTTAATGTCTCTTGTAAACATTATCTATTTAACTCACAAGTTTGAAGAAATGGAATATGGGGATTATTGCAAAATCTTTTTAAAAAATGTATCTCGCTTACCGACTACATATGAGGGTTTTAGCCATATAGTTCTTAATATAATTACCTGAAAAGAGAAAAAAATATTATTTTATTTATTATAATAACAAAAATAAATGTACTAATAATTCAAATTCTATTTTAAATCTCCTAATTTGTTCTTTCAGACAAATAAAAATGTATTTATAAAGCCAAAAAAAAAAACTTTTAAATTTAAAAATATTCGGAAAAAAAGTTTTTCAATATCCGTTTACATCACAAACTATAGGATACAACTTTAATGTGAACACAACAAATCCAAGTATAGAATCAAAAAATACACTTAAAATTACATTTAAAAATAAAACCGAATTCAATTTTGGGCATATTTTCATAAAACCTCAAATCGAACTAAAAATGACAGCTCTTGGAAAAAAATACAAATAAGAGACACATATACACAAAATAAATAAATATGTATGTATTTACGTAAATAATGGCTACAAAATATTGAAAATATATTTTTCAGTATTTTACGTTTTTGTTAAAAGGGAATTTTTATTTTTTTTAACAAATTTACAACAAGCCAGCTAGTAGTAGTACGTGTTGTGTGACATGAAAATTTAATTATTTCGTAATGTTAAAAATAAAATAGAAATATAAAGCAGAGACAAATATTTGTTGGTATAAAATTTTGAGAAATTATAAACACATGAAAGATGGCTGACTGGCTGGCTGTCAGTGATGATTATGATGACATTGACAAATAAACAATAATTTGGGTTTTTTTAAATAATTTACGAAAAACATAAACAATGGAAATATGAAATGATAAACAAATCTTCCAACAATTAAGAAAATCTTAAGTTCATATTTGGTAATGGAAAAATTATATGAAAATTTATACACGAAAACATTAACCTAAAAAAAGAAGAAGCTCTTGTATTAATTTTAAGTTGCCTTAATATGAAATAAATTACTGATTGACATTCAAACGCAATATTAAAAAAACGCACAACAATAACAACTACATACTTTTATTTTTTTTATTATTTCTGAAGTTTAAAAAACAACATTGTTAGTTCATTCACACTGGCAAAGGCAATGTTGTGAGGGAATGTTTCGATTCCAAACTCATGGACTGTTAGATACACAAACAAACAAACACATATGTATATACGTATCAATAAATATGTATATAAACTGCGTATAATAAATATTATACATACATAAACATAAGTATGTATTCGAATTACATCAAGTACAAACAACAATTATCTATTAGTTTTAATTTACAAATTAAAAAAAAAAATCAAAACATTAGAGGTGTTCAATCGATCCCTTATATGACCGATGAAAATTTCTTCCATGAATATGCATTAAACTGCGAAACGTATGAACGAATTTTACAATTTGTTCTAAATTAACTAAATCGGATAAAAACATTTCATATTCTTAAACAGCAATTAAAACGGATAATAACTGTAACATTTTATACTCTTAAACAACAATATTTAGAGTTTAAAAGAAATCATTTCATTGCTTACTAGTTCCTAACAATATTACTAGTTCCTAACAATATTAAACCAAAATCGCTAGAAAAAGAACTAAAGGAGACAAATTCAAACAGAACTGATTATTGACTCCATAATGCTGCAATGGATCAGTTCCATAGGTGACAATTTCGAACAGAAATCACTAGAACTAGAATAGAACTAGAACAGAACTAGAACAGAACTAGAACAGAACTAGAACAGAACTAGAACAGAACTAGAACAGAACTAGAACAGAACTAGAACAGAACTAGAACAGAACTAGAACAGAACTAGAACAGAACTAGAACAGAACTAGAACAGAACTAGAACTAAAACAGTACTAGAACAGAACTAGAACTGAATTAGAATTGAACTAGAATTGAACTAGAATTGAACTAGAATTGAACTAGAATTGAACTAGAATTGAACTAGAATAGAACTAGAATTGAACTAGAACTGAACTAGAACTGAACTAGAACTGAACTAGAACTGAACTAAAACTGAACTTGAACTGAACTAGAACTGAACTAGAACTGAACTAGAACTGAACTAGAACTGAACTAGAACTGAACTAGAACTGAACTAGAACTGAACTAGAACTGAACTAGAACTGAACTAGAACTGAACTAGAACTGAATTAAAACTGAACTAGAACTGTTCTGATTTGACAAATCTAAGTTATCCAAAAATTACTTTCCTATAAACATTATTAGAGTACATAATCCGTTTTGTAGTCCTATGTAATGCAGGCATGGATCATGTTTATATATTTTTTTAAACATAGTCCACATTACATGGGACCATATTGCGAATCATGTAATAAACACCTAGGACATCACAATGTTCAATAAAGTTTCCAATTATTTCGATTAGTTTTGGACCAGTCCTGGTTCTTTTAGGAATACTATTTTCAGGCGTGTGCGGAGCAGTCTCAATTTTTGCAAAATCGTGAATGCCCCTCGTAATAGAATAATATACAGATATTAAAACCAATAAGCTTTATATTATTTAGTTACTAAGCTTGTTGGTTGGTTTGTTGGGGTCTTCTTGGTTTTCATTGCTTAATGTATAAATTTTAATATTTTATTTTCTTTACACCAATCAAATATGTATGTACATGGAAACAATCGGTCTGAAGAAGAAACTCGTGCTAAATTATTCGTACCACAGTGGAGCTGTGTAGTATATACATGAACAAAACAATGTGATACGAATGTAATGATATAAAATAATATACATAAATAATAGAATGACTGTGTAGAAGTACAAGGACGTAATTTATCAAGTAAACTCTATAAAAAGCCATTAAAAATTAAAAAAAATAATATATTGTATATAAAACAATTAAATTAAAGAAACAAATGTATTGTAGATAGAGAAATATAAACAAATACATATTTGAAAAAAATAAAGTTTGTATTAAGTTTGTTACGCCCGACACCTGTATGTATTTGTAGCTCGGACTCAAGTGCGTGTGTACCAAGAAGAATATCTTGGATTTTTAGAGTTTTATTTCGTTTTAATTTTAGTTGTTGGATTGTGACATAATAAATATCTACAAAGTCCAAAAAGGCCTCCCGGTGAAGACCCGGTAATTCTTTTAAATTTATTTTACAAATGTTTCTAAATTATACTTAAATTTTTGTTCCCAGAAGAAATTTTAAATTTTTTTCTTTCTTTAAAAAAAGTTTTAAAAATTTTGCTTTAAATCAAAAATAGTTATTTTTTTTAATAAAAATATGCTTATAAAACAACAAAATTATGGGAAAAAATATTAAATAATAATAACAATAAAGGGGAAATTAGTAGAAATAGTATCTAAACAAAAACTCTATAACCCTAAATAGGGTTTATTCTGTTTATTTTCTTTTTACACTTTATTCTGTTTATCTTTTTCATTTTCGATTTATACATACATTATTATACTTTTATTATTTTATTTTTTGTTTTTTTTTTTTTTATTTATAAAAGTACATAAAAAGCATTTAATTCATAAGCAAATAAAAATATACATTTAGTATACTTTTTTATGTTTTATTTCATATAATTTGTTTAGCTTAACTGTCGCTACAAATGATACTTTGGGTGCTTTACTTTGCTTAGCCCATTCCACATATTATATTGGGCGACAATTGAAGACTTAAACAAATAAACAATTTAGAATAAACGTGCAAAGAAAACGTTAAAAAGACACAGAAATGTTATATTAGGTATGTCCATTGGACGTACGTACCAGTCAGGAAGAGAATGTGTCAATAGATAATTCAGCTTAACTAGTAAAAAAGGTTTGTAATTCTCGTTAAGTTTGTTAGAAAACATATTCTCATTCATTCGTGTAATTTTGTATTGATTACAGTTTTGTAGTTCAAATAGAATTGATTTTGAATGTGTTTAACAATAAAGAGCAAAAAACTACAAAACGGCCGGAAGTTAAATGAGTCCAAAATACAAGTGTATTGTACAAGTGAATTGTACATAAATAGAGGATAGAATTAGGCGAAGATATAATGAATAATGTTTTGGAAAATATGTGCTTCATAACAAACACATTTCGGATCTACCCAAGAGTTTCGAACTGGAAAAGCATTAATCATAGTTTTTCTCAACATCATTATTTAATTGAGTAAATTAGGACGTTTGAAACATATTTAGGATCTATCCAAGCCCTCATTAGCCCTCAATTCTTGCATCCAAATATTAATGGGACATGTTGTCTGTTTGATTTCCCATTGTATTATAATTGAACTTAAATCTTGGGTGTAAATTGGATTTTAATAAATATGGCGCCCACATTACTTAACATATTTATCGACAGCCAGAAAGCAAGAAACCTCCTCAAAATAAAATCAGTCTGAGGTTAGTACGATGGTACGTATTCCAAGTGGACACACACATGATTACGGACACTGTCATACACAACTGGACGAGCGGATTTAGACGAATGTAGAGCACATAGAGAAGACAGTGAAACACTGGAACATTTCCATTTTGCCACTGTCAGGCAAAAGAGAGCACAACAGGTCCAATAGTGGTCTACGTATATTTCTAATGTAGAATACGTCCTCCTATTAACCTAACTTTAATCTTGGGGGTTTATCGAAATATTGTTACCTTTTCCGTGAAATTTGGAGAAAATAATCTGGATTTTAAGTATGATAAATGTGCTGTGACATACTTCGAATCAACAACGCCATTAAAAACTTCGGATCGTTGGAACTAATATTCCTAATGCCTACTCAATATATTGCATGTTATATGCAAGTATTATGGTTATCTCACTGAAACTTTATTAATATCAGAATAAATCAAAACTAAAGCAATTGGCACAATTTTAAAGGTCCTTATCGATTTCCAATCAATACATGTATTTAAACAATATGGAACAAATAAATCTATTCGCAATACTGATTTATACAAGTAGTTAGACAAACACTTAAGGTTGCTGCTTTTAATTGAATAGAAGTGCAAAAATAAAACAAAAACACATACAACACAGTCAGTCACTTCAAGAAGAATTTATGTTGTATGAGATGCATGATGGCTTCTTCTCTATTGGTAAGCAAACCACATGCTTCAGTTATCAGCTAGCTAAATACACCATTACAATGACAACACAATGTCCAAAGCAATTAAACATACAAAAAAAAATGGGGAAAATACAAGAAGAGTTATTGTAAATAAGTAAACCATCACCATGCACCCAACTAAACAAATGAACGAACGGGCCATCATCATGTCAACGACATATTTATGCATGAATGTGTGTTCAAAAGTAATGTCGTGTGGAAAGTTGTATCTTCTGGTTGGAAAAAAAAGAAAAGAGTATCATCCAACCAGCAATGAAACAACATCACAGTAACACAAAAAAAAAGAAGAAAATTAGAAAAAGTTCCAATGTTAGTTGTTTAAAGGCGATACGTTGGTTTGTTTGTTTCTTTGTTTGTCGGAATGAATGACGAGTGAATAAGTGCCCATGTATAAGATATTCATACATCTATCTATTTACTTTATTATTTATTTATTTTTTCCTCTTTTTTGTTGCTGCTCTTGTTGTTGTTGCTTATTTTTAGTTCTTGAAGATTTTGTTACACAGAGAAAGTACACAATTAGAGGAAGAGTGAGCGCGCACAGCATAAATAATCAAGAAAAAGAAACTTTTCACAAAAATAAAGAAAAAATATTAAAAAATGCACCAACAAAAGTTACAAAAATAAAACTAAAAAAAGCACTAGTAACGTGTGCACAGGAACCAGAAAAAATTAAAAAGGGTTACATGTCTGGAAATTTTCTAGAGGGTACTTCAAGATAAAGTAAAAAGGAAAAACAAAAAATACTCGAAAATGTAAAAAGTATATATTTTACACTAACAATGTAATATCACATCTAGTATATGAAAGTTTGAGCCACATTTTTTGCATATTAACGTGGTTAGGATGAAAAGCAAGCAAGGCACAAAATAGGAAAGCTTTTTAAATACGGAATTCATTAATAGAAACATTCGTTCATATTTTAAGAACGGTTTATAATGACCACAAACGCAACTACTTCTATTCTTTAAGATGGAATTTTAAAATTGTAGAATTTATAAAAATCTTGTTCTCTATATCTTAAACATTAAGCGTTCAATAGAATATAACAGTTTCTTAAAACTTCAACGGTTATTCACTATTCTAAAGCATGTTTCGAACTGTTTCAATGAAATTAAAATATACTTAATGGACAATACATGTTAGAACCAACAGAGAGGAGAAAATAAATATACACGACGGGTACTAAATTGACATCAAATGTTGACATCGAAATATAAATTTGACGTCGCAATATAAATTTCACACACTTCCGTTGTCTAAAAGTTAACAAACATAGAAAGCTCACTATTGACAATGGATTGTGAGCTTACCACGTTTTTTAAGTTTTAACATATAGATTGCGACAAGGAATTGTTGCAATGTTGGCAACGTTGCGTTGTCAATATTACATAGTGTTGTCGTATGTATGTATATACTTGACAAGGGATGTTATTAAAAAATTTGGTGTCGATTTGGAACCAGGCGTGTATATATGTTTGCCCTCTGTGAACATTCTCAGCTCTTTAAAGAAATTTGGTGTAAGGCTTCCTGATATTTTATAATTAAACGGAACTAAAGGCCTATAAACGAGCCAAGACATTGCTTGATTTGCGCAACTGAAAGGAAATCGGAGTTGTTGCAATTTACGAAATGTTGCAATGACCGACCACTGAAATACAATATAATTACATATATATCTTTAACTAAAAGAAGTAAATAATTGATGCTAAAGTAATTATGAGATCTTAACCTTAGTATATCAAGAATTCTGAACACATTACCCCTTTGACGACCAAACCTTTTTGGAATAGTCAATTTAATTTTTTGTTTGATTGTCGATATCAATGGCCTCATAATAGTTAGTATAAGGAAATTCTTCTCCTAGGTAAGGTCTAAGTCTTATGTATCGTTTCGCAAATAATGTTGTCAAGATCGGTTGACAGATTCGACCTAATTGTCACTTAAACAGATATATACTAAAAATTGTATGGCAAGTATATTTGTCAATGGTCGTCAAAGGGCTAAACAAAGAAAAAAACTTCAGTATTTATCATTGACCATAATCAGATCAGGCGATATAATCACCCCTAAACCTTTTCTAAGAAGAAACAACAAATCATATTAACTCGATAGATCAATATGATCAGGCAAGAAAATGTATGTAAGATTTCGAGGTCCGATAAAATAAAATCTTACCAACGGGATCATGGTGTCAAATTTAGTCTTCTATAAAAATGGTGAAAATATTCTTAAAAATTAATGGAGATAACCTCACCCTAGTGTAAGTACAACACTTCGCATTCGAAGTGGATCAGCAGTTATTGAATTGTTCATATCAAATGAACCTCGATTAAGTTATAGTCAGTTGTTGTTATAGGATGGCTTGAGTAACCTGAATATCCTTCAAATCTTTCAAAATATAATATAGATTGGAAGAAACTTTTAAACAACAACTCGTATGCATTAAGTAAAACACACTCTCTCTCTCTCTTTACTTTTATACACTTTACTTGGGTTAACTTTAATAATATAAACAAAGAATAAAAACAACAAAACGAAACGATAGATGATGAAGAAAGAAATTCTAGAATTATAAAAAAACAAACTTGAACAAACATGAAAAAATTGTATTGTTCAAGAGAATATTCTTATATATGAAGAAAAAAGTTTGAAACACACATAGTAAAATACATAAAATAGATGTATATAAAAAGTTTCGAACCATAGCTCATCATAAACTGGATGTTAGTAAGTAGAGTGTAGTGTGTAGAATAATCCACCACTGATGAATACTTGACTTGACATCTTTAGAATAGATATAGTGCACACTCACTTGAATGAATTCTCGTCAAATATGGTCTGGATTAATTTTGTTCTATTTTTTGAAAAACTACTTAATAAATTTTATTACAACACGAGGACAAAACTTAAACAAGTTTTTAAGTTCTATAAAAATTTAAAATATTATAAGATTAAAGTAATAATATCAATAATAATAAATTATTAAATAATAAACATTTCTTAGAACAATTTTGAAGTCTTTTAAATCTTTTATCAGGTGATAGAATTAAATCTAAGACCTTATGGGAGGTAAGGTTTACATTATACGGGTACCAGGCCACTCGAGAGTAGCCAGCAGCGAAAGAGCGAATGTAATAGCTTCGAAGGGAAAGGAGCTCGACGCAATTAACCTAACAAACGAAAAACCATTCGACGCAACAAAATCTGAAATAGAAATTTGGTTAAGGGACTCCAATGAGGCCTTTTGAAATGCTAGGTAGAACAACAAAGATCCTATGGGGTGACCCTGATGAGAGCAAGACGAGAAATCCCCCCTAAAATAAGCAAGTCTGAAGTTAGTATGATGGTTCGTATTCTAAGTGGACACTCAGGATTACGAGCACATCTATGCAAATTTAGACATGCTGATTCAGACGAATATAGAGCATGTAGAGAAGTCAGTGAAATTCTGGAGCACTTTCTTTGACACTGTCAGGCATTCGACGAAGTTAAACTCAAGTATTTTGGAAGTGATGTTATTCTGGTAATAACATTTCTAATTACACTGATTAAAAGTTTCGTAGGAATTACGTTCGGGAAACTGAGTTTCTAAAAATTGAAAAATAATATATCTAGTAAACGATTTTTTCCATGAAAAGCAACGGACAATAGTAGCGATAGTGGCCTTGCTATATTTCAACCTAACCTAACAATATTTGAAATATTAGAATTGGTTTCAAGACACAACTGCTTTTGGAGAAATGAAATTGCGAACAAATGCGCTACTTACTGATCGTCTTTTAATAAAACTGATATCCTTATTCCTTTCGTTGCAGTATCATAGGCAACTTATTAGACGAAGAAGAATCTGAAGATGAATGACATATTCAACATATTTACAAATGTTAAAATAGTATACCGGGAAGAATAGAAACTAGATTACATATATTATTTCGATACTACCCCGTTTATATTATTAGCAGAACATATAATGTTCGGGTCATGTCGCGATTTTTAAACACAAATAGAGGAACAATTATGGACTATTAAATTTCACAAAAAGCTCTTTTTTGTAATCAAATCATTTTAATTTACCCAACTTCAACCCCGATTAAGAGTTTAAATTATTTCAGTTTTTCTTAAAGCTTCTGCTTTATTTCCAAACAAATTTTTTTCCTTTATTGTTTGCAAAATATTTGTAAATTTTTTTTTAATTTATTCGTAAATAAAGACGGCGAGAGTAATATTATGTGTATTTGTCAGTCATAAAAAAGAATAATTAAGAAAAAGCAAACAGTATAATCATAATAATGACTCCAACCTCGAAATTTTGAATCAAATTATGGAAAAAAACAAGAAGCAGAAGAAGAGGAGAAATAAAGAACAAGCGAAATTGATATCTTCTATACAAACAAGAAAACAAAATAAACAAATGAACAAAAAAAATACAAGACAAATTCAGAAGTAAACAATACAAATGCAAACACACAAAAAAACGTCAAATGATTGTGCTAAAAATACTCACACATACATGCATACCTTCTGTCACTCACTCACTCTCTCAACAATCACTCATTTAACAACACAATGTTGATGATATTAATGAATGCCGATGATGATGATGATGGTGCAAATGAAGTTGATAATAATGATGTTAAAGTTAAATGGATTGTTGGCTAAAATGGACGAGTAGTGCGGTTAAGAGACCAACACGTGCGTTGTCTTAAATTGTGCTCCTGATATTTTCCATCTCTTCTTTAACAAGAACAAGCACAAGTGCTCACGACAACAACAACAAAAAAACAAGTAGGAAAGTATAGTCGGGCATGGCCGACCATATAATACCCTACACCATGAGTATATTTTTAAAATTTTTACTTTTTATAAAATTTTTATTTTTTATAAAGAAAGTTTTATGTTGAATATTACCAATAATTCCAAAATATTTAAGCAATTTATTGATAAAAATCTAAAATTTCTAAATGAGGCTTCTTTATAAATGTCAAATATGGGCCGATCCTCGGTTAATTTGGTAAAAGGATATATTTCTAAACAACAGTTAGTTTTGTTGAGTTTCATTGCGATACAAATGGTTACAAGTCAATTTTAGACGTTTAAGTCATTTTTTGAAGGGGGGTTTGTATGGGGCTAGGATCAAATATAGGCCGATCCTTACGAAAATCTGCAGCGTCATTTATACTTATATAAAACTTATTTGTGCCAATTTTTAAAGAGATAGCAGAATATTTGACGTAATTATAGCTTCGTCCCTGTGCCAAAAAACATGCTTGGTCCAAATTTCATCAAATTATCTTGAAAATTGCGGCCTGTACCTTGCGCACAAGGTTTACATGGACAGCCAGCCAGCCGGACAGACGGACGGACGGACGGACATGTCTTAATCGATTCAAAAAATGATTCTGAATCGATCGGTATACTTTAAGGTGGGTATTGGACCAATATTTTTGTATGTTACAAACATCAGCACAAATTTATAATACCCTCCCCACTATAGTGGTGTAGGGTATAATTAAAGAAGCCATACCCCAAACCAAAATCAACGTCAATAGGGGCTTCAGCTTAAATATATTGCTTGTATGTGTGTGCGTTTTTTTTTCGGGGAAACTTGGATCTTTAATGTTGTATTAACATGTTTTTTTGTGGTTGTCATCGTCATTATAATGAATTGAAAACGGGAATAGATTTGAATTGAATGAATGTTTTTTTTTTCTTTTAATCAATGTTATTTTTCATGTTTTTCTTCCTTTAAGAATTTATGTATTTGGAAAATTTATAATATTTAAGTGGTCACCATTCCCTAGTAATCAATTTTTTTTTTTGTTTCTCATTGATGATGGTGTAATAATTCATAATTTTACAAACGTCATCAGTTATGTGTTGGTTTTTCTTTACATAGCGAATATGTCAACAGAGTTGTGTTTTAAACAAGTGATACTTGATTGTGTTGTGGGGACCAAAAATGACCCAATTATTAATTGCTGTTAGTAAATTATAGTTTATGTTTCTTTATTTATATTACAGATAAAATACGATATTTATTAATTGTGATGAACAACAAAAAATAAATTCTTATCATGACTGATTAAACGGTGTTTGCCCGGAATTGGGGTTTTCAAGATGAAAAAAAATTATTTTATATAGCTATTGATTTTCTTAGTAGTGTGCCCGACCTTAAGAGATTATACCGACTTTAGAACACTATTTTTAAATAACACTACCACATAACTCAAGCTTCTGTTGTTTTTCGAAATTATATTGACTTGAGGCAAACAAGAATTTGGAATTGATTATTGGAATTGAATAATTACTTTGTACTTAACCGGATTTGATACCGAAACATGTTTCCTGGTATAATGTTAGTTTCTAACAGAACATAGCTTGATGATTTTAAAACAAACTCGAAGAAAGTTCCAAAAAGAAAGAACCCACTACAAGGGTAAGGAATTTTTTTAGGATGCAAGCAGAGTGAAAAAGCTATAAATCCCGCTATTTGATAACTTTCCCAATACAACACATGAAATGTTTATCAAAATACAAGATTTCAATGGGTCTACCAATGATTTGGTAACAGATGTCTCAACACGAAACAGAGCCGAATATCTGAATATCATCAGAAGAAGCGATTAGATTGGGATGTTAATAAGATACTAATCATATTACCGGGCAAACCGGAAGACAGTTTTCAGTGCTTTTTTAAGGAATCAATAGTCGCTAAAACATACAATGTTTCCTATTAATTTGTTTCCCGATCAGAAAAGCATGAACTTGCTTTAAACCGACTATGTTAATTTATCAAAGTTGTAGTCAATATTATTAAATTTGTTGAAATAATCTCCAGATTATGGAACTACTTAACAAATTTCGAGAAATCAAAATTATATTCGTAAATTTTCTAAAGCATTGGTGTTTTTATCGATTTCCGAAAAATTATATTTACTTGAACAAAGTCATGTTTTTCTTGAGTAACTCATCCCGGATGGAGTGTAGCTGAAGTAAAACTTTCTATATCGATTATATGATAATGAATACCTCAAAAGATCTCAAAACAAATTATGTTGTCTACAGGCTAGTCGCTGGTAAAATTTTACATACCACCACCGACTGCTTTCGGGTCAAAAGCATAAGCCGACTTAATCGTAGCCGCAAATGTACATTCCTGTCAAAGAATCCCTTTCTGATCGAAGTGGAATTATAACTTTCAAATAAATCCATAAAAACTTAACAAGCCGAATCTTATATACCCACCATCAAACCTCGTTTGACTCGAATGAAACTTACTTATGTCGAATTCCATTTATATACTCGTTATAAGCGTTAAAGTAATTTTCAGAAGGGGATCATAAGAATCTTACTTATGTCGAAAGTCATCGCTATATTCGTATTTTTAAACAAGTTATGACTGTTAAAGCTGCTTTTCGAAGGGGCCACTTGTATGAGGGCTGTCCGAAAATGTGGACCGATATTGCCCCAAAAAATAATAACATTAAAATATTGTCAATTTCTCGTTAAAAACGTGAAGTGGTTTCATTCTGAAAATATATAATTTTCCTTTATTTATAAATTAGGAAAATTAATTCCACTTTCTTTCGATTATGTGACAGGCCTTATAATGTGGTATACACCTGGTATTTAAATTTATAATCCTAAATTTTTTTAAATATCTTAATTTTACGCCTTTTTTACATAACAGACTATTGAATAGAGATTTTTTAATAAAACGCTTAAATAGGCAATTTCTGAAGAAAAACTTAAAATGAGTCGGTTATTTCGACGACGCTGGCACTTCATAGAATAGGCCGCCGCCGATGCTGTCTTATATAACTGGTATTAAGTTAATATTCAACAAGAAATGTACACATTAAACGAATATAATAACTTTCAATATCAAAACTATTTCATACACGTATAGCTTTTAAAACCTCAAAATTTCCAACATCACTTTGACATATTTACAACGATGCAATCCGTTATTTTACAAAAACACATTAAGCCTTGTACTACTTATAAGAAAATAAACTAAACTCATGAATATGAAAAAAAAATACTCCAAAAATCCCCTAAAAAACGAGCATTATATTGCTACAGTGTGGGGCGTGAAATGTTTTTTGTGGTGTCAATGGAAAAATTATATTTCTAGAATATATGTTTTTTTAATATATACATATTCAGATAGAATATTATATATTGTATTATATATGTATTTTCTTGCTAATTAATTATACAAATTATAATTTATTTTATTTTTAATATTAAATATTCCAAAAAAGTAAAACACGTTTTTTTTATAAACTCTGTCTGAGTGATTAAATATTTCAATACATCACGATTAAAATGAGTAAAGGAGACCCCACTCATTTGGCAAGCTTAATGTTGTGGAGACAGTTTTCATATTAATATGTTGTTGTTATTGGGTGGAATTACAAAATAAATCAACAAATACATAAACAAAAACCATTAGGCCAAGTTCTGCTTTTATAAAGGATTGAGCTACGGTAAATTCGAATCAGGCATCCGATTTTTTCAATGTTATCTCAATTTGAGATATTTTATCTTGAATGAATCTTGTATTCCATCTTAAAGTCCATTCTGTAAACTTTAAAATGAAGACTGAACATCTGGGAGAGCAGTAGTTAAACAAAATAAAACCAAAGCATTTAATTCACTAAACATATTTAGATTTTTGATATAACTGGAATCATACGCCTGAGTACAGAGATGCAAAATGATCGACGGTGGTGGCTTCTTATAGAAAATATCGGCGGCGGCCAAATTGCCGTCTAAATTTGTCTTTAAAAATTTATTTAATAAAATTTAGATTTACTGTAGAAAATGGCCATCAAAGCAGTTATTTTTATAAAATATTTAATTTATAACCTCTTTTCACTTTTTAAATATTAGCCCTATATCATGATTTTTGATGACTGTCACATCATGGTGTATTGCAAGCCGGGTTTAGATAGCCACCAATACCTGTGGTCTTTAGGGACAATAAATTGGTGTTAACAATTTACTGCCTGGCCTAAATTGCATAAATTGAAAAGAGGTCGAACCAGAACACCATATAATCTGGTACTACGGATGGCCAGTTGCCCGCAAGACTATGTCCTGGTTGAAGTTCCTTCGGGATCCACGTAGTGGCTGTTGCTAAACCCGAAATCCCGGGAAGATTGTTGCTTAGTTAAAAGACTGATACATAGTGAATATGATTTTCATGATACATTTCTGTTATCGTTCCTAGATGCTGGAGCGGTACGAATTACTGAGCATGACTGTGGGTTAATAAAATGTTGGATTTGAACTAATAATGAAAAGATTGGGTATACGAGGTGGAGTTTTCCAAAGTTTTTGATTCTCTCTTTAGAATGCAAGTGGAATTCTATAGAGAGAATGGAGTAACTGATGAATTTGACGGATGGAGTTGGCGGAGTGATGTGTTAGAATATTTAATCTAACAAGAAGATAAGGATGGACGTGGTGAAAGGTCGTCACTGCCCCTCTTTGATTTATTTAGAGATTTTCCAACATGGTTGAGTGTATGCTTAACTTATAACAGTGAGTCTTTGTGACTACTGAAATAAAGTTTTGTCAATTAATATGATCCGTGTTTCGGACTACCAATTACGCCCGTTCTAGGCGCTGTTGCCGAAAAAACAGAGCCATAGTAGTGTGGTTGGGCGACATTATGTCAGGGTAGATTGAGCTTGCTTATGACACCTGTCTTTCCCCAACGTGACTACTACGGCAAGAGCAAAGTCCATGTACCATATACAAAAATTGCAAGCTGCGTGAGAGATACACAAAGAGGCAGTGGTGAGTTGTTTACTTTTTACTCACCCAGTGGCAGAGAGCGAAGTCGACCGGCTTCGAGTAGGCGTTTAGTCGCCGCCGAACTATATTTAGTTGCTTAAGCCGCCGCCGAAACATGCGGCTTAAGTCGACTCAAATTTTTTAATGTTTTTCTCTGGATATTTACTATGCTATAGACTGAATGTAAGACCAATTATTTTTGGTTGTAAAACATAATGAATTATTGTTGGACAATTATACTTTGAAAACGTACAAGATATTCGTCGCTATTTCTTTAATACAAATGTTATAATTTTACTTTTAATTTATTTATTATAGCATAAATTTCCTAAAAACGATAGGCTCTGAGCCGACTTAAAGCCGCCGCTTATTATTTTAGCCCAGCCGCCGCCGACGACAATTTTAAGTCGACTTCGCGCTCTGCCCAGTGGTTGAAAAAGTACCACTTGCCAGGTACTCACATAAAGCACTTCGATTTCATGCCTGAGTAGTGCCAAAATTAAAAAAAAACAACCACCCTAATAAACAGACAATAACATGCGCTCGGCTCATAATAACAATTATTTTTGTTGATAACACAAAAACACCATTATTTAAATAATTCTTTTTATTAAATATTCCAATTTTTGCATTATTAAGGTTCTTTTTTTATAAATTTTTATGATGTTGTTTTTGTAGTTTATTTAAATTTGTTTATTGTCTTTATTGTTGTCGTAGTTGCTGTTAATATTTAAATTTATGCCCTGCTATCAGTTTGTTTTTTGTTTAATATTTATTTTCTACTTATTTCCAAGTTGTTGTGGTTGTTTTTATTTTGTACTTTAAAAAAAATTGTTTTGTTAATACTTTTTTTTAATCTCTAGGCAGTTGCGTTGTTGTTGTTTGGTGTTATTTTCATTTGTAAGTTTATTTATTTAAAATTTTTTTCTCTGTCTTTCTTCGCCACTTTTATTGACGTCTATTTGTTAGTGTTTTTTTTTTTTTTTTGGAAATAACTATTTGTTGTTTATTTTTGTAAATAAAATTCTCTCTCTGTCTGGCCTCCAAATATGTTTGTACGTCAGTCTGACAAAAAAGTATTAACAACAATAAATTTAAAAACCCTAGTTGTTATTTTGTTTATTACGCCTTATAACTTATATTTTATATTATTGTTTCATTTTTATCTTCTACTATTTTATTGTTTTTGTTTCTTTTTTAAAGTTTTTCTTTTCTTCCCATAAAGTCTAATTCATTATAGTTATATCGTCTGTCTTTTCTTCATTCCACCTGCCTGTCTGCCCTTCTTTCCTTGTTATTTTTGTTCTCTTTTTCATTTACTGGACGTATTATTTACTGCAATTCACTTTTATTACAAAAAAAAAGATGTTACGCAAAATTGTAGCATTTGTTGGTTTTTTTTATGTCTTAAATGTTTGTTCTTTTTGTTTTTGTAAAGTATTTTACTATTTGTTGAGGTTAATAACAATAAATTTTTGTTTTCATCTGGCTCCAGCATTTTTTTATACTATTGACGTCTTTTTGCCATCCATGACGTAAAAGTATTGGGAATAGAGTTTTTATCCAGGGAGATTTCCAGGATTTTTTTCATTTCCCATTTTGTAGGAAAACATAGATATTATATAGATTTGGCTCTATTGAACATTTTTAGCGATTTTCAAAATAGATTTTCCCTGGAAATCGCCAATTTGTCAATCAATTTTTGCAAATTTTCCAACATTTAAATCTTTTAGTTTAAAAAATTTTACAAAAACCATTATTTCTCGCGAATATTTAAGAAATCCTGAGAATACTTTTAAAATATATCCCAATCCCAGAAGTTGAAAATGGAAACCCCTATTGACAAGTGTGTTTAAAGATTTTTTACTTTTACTTTCTTTAATTAAAAATCTACTGGTACTACAAAAAGTTAAAAACAGTTTTGTAATAAACAAAAGCCGAATAGATTTTATTACATCTTGAATGCAATTAACTTAAAGCACAACAAATAAGTGTTTCTAAGTCTCATATAAAGTTAGTGAATATTAATTAATATTGAATTATAAATATTGCCAGCTAAAAGTCCTCCCCAAAATTGCCAAATTTAACTAAGGGCTAAACTGATTAGATCAGTTTTATTTCGACTTTTTCACTTTATATGATTCACGTCGGACATGATAGAAGAAATGCTCCTATTTCTTCTATAAGCTATATCGCTGATATTAACATAAAACGGTGGTCCTTTAGACTCCTTGACGAATGTAGTGCCTCCCAAGCAGAGGTACTAATGATCAGTGTCACATCGATCTGGGGTCAGTTGTGATCATTTATGTTAATAGACAAGCTGCTCTAAGAGCATTAGCTTGTAGAAATGTTCTTAAATGTACTATAAGACTATTAGCTATTAGGTTGTGTTGGGTGCCGGTACTGTTCGACTTTTTTCGATTTTTCGACTTTTCGATTTTTTCGACTTTTTGACTATTTTCGACTTCTTTCGACTTTTTTCTGACTATTTTTTGACTTTTTTCTAGTTTTTCCGAATATTTTAGAGTTTTTGACCTTTTTTCACTTTTTTAAAATTTTCGACTATTTTTGACTTGTTTCTACAATTTTCGAGTTTTCGACTTTTTCTGACTTTTGGACTTTTTTCGACTTTATTCGACTTTTTTCGACTTATCGACCTTTTTCGACTTTTTTCACAGAAGATAGTCGAGTTATCGACTTTTTTGGAACAAAATAGTCGACTTCGACTTTTTTCGATTAATCGAAAGTCGATTTATAGAACCCTATTAGACACGACCGAGCCTATAAAATGTCAATGTTCTACGATACTGAATCTTAGATTGAAATAGGTTAAATGGCAAACTTGTGGAAATTGCTCGACTTAACCCATGCAGTCTACTAGTTTTAATCATTCTTTATTAATTAATTATTTATTAAATCTTATGGGTTTTATTGCATTGGAGAATTGGACCTGTTTTTCACTCATCTACCCGCTTTAACTATATTTTTTTCGTGTTGTGATGTTTTGCTTTAAATCTTTATTCTTCAAAGAGAATCACAATAGACCTTATGTGATCACCGAGTGGATTTGATATAGTTTATAACCGTTCTTAACCTTAAACATAAACCTACTTTTTGACTAACGCTTAGAATGCGAGAAATCCTAGAACGAGTGGAATGGACTTCCAGCTTAATTTTAATGTTCGCAACATAAGAGAATCAATAACGTTTGTTTAATCACTCACTAAAGATATCAAAACAAACAGAATAAGAATACCACTCACAAGTAAAAATTACAATAATACAAAATTTCCTTGACTGAACTAAGGAAAATTAAAACTTACCTGTTGTTTCTCGTTTTCGCTTAAAAGAATAACTCTTCTGCAGTGACAAAGGTTGCTGCTGATATCTATTCTTAGATGTTGCTGATGATGATGTAGAATAACGAATATTATTTGACAATGTTGCAGATGTTTCCTTTAGGTCGTTACCACTAGAAATTTTATTACTAGTGCTGTTGTTGTTACTGCTGCTGCTGTAAGTATGTGTTACAATGTCGCTACTACTACGGTTGTTATTGCTGTTGTTATCACTAGTTGAATTATTGTCGTCTATATAAATGACAACACTACCACTATTATTAATATTATTGTCACCAGCAACTGTTGATGAACTAATTTGTAAATTTGAATTCAAATTATTAGTTTTTACTTCTTGCTGTTGTTGTGACAGATTTTCACTTTCACTATCAGCTGCTGCAACAATAGTTTTAGTTTTTATCGTTAAATTATCAACAAATTGTCGTTGAAGCTGATTATAATCTTCAACAAAAATAGTTGTTGCAGTTGTTGTTGATGATGATGTTGTTGGTGATAATGATCTAGAAGAGGAGTTTTGTTGTTTTGTATTGAAAACAATTGTTCTTTGTGATTGTTGTTCTCTTTCTCTTTGTTGGTGTTTAATTAAACTTTGTGGTTCTGTATCAACGAATTCTTCACGTTCTGCTTCAGTTTCTGGTTCATTTAACGTTCTTGTATCGTAAATGATTTGTTGTCTACTTTCGGCTTGTCTTTCGTTTAACTCTACTAGTTGCTGCTGTTGTTGTTGTTGTAGTTCTTCTTCTTCACTCTCATAGACGGGACGACTTGAGTAGTCGAAATTATTTGCACTTGAATTCGACGACGTTTTCATTTGTGTTTACTTACAACAGTTTGTATGCAATTTTTTGTGTTCTTTTCTTAATTTTCTATTTATCAAATTTTTATTTTTTTTATACAATTCTCATTCTATTTTGTGATAGAATTTTTTTTTAAATTTTTTGCTTAAAATTACAAATTTTTTTAATTTTTTATTTCTTGCATTTATATTTTTGTAGTTGTGATTTTTTTGTTTAACTATTTACATCAAATTTTTATTATTATTTTATTATAAAGATTTAAATTTTATTTTTGTTATTGTGTAAGACTAATTTTTCAATTCATTAGTGTTTGAAACCAAATCAAAAGAAATGAATAAAAACTGCAAATAGAAGAAAAGACAAAGATTAAAAAAAATGTTCTTTGTGTTGAAAAGAATGATTTGAAATTAATTCTATTGATTTAATAACAATATATGTATGTATATTTATTACAAGTGATGCAGGGCAATGTTTAAGGCACTTGATTGGATCGAATGATAGATAAATTGATAGATAGATAAATAGATAGATAGATAGATAGATAGATAGATAGATAGATAGATAGATAGATAGATAGATAGATAGATAGATAGATAGATAGATAGATAGATAGATAGATAGATAGATAGATAGATAGATAGATAGATAGATAGATAGATAGATAGATAGATAGATAGATAGATAGATAGATAGATAGATAGATAGATAGATAGATAGATAGATAGATAGATAGATAGAAATTTTATTTGAAAATATTTACACTAATTACAACATTTATAAATACTTTATGAATGTGTTTATACGAAATATTAAAACATAATTTCCGCCTATGATACTGAATCATAATGTTATATACGGAAATATTTCCCTACCTCCCAGGAATAGGTATATCGCAAAAAAATTCTCCTACTTAGAAATATCTGGCAAGTCTCTTTAGTCACCTGAAATTTATCTAGACATTTCCCTCACTACCCCCCATAAAGGCAAATAGGTATTTGCTAAAAATACTTAATCAATCTCTTCTGACGCTATGCCTTATATAAAAAACAATATATTGGTCAAATTTAATTTTATAACATTTTAAAAATAGCTAAAGATAGACACAAAATTATTTTTATAGAAATTTTGCTAACAAATTTTCAAATCATCGAACAGGCTAAAAAATACATCTAAAATTATGATTGCATAAAAATATTTTTCGAAAAAAGAAATAAGAAAATATGTAGGCTGCAAAACAATTTTATGTAAATTCGTGCTAAAAAAAATTCAAATACTCATGCACATATTTTCTTTTTTTTTTCATCATAAAGGCAAACAAAAATTCTTGACGTAAAATTGTTTGTAGAGAGAAAATGTTAAAGGAAAAAATTTAGATTTCGCAACTTTCTAATGCAAACACACACACACACAGACGACTTGCACAACAAACATTTTTCATTTAAAATTTTTAAGCTAAAATAACATGTGTGTTTTTGTTGTACGTTTAAAAAAATCAGTTGGGGCGAGATGTAATGAAACAAACTATGATAAAAAGTTAAAAGAAACGCGAAACCCCTCATAAAATAATTTAAAAATTTGTATTTTATTTAAGAAAAATATATGAAATTTGTTAAAAAATGTTGAAACCCCAAAAAAAGTTCAACAACACAACATGCCAAAACCCCAAGTACCCCTCGTAAAAAACACTTGCAAACGGAAAAAAGAAACTAAATCAAGAAACAACGTCACAATTTAAAAGAATATATGAAAAAAATAACTAAAATTAAAATAAGGTTTTTGAAAGCTGAGCCGAATCAAATATAAAGACAACAAAACCTACACAAAATAGCAACAAGAACTCCATACCAAAGAGATACATTATTTGTAAATAAACATTAGCAACAAAGTCAGAGTATCTTTTATTATTGCAAAGTCCCCCAGAAATACAAAAACAACAATACAAAAATAAAACAGCAATGTTTTTATTTAGCTTCTTCTTATTAAAAATTTTAAAACACCATAGAGTACAAGAGAAGAGAGAAATCGCAAAAAAAAAACAGACAAATTCATAATAAACAAAAAAACTTAAAAAAGTTTCACAAAAAGCCGGTTTGTTTGGCAGAAAAAAGCTGAATAAACCAAATGGCGAACATCTGAAAAGTCCTTATAACCATGTTAATTGTACAAGTTCTTTTTTCATTTCATATAGAAGCCTTTGCAAACAGTCCTCGTTAAAAAGAAAAACCAACTGTAGTTTTGTACATGTACTTTGATTGTATTAACCAGACCGGGCGGTAACACAATCAGTCGTTCGTCATTCAGGCAAAACAAACAAAATCTATACAATCAAACACCCAGTAAGCCAGTCAACTAACCAACCAACAAACCAACTATTATTCATCCACCCAGTCAGCCGGTCAAACAGCTGCAAACAACAGTCAACATACAAACCTTTTTCCATCATCTCATACTCATACAATGATTTTTGTTTCTTTTCTCTGTGTTTCTGTCTCTGCTTGGCTTAATTTACAACTACAGTCTGGCGATCAGTTATCATAAAGTTACTAATAGGTCTTTAATGTTGTTTATGTGAATGATAGGTTTTCTTTCTCCCGGAGGAAACCAATCAAAAGCGGAATAATTTTTAAAATCTTTGGAAATGAAATTAATAAGTTCAAGATTTGGGATTTTGATTTTGGGATTTTGTAATCACAAAAATAGCAATAGATTCTTGATTTAGAACCACTAATACATATATCTGACGAATTTAAACAAAAATACAGTGCAGCAACACATGCAAATAATAAAAAAAATATATCTAATTAAACCCTTCACCTTCGTGAGAAGGGTATATATAAGTTTGTCATTCCGTTTGTAATTTCTATATTATAATTTTCCGACCCTATAGAGTATATATATTCTAGATCCTTATAGATAGCGGAGGTCGATTAAGTCATGTCCGCCTGTCTGTCTGTTAAAATAAATTTTCTGAAGACTCCAGCTATCTTCAAGATCCAAATCTTCAATAATTCTGTCAGACATACTTTCGAGAAGTTTCCTATTGAAAATCAGCAAAATCGATCTATAAATAACTGAGATATGGGTAAAAATCTGAGACTACCACTAAAAATTTCCTCAACAAATTATAAATAAAAGCATAAAAACAACAACAAGGAGATGTAGGTCGCCAGGTTCATGAATATTTACAAAAGGTTCCTTTAATAGATATTTGCAACAATTTGTTAAATTTTTTATCGCGATTGATCACTGTAATTATCCAAACTTTAGATTGTCAATATTTCTTAATTTAGATCAAGTTAATTAGTTAAGACGACTCATTTAAGAATTCAGTGTAAAAAATCATACGATCTCACGATACGATTTTCTTAAACCAAGTACAAAATTACTTAATTGAAGTAGAATTTTTTAAATCTTTTTGTGATCAAATTGCGAATGCCATTTAGAATGATGTACAGATTATTAATCTATTAAAACTAGAAACTGCTTAAAAGGCAAATACAATTTAATGTTTTGTTATGAATGAAATGGCTTCAACTTGATTTCCAGCCTATTTTGAAAGACAACGTCAAGGTCTTCATTAAGTCCCAATACCGTTGGCTAAATGGTTGACATAAAACTGTAAGTTTGAACAATTTAAAATTACATTCTTACATAATTCAACTATCATCTAAATAACTATAGGTTAACAGAGCATCAGTAGGATTCTAATCTAACACAAACTTATGGAACAAGCACTTTACCAACCACGATATTTAAAAATCGTTCACAATAGTCGAGGACGTTTGTTGAATTTTCTAAAATAATGACTATCCAGCCAAAAAAGAGCATCCAAAGAAACGAAAAAGAAGTAGAATTTACTCCATGGAAATACTGAAAAAGACTATAAAAAGTGATGTTTTTAGAACAGGCTTGTCATAGACGGGATGTTCTTTTTATTCCAAATTCACTACATCTGAAGTCATTTTCAGGAAGTAATTTTTACGTTCTGTTTTTGGAAGTTAAAAATAAAATGGGTTTAATTAAAAAAATTTCAGTTCTAAAAAATGTACCTTCAATTTTAAACAAAATTGGTTTCTTTTCGCTTCTTTAGAAGTAAATAAATATTACTTACACAGAATGTAAACAAATTCAGTTAGTGCTACTTTTGAAGTGATTATAATTGTTATTCTTTTGGAAGTACTTCGTTTTATTTTTGCTGGGTAGAAACGTACATTTATCCGACAATATTTTTGATATTCTATAAAGAAATCTGATTATTTTTTGCTTTCAAAAATCTTTGTCCTACAGTTTCAATAACTTAAACTCTTGACTGTGTCTGCTGAAACAACATACATACAATGAACATTCATATACAAAAGGATGAGGTTGTATAGTTAAAATGCAAAAAAAAATGTAGTTAAAACAAAAACTTAAAATGGAAATTTAACAAAAGAGACATTGCATACTGCTATTGCTGATGTTGTTTACGATGTACAACTTGCAATGCAACATGTTTGTGTGTTAGTTTAATGAGTTTTTATTTTTGTCCTCACTCTCTTTCTCTCGTTAATATTGTTAATACTTGATTTGATTGTTGCTGTTTAATGCAACCTGCTCTTTGGCTATTGATATCATAATGATAATTAACGACAATTCATCAAGATAATAATGATGTTGTACACGAATTCATATGAAAGTTGTCGGCAAAATAAAAATATTTATAAAAAAAAACGTCAAAAGTACAAAGTTTATGTCAAATAATAAAGACAACAAAAGTAGAGTAAAATAAACAAACAAAAACAATTAAATTGAAAACCAACCGGCCAAATAAATTGAATATGATACATTTATAAACTAGCAAAACTCACAGAAATACACACATAAATAAAAAATGAATTTATGACAATTATTCCAATTATTTTATGCGAAACAAAAATAAACGAACGGATGGCGCAAATATACAATATTTACCATCGTCATCGTTAGGCCGGCAAACAAGAAAAGGAAATTTCTTTTATATATTTTTTAACAATCCTAAATTTATGGTACAGACCAAAAAAAAAAAATATATAAAAATATATATACACCGTACCTACATACATATGTATACGAAAAATGTGATAATGGACGGGAAAGTCTGACTGTCCTCAATGGCTGGCAGACTGACCAAATGTTATTTTTAGTTATTGACATTTCGTTTTTAATAGACCACACCCGTATTGAAATACTAGTTGGTATTTTAGGAGTGTGATTTCAATATTAAGACAAATTACAAGCAATAATAATTATTTTTAAATAGTTACACTACCCAAGTAGTAAAAATAACTTGTAGTAAATTTAATACTTTGATAAAAAGGGTGATGATGATCCAAGTTTAAGTAATTGGAAGTGTATTTTTTCATGTTAAAATTGTATTTAAATTTAGTTATTAGAAAAAACTGCAAACCAAACCTTTGACTAGCCGCTGTAGTTTTAAACTCCTTTCAAACTAGCACAGAATTGATGAATTTGATTTCTTTAATCAAAAATTCGTTATGTGCCAAAGAAAATTTAATTGACAACTAAATAAAACAGGTCGACAAATAAATTTAGTTTTGATGTTCGTATTTAGGTCGCAAAAGACCAATAGATATTTAAGAAAATGCGGCAAAATAAATTGTGGATGTATGGCTTATGAATGACCTAAGCCTGATTTCCATCATTTACAATATAATAGTGATTAAACAGAATAAACACAAAAACTATAAAGTCTTCGTAAAAGATTTTCCCTATGAGTCTACGTTCAACATGAGTTGAGCTTTTTAATCAAGATTTATCAGCTATAACCCATTCTATTCCAAAACACAATCTCTGATTAGGCAAATTTTAAGATCCTAGCAAAAGAAAAAGGACCAATAGGAACAGATTCAAACCAGACAACTAACGCGAATAGCAAGTATTCAGGTACTGCAATCTCAAATGTCTGTCAATCTGAACTAATGTTTCAATTGACAAAAAAAGTATTCTAAGGAGTGAGATCGAAAAATTCTTAACATACATATATGTTTATTAAAAAGAAACCACTAAACTTACAGCTTTATTTTTTTTTTATTTGATTCAAATTATTATTACAATTTACAAAAAAAAATATTTTTATAGTTTTAATCACTAGTGATGAAATTTTGAACCCTTTTCGGAAACCCTTCCATTAACGTTTTTATAGTGCTTTCTGTCACTTTGCTCGAACATGTAGTCCATCTCCGTTTAAAATCTACCACACTTTTGGACACCTTTTTTGTACTCTTCAATTCTCTTTTAACAAGAGCCCAATATCTCTCCACTGGCCTTAGCTCCGGGCAGTTTGGAGGATTTGCCTCTCTTGGTACAAATACCACATTATTGTTCTTGTACCACTCAAGGGCTTGTTTACCATAGTGACAGGATGCCAAGTCAGGCCAAAAATAAGTGGACACATTATGAAGTCTTATGAATGGAAGCAGCCTTTTTTGTAAACATTCCTTGATGTAAATTTCGGTATTTATAGAGCCCGTTGTAACAAATGATTGGGTTCTTTTGTCGCAACTGCATATTGCTTGCCATACCAAGAACTTTCTGGGAAATTTTGTCTGCTTTTGGGTCCTAAACTTCTTCAACATTCCCTCGAGTATCAGCAACATAAAACTTTTGACCTGGAAGTTGCGAAAAATCTGCCAGAACATACGTTTCGTCATCCATTATGCAGCAAGAATATTTCTTACAGCTTTATTTTTTTTTTATTTGATTCAAATTATTATTACAATTTACAAAAAAAAATATTTTTATAGTTTTAATCACTAGTGATGAAATTTTGAACCCTTTTCGGAAACCCTTCCATTAACGTTTTTATAGTGCTTTCTGTCACTTTGCTCGAACATGTAGTCCATCTCCGTTTAAAATCTACCACACTTTTGGACACCTTTTTTGTACTCTTCAATTCTCTTTTAACAAGAGCCCAATATCTCTCCACTGGCCTTAGCTCCGGGCAGTTTGGAGGATTTGCCTCTCTTGGTACAAATACCACATTATTGTTCTTGTACCACTCAAGGGCTTGTTTACCATAGTGACAGGATGCCAAGTCAGGCCAAAAATAAGTGGACACATTATGAAGTCTTATGAATGGAAGCAGCCTTTTTTGTAAACATTCCTTGATGTAAATTTCGGTATTTATAGAGCCCGTTGTAACAAATGATTGGGTTCTTTTGTCGCAACTGCATATTGCTTGCCATACCAAGAACTTTCTGGGAAATTTTGTCTGCTTTTGGGTCCTAAACTTCTTCAACATTCCCTCGAGTATCAGCAACATAAAACTTTTGACCTGGAAGTTGCGAAAAATCTGCCAGAACATACGTTTCGTCATCCATTATGCAGCAAGAATATTTTTTTTATAAAACTTGACTTCAATTTCCGTGCTCTGTTTTTGGCCTCTAAATTTTTAGCACCGTTCCTGTCAGGAACTTTTTGAGCCTTGTATGTTTTTAAACCTGCATTAGCTTTAACTTTTCGTACCAAATAGTCCGAGCACTGAGCTAACCGAGCTGCTTTCCTACAGGATGTGTTGGGAGCTCTTTTGAAAATGCGTTCTATTTTTTGGCTTTAGAAACATCATGTGGACCATTCCTTCTACCTGAACCAGGTTTTCTATCAACTGACAAGTTCTCCCGGCACTGTTTAATAACATTGGAAACAGTTTGACGGCAGACCTTTATATGCTTGGCCAACTTTTTGTAAGACCAAGTTGGGTTTAGTTGAAAATATTTAATAATTTCAGTACGCACTTTTTTCTGGTCACTCATTTTAATCAGATTAACAAAAAAATTAATATAATTGACATTACACATAATAACTGACATGTTTTTCAAAGGTAACTTGATCAAAAAAAAAATCAAATAATACTTTGGTTGAAAAATGTAATGAAAAACGTGTGTTAAGAATTTTTCGATCTCACTCCTTAATACATCGGATTTTTAAGAAATACTTTATTTACTTGGTGAATAAATTGCAAATTTTATTAAAGAAGTATACAGGTACTGGGACCTCAGTTTAGAAATGTCTGTCAATCTAAACTGATATTTCAATGGAAAAAAAGTATTCTAATACATCGGATTTTCAAGAAATACTTTACTTGTTGATAGGGGTTTTGCTTCAAAGCCTAAGGCGTACAAGTAAAGACGAAGATATTTGTCAGTAATTGTAAGATATCCAACTATATTCACTAAAGCACAATCGTAATGTGTTTAACTCTGCTATCAATATTACAGTGGATAGTGTTGATATGAATTTAGGAAACCTGTTCTTGATACTCATAGATATATAAGCAACACTCTACGCACACCATCAATTTTTTCGTTAGGCACTACTACCTCTATCGTCCCTCCGATTATCTATTTCCCACGTTTCAACACAAAGCATTGCATATGTAGAGGACCATCTCGAACCCATAGTATGTAACACTACAATGTCTCGTTAGCTTTACCTTGGACGATACTATCTTTGGATCCCCAGTGACAAAAAGATCTGTTTAGACCAGTAGCTAATATTTTCCCTACAGACAAGAAATTTAGTTCATTCGTAATCATCATTGCTAGATCTACTGAAAAGAGTCGATCAATTAAGTCTAATATATTCCAGGTGGCGTAAGTTCGCTTTAAAAATATTAAACACTTATTTTCGAATTCATGTTTTCATGTTCATTAGTCCCTGTATCAGGCCACTGTTCCAGAATACAAGGAATCCGACTGAAATGGCTATGGAATAGGCTGAACGACGAAGTAAGAGATTTGCATGGTGTAAGCCTTGTATATGTGTTTATAAGGTTTTATCAGGGGAATTACCTGTTTTGATTTAATACTGCACATATGGAAAAAATAAGTTTTAAATTTATATACGCCTCGTAACAAATTGACACCAAAATGGTTACAATTTTTCAATAACATCCGTTGTCATATTATGAACAAAAATCAACAAAAATTTAAAAAATACACGATATTACGAAATCAGCCAATGTCTTACCAAAGTGACAAGGCTATGTTATTAAACAGAGCTTTGCTTTTTTGATATGACAACGATGAATTACCAATATTACATAAAGCGTAAACGAAATAACAACAATGCGTTGTTGGAGTAACAACGTTCATTATCATACTTATTTTAAGGAATCAGTTTAATTCCTAATTTTTCTTAAATATTTTGTATGCAACAATCTTAACTTTCTCTGAATAAATCATAATGGTCTGACCTCAGTGGCTTCCGAGTTTAACTTTGATGAAAAAGTAAAGTGAGAGTTCTTCTTTTCTCGTTATCTAAATTCATCTACTAATTTTAAGAGAATATCAAATATTACAATGGATCTATCATCAGTGGCCTCCGAGTGAAACAAAACCATTTTTAACATTCTCAATGTATCCAACGCTGCAAGGGTACTTCACCTCACGCGCTGACGAAAAGATGCTGATGTAAAGATAAGTTGGAGATACATTCTTGCAATAACCCTAAAAAGATCACATTTACTACAACTCATTAAGAAAAATACATTCCAGCTAGACTTAATCTAGTGAGAATATTAATAGATATTTTTGAGATATCGCCTGTATTCAGCCAGATATATGTGGAGTTACTGAACCTTAAACTTCTGCTATCCTATCCTTTTTAAAAAATTAACTTTTTCTTTACTTACTTATGTGCTTTTGCTACAAAAAATTGTTAAGACTGATTAGGGACTTTTTAAAGCGAACTGTTAATATCACATTTGTCAATAAACATGTGTCAAAATCCGTTAATTTCCCATATTTTATGAGCTATAAACAAGTTTAATTCCCTGAAGAATAGCGGAACAGATCCGAAAAATGTATTTAAAATAAACTTGAATGTAACCCAGCAAACAAATGTTAAAATGTAAAAAAATCAAAACGAATACATACTTTAAAGTTTAATTTAAGTTTATTTCATATTTTTTTAGATTTATAAAATATTTTATTTAAATTTGAAAAAAATTTAATTTGGAAATTGTCAAAATTTCACAATGTCTTTGAAATTTAGCTTTCCAGTGTGAGCCAATCATGCTGCTGGGTTATTGTAGTATATACACAAACAAGTTGGTTGGTATTTGTATATAGAATAAAATGTTTGTATTTGTATGGAGATAACGAAGGTTAATTTATCAATATTGTTGAATTTGTTATTTTTTTATTGAAATTTTTGTTTATTGAAGAATATAAAAAAATTAACTAAAAATGAAATGAGTATATGTGGCATGTTTTATTTATTAATAAATAAAAATAAAACGAAATAAATTAAATGAAAATATATACAAAATTCACTTACAGCTGTTATAATCAAAATCTAGTTTTTTAATAATATTCCACATATTAGTTTAATTTCACTTTTTTATTTTTTAATTTTCAAAACTTGTTTCTTATTGTTATAAACAATTAACCCGTCAAGTGAAGAAAACATTATTTTTTTACTTATACAAAAACACCGACAGCCAAAAAGGACTTTTCTTCAAATAAAAAAGATCATAAAACATGTAGGCGTATGAGTAATATTAACTGTTTGATTTTTGTAATCAAATTAATTCATATTTATAATGTTACAACGCGCGGCAATACAAACATTACGACGACACTTTTTATAAATTTTTGTTAATTATTAACCGGAGCTATTTTGCACACAAACTCACACACACACATCTTAACATATAGAGAAATGTAAGTGTGCAGCAGAGTAACTGGTGGCAAAAAAGAGGAGTCAGATGTGGCAAAGGAGGACTCAATATATGACGACGACCGTTAAGTTAAAAAAATGAAGAAAAATATTCTGTGTCACCTCGAGAAAACACTTTTAAATTAAACAAAAACAGCAATAACTACTTTTTTCTACACTTGTAGTTTTTGTTGTAGTCGTTGTTGTTGTTATTGTGCTGCCGTTTGCTTTATTTTTATTTATTTAGTGTTGTTGTTGTTTTTTTATATTATTATTAAACTAAAAAAAGGCAAAATAACAACGAGGTTCGGTTGTCTTTCCGTAACTGGTGTCCGTATACGTCGATGTTATGAATCACTCTGAGTTGCGAAAACCAAAGAAAAAACAACGATTGCAAAGCAGTGGTGAGTAGTTGTAGTAGTAGTACTACTAGTAGCTCTGAGCTAAACTGAGCAGAGCGGAGCGAGTACCCCAACCAGCAATGGAAGCGAGTGGAAACAAGAACCCAACCAAACGAACAAACAAAATAAAGAAGAAGCTTGACGAAAAAAAAATAAATAATAATAATAATAAAAAAGAGAATTTGCACACAGAAATGAAAAACAAGAAAACACTGCCAGAGAGAAGCAGAGAATGAGAAAGCAGGCAGTGTAAATTAGTAAAGCACCATAGTGTTGCCAAACTTAATGTTGGAAATACATAACTCAAACATTCACATTGAGTCACTGAGTCCAAATAACAATGATAGGATAAAAAAACTGATTGAACTTTATTTACAAAATAAGCGTCCGAGAAATCTTAAAAAAAATCAAATTCCTTTCAACTATCGCAATGTTAAAAGGAATGTACCGCAGGACTTGTCCTAGCTGGTTTGTTGGTTGTGGTTCCTTCGGGATCCCCGTAGTGGCTGTGGTTTCAACCCAAGTACGCGGGGAGTGTAAGTGGCGGTTAAAGGAGTTATGTGAAGTAAATTCTATATTTCGGGATAGCACAGAGGAGTGACTATGGGACTAAGCGTTAGAAATAAGTTAGTATTAATTGTATATGATACGGGATGAATTTAGGGGAATGAGAACCTCACCCACCTGTATACCTAGAATAAGTGTTTCATATGTTGTTCCCTTATGAATGTATCGAATGAATGGATAGAGTGCTAAGTTGAATGATGATGGATTAGAGGTACCATATACAAGTGATACCATTTTTCCTTCCTTGTCCAGGTGTGTTCAGAGTAAACTCTATTCACACCAGAATTACCACAGTGCGTCCCTGTGGGTAAGAACAAAGCCTCGTCTTCTTTGATGGATTCGTACTTCGGTCTATCGGTTATTTTTCTAAGTGCTGTTGCCGACACAACAGATGAATTCCCATCTGCGTGGTTGTAAACGGAAGTGATGTTTTACATTTCGGAAGTTGAGCAACGGGGCAACAATGGTCAGAGATTATATAGCTCAACTATTTGAGCAAAGTGCATTCAACTTCTACATAGTGGCTGCATTTTATGCCCAAAATCCCTGAGACCAGTGACAAAGCAACTTATGCTGGATTCCTGAACGCGCTGATTAGCTTTTACCATTTGCATAATAGGAAATATTCACAGGGATTAAGTAACACTTTAAAAAAGTGGAGTGGCAGATATTACCAGCCTGATAGACGTAAAATTAAAGGAAGAGGAGATTTGCAAGTTTCCACATTGACTTTATCACACTAAAAATTTTAAAAATACGGAAACACCTTTAGGCACTTTAAATGAAAGCCTAAGGAACTTCACATTTAAATTCACAGGGTTTCGATTATTTATCACTGAAAACCATGAGCTAATGGCAGCTATTTAAATAGCACTTGATCATCAACCTCTTCTTGGGTATTATAGTTTGCAGAATATCAAGTAAATGTGTGGTATAACCAACAGAGTCATAGAAGAAGCATTTCTGTAATTTATATTTCACAAAGTATCTACTAATTTAGAACCTTTCCAATTTGAATTCCTAATCCAATAATATACATGATATGGCAACATCTTTCTTTAAAAGTCATTAAGCGGGTTTCTCACAGTCTCTCACTGCCGTATCATGTTTTGTTTGATGTTTTGATTAAAACAACAGCAACATATTGCTCCCAATCTCAACAATATACATATACTATATTTTTATAATTTTTTGTTTTGATACATTTCCGTCCGTCTGTGTTTTGCTGTTCGTCGTTCGTTATAAGTTCGTATTCGTACCATTTTAGTAGTGTAAGCAGTTTTACTACTTTCTCTTTGCTAACGCAAGCGCCGCGCAATACGATCTCACAACATTCAATACAATTTTATTTCATTTTTGTTTTTTCTTGCTAGTGGAACGAGTATTTCAGTTGTTTTAGATTTCTTTCTTGTAATTGTTGTCATCGTAGTTGTTGGTCGGTCGTCTTGATGTAGCAGAGTCCTTTTGCACTAGTGACAACGTGTGTGTGTCTGTACCGGGGGGTCTACTTACATATTGTTTTCCGCCTTGTATAGTTGCTGTTGGATTTTGAAAGGCATTTGAATGACTTCGAATTGTATAGTATGTAGTAGAGTAGAGTAGAGTAGAGTAGAGTAGAATAAAGTGAATGTATGAATTTAAGGTGTATTTAACATTTTCTCTGCGTAGGTGGACTGGCGTTTGTGTGTATGTAAACGAGCCTAGGAGATTTTTTTTTTATATTTTTCCTCTAACAATTTTGTTTGTTAGCTCAGCATTTTCCAAACCATCACTATGCTTATTATGAACAAGCATACGAAAAATGTCACAAATACACACCGCTACCTCACAATTGATGTTAGATGTCGTCAACATTAATAAGTTAAAACTTTTTTGTTTTCATTTCGACTAAATTCAATTGCAAGTACACACACACTCTCTATATTTGCACTCATTGTACTTAGTAGTATATAATGTTGTGGTAGGTAGTCTAGTCTAGTTTGTGTGTTGCCTGTTGGTTGGGTTTTCTTTTCTATTGGAAGAACAGTCGCCCATTGTGTTATGTATACAAGTGTTTGGGCAAACAAGTTTGACGTGAGTTAATGGGAGAGCGAGAGAAAGCTTCAAACGTTGTTAGAATTGCCGGGCGTTTGTAAGTAAATAGAGAAAAATATATCCATATTTACATAGAGAGTTGCCATTATAATTTCGTTTATTGAAATGTTTAAAGATATGTATATATGTGTTATTAAATTATGTTATTTATGCTTATACGGATGTTTACAATCTTCTGAATATGTATAACTAGTTACATCTCTCTTAATACTTAAATTGTTTAATGGAAGCGTTTAAAGATTCGATTTTAGAGCTTTGAAATGAAGAGAGATTGTGAAATTGATAATCTTCAAGATTGTCACCCGAATGGAATGGAAGCGTTTAAAGATTCGAATTTAGAGCTTTGAAATGAAGAGAGATTGTGAAATTGATAATCTTCAAGATTGTCACCCGAATTTCAGGAGAAAGGTTGCCAGAGGGACACCTAAAGATGTCGAAATGCTTTATATGAACACATAAATTAAAGTCCTAATTTGACAGTGGGATGAAGCTCACATACCATACATCTTTACAGTCTTAACAGCACCTAGGGGACAAGTCACAAGGACCTACTGTGATAAGTTAGGTATATTTAAAATAAACTCCAACACACTCAACCATAAAGGAAAAGCGGCGATAAGTTAAAGATTTAAGGTATTATAACCCCACAACCAACTCCACTGACTTTATGAATTTGGATTTATACCACTACGTGGATATGGAAACCCCAATCCACTGAGAAGCCAGGACAAAGTCCTGCCCATGTCAATCATTCCAACGAAACACTTAGGATACTTTTGACATCTCCAGTTAAGTCCCGACAGACTAGAGGTACTTGTTGCACCTCTTTATCCCAAGATTACAATACCCAAAATGAGGTTCGTTCATCAAGGAAAAGCCGAGGACTCATTTGATGGAGGAAAACTCATCAAGGTAAGAGATAAATTTACTTCTTGCATGTTATACGTTTACATAACCATTCACTAGAACACATAATTCATGATTGTTGCTGCCTTTCGACATAATTGTACAGTCGTCCGCATACAAAATCACGTCTATGTACAGGAAGTTTAGAGAGGTTGAATTTAAACAATAGCGACGATAGTACATTCTTGTGCTACGCCCTGTTTAACTCTAGGATGTTTGCAGCGTCTCTCTTAACTCTACAAACTACTGACAATCCCTCAGATAATTTCTGTGAGATTTAAGTTTTATGAGATCTGAGTAGAGAAAGCGTTTAATGCTGTGGTAATTATGATGGAATATAAATATCCAGGAGAGATTGAAGAATCAACTAAACGCTATGTTTGTTTTCTAAGCACCATTTATAGGTCTGTTCGAACCTTGATGTAAATGGAAACGACAGAGGGGTTACAAGTCACCAGTTATGGAGGAGTAAATTGGATAGATTGTTATTTATATCCTTATGATTAAAGCTTGCTTATTGAGAAGTAAATTGGATTGTTAGTTATTTATATCCTTATGATCAAAGCATTAAGTAATGGCAGCCAATGTAATTGTTGCACTGGATTGATGTAGTCTAAGGTTTTTTTAAGATCATTGTTCTATTAGAGCCTTTGTCCTCAGGCTATTCGAAGATCCGAAAGGGTCTGGATAGATAATAAGCACTACTAGGACTTTTACAAGATAGCTGCTAGTTAGGAACCTGTGTGATCTTAACGGTTTTGTTTTAGATAATCCAAAATGAAATCTATGAATTCGTGTTAGTGCTATTGTTTAGAAGTACTTAATGTGTAGTTATAATATAATTAAATCAAATTCCCTAAATTTGGTATGAAAAACATTATAAAAGGCCTCATTCGCATTGATTATTAAAATTATAAAATTCATATTCCAAATATATAATTAATCATTATACTTTCACCAAACGCGTGAATCAAATTAAATTTACTAATTTTTTGCATTTCTTTTATGGCCAAAATAATAACAATTAAATGGTGCTTATTTTCACGAAAAGAAAGAGAAAAGAACTTAAAATAATTTATCATTATTATCTATTCTTGAGCTCATCAAAGAATTTCTACTAAAAAAATAACCTTGGCAACACTGCTACAGCCACACATTTACACTCACTCATTTTTACGAGTTTTTGCGTTGTTGTCTTAAATGTTAGAGAAAATTATTTGACAGTTAGGGCGAGAGAGAGAGAGAGTGAAAAACAAGAAGTGCACGAAAAAAAAGGAAATTCCTAGAAAATATAATAATATAAAAGTAATAATAAAAATATAATATATAGAAACAAAATGACAACGAGTACGACGAAAACAATTTCCCTTTTAAAGAGAATTCTTTTCTGAATGAAAATGTTATCAAAAAAGGACGGACAAGGGGGCATATAGAAGAACAAATGATACTTACATAAATGTGGCCTACAATGTGAATCATTTATATAGAGGTCGGGGTGTTGCAGGCTTGGACGACGGTTTAAGTGTTGGCAAAAATATAACTAAATACTTTGACAGTCATAAAGGGACTTTTGTACATGTACATATATACATATTAATATAGTTTTAGTTTAAGTTGATGAGTTAGAGTGGTGGAAAAAATTAAAAACAAAACAGGACGATGGTGGACAAAATAAAAACGATGATGGCGAAATAGCGATAACAACGCCAATGACGGTGACAATGATGAAACATTCGTGGGGTTCTATTGAAATTGTGTTAACGTATGTATGAGCAGGGAGATTGCCACTATCATTGCCTTAATATTGCAATTGTTTTAGTTGTTTCTTTTAAAATGTTATTATTGTTATTCTTATAGTTACTCAGTTGATGATATGGGGGTTTCCGGTAATATTACCCAAAACGCATACAAACTCAAAGTATAAGTTCATGTTTTTACGCAATAATAATGATACAACAACGTCTAGTTATTAGAACTATAATAAAACAAACAACCACAAAATATAATAAAAACACAGAAGGACGACAACAACAAGCGACCATCAACATCAACACTCAGTGGAATTAACCAATATTTTATTATTACCATGATTTCATTCCCAGTTTTTTTTTTTATAAAAAGAATTAACAAGAACGCAGAAGAAAAACACCCACTAACCTCTTGCTGTCACTTTAAAAAATCATAGGAAAACCCCAACACAGGACATTGAAACAAAGTGAAATCACATAATGAATCATTCAATTTATATGGAAAATATAAATATGTAAAAGAATTTTTATTATTACCGGTTTTGTTGTAATATATAAGATTTCAACATAATTTTAAAGGTAGGTTGCTTTTGGTTTGGGTTTACCGCCTTTGGTACTTTGGGTTGTGTTTCTCCATAAATTGTAACGTGCACTCATCAATCAATCATAACTTTAAAGAATAACATATAATATTATGACTTTTAAACAGCCACGTTTATATCTGATTTTCTAGTTAAATACTTTTAAAATAGTTTAAATTTTATTCATTTGAATCTGAAACAAATGTCTGCTATTTACTTCCTATAAAAGAACGAAGAGATTTTGAAAAATGTGCTCAAACAAAAGGAAATATTGTCACAACTAAATAAATTATATTTAGATAACTTGCTGCCATACTTCATATCGCACTATCTTAAGCCGGCTTTAGACTTGTCGTACGCAAAGTGTGATCGTCTGAAGGACCCTTTATTGACTAATTACTTTCAATACTGCTTTCTAGGACCACATTTGTGTTCCTATAACTTACTAGGTACCAAAATAAAATTATCAGCGTTGATCTGTAGTTGTTGACACACATCTTCATAACGATTCCACAGTCTGCTGGTGAGTTAAAAAGTGTTAAGCTTAGAGCAGATAGAGACTATGGAAGTAAATTTTTGAAACCTTAAGACCTGATAAAACTATAGTGTATTCATATATATATGCACCATAAAGACATCTGTGTAGGCAAGGCGTTTAGTAAAACAGGTTTACCATTTAAGAGTACTTGTGGCGTGTCCATTTTAATCTACTGCTTTGTACGTCTCTACAATCCCACTATTCATGTCCCAGAAAATGTCAATCTAGTTTTTAATGACCTTTTTATATTTTTGCCCATTTGACAAAGATTACATAATTCGATCTTCGACGAAGTTGTTAAACGTCGTCCTTACTTTCATAGTCTAGGAGGGAATGGATAATTTAAAAAACAAATAACCCTATGTTTCTTAAATCCTTGATTTGACAATCTATGTTCTCACCTGGTGAAAATAGAAACATATGTGTGTGATGCTAGAGTCTTAAAATGACAGTTTCACCATTAAAGAGTATTGGTGAAAGTAGTCCTATTTTTTGGTATCTTAAAATGACAGTTTCATCATTAAAGAGTATTGGTGAAAGTAGTCCTATTTTTTGGCACCTGCATTGGTATCTAAGGATATTTTTGTACTCTTCTCACATTATTTAGATACCCAACAAGGTGGGTCTAAACATTAAGGATCTTTTTCCGATTTCTGTCTATTTGAAAGTCTATCGAAGGAGTTGCTAAACGTCGAATTTAAAGATGGGAATAATATATAATTATTTATAAGACGCAATCAAATCATCGGGAAGCAGAATAGTGAAAGTACTCTCCATTGTGGCTTATTTTATTTTATTTGCTTTTGACCTTTGAACTCAAAAAAAACTGAAGAAATAGCTTGTTGAGACGGCCGTAACTGATATGGCTCTCATTATCATCTTCACATGTTAGATTGTAACTATTCAGAGTGTCCGAAAATAACAACACTTATATTTAATAATTTCTCAAAATTTATTAATAGTTATTGTAACCACATCTGCCATATCAAGAAATAGCTATAATATCCTTTTCCTAGAAGTATATTTAATACTATTTTTTTATATATTTAAATAAATATTATATTTCCTAATTATTTCTTAAGAAAAGATTTATATTTCCCAACCAACATAACAACCCAACTTCCATTCTACTCATTATTAAGAACTTAAGAAGTCTTTGAATCGCTTTCAAGGATTTATGTAAAATTTGTGACGAAGGCAAAAAAACAAGGCGATAAAGAAGAAAATACAATGACATGTAAAGCATGAGAAAAAAAAGCACAACAAACCAAAATCATATAAAGTTAACCATATGCAAGTCCATGCGTAGGTAGGTCGGTTGACTTTTAAAATGAAAATTATACCAACAAAAAAACAAAAACAAAATAAATGTATTTTTTAATGAAGAAGTCAAATTTGGTAAGTATTTAAAAGGTACTTAAGTTTATTATATATGTTTTTAAGTCATTTGATTGGTGTAACCATTGGTTATGTACACAGTGTTACACAAAACAAAAAGTATTCAACCAATCAAGAATATCTTTACATGTTATTGTGTAATATTTAAAGTTAAATTTACAACGATCACGTTTATGCTTTATAAAGCCAAAGAATATATAAGAAAATGCCTATTGAGTGCCGATATATGTTATATGGAAAAGTTTTTCGGTTAGTAATTTTAAAAAAAAGATCTTTTCCTAAGCCCAATTTTTAAATTTACAACTTTTTCTTCTCCCACATAAAACTGTATACTTTAGGCCACATCAATTGAACTAACTGATACATTAATTTTAAACAAATTTTTTTATTTGTTAACAAGTTTTTTTTGAAGTCATTGATACACTTACAATTCCAAAAAGGGCCTAAACATGTTTTTCTTTTATTTTTATTGTTGTATAAGTATGTTTTTTTAATGTTTTCTGCTTTAAATTTTTGGGTCTGGTTGGGCAAGTTTTATTTAAGGTTTTTTTTATAACTTAAATTTTGTATTTTCCTTTTAACATTTCTATACGTCAGTATTAAAGATAATAACTAAGAAAAAAATACGATTTTTGATGGTCTGATTGTTGGTTGATACGTTTTATAAACAGAAAAATATATATAATAAAATTAAACAGACAATAAGTATAATAAGAAGAGAACTGGTCTTGTTTTCGTTTTGGCTGGTAGAATTTTTAGAGTTCAAAAAAGCTGTTTCATTTACTGTGTTTTTTTTTTTTTTTTTTTTTTTTTTTTGTAAGATGATAAAGAATGAGATCAAGTATGAAACTGTATACGAGGAAAAAAATATATATTGATCTTTAAGAAAATAACCAGTACAATGAATATGATAATAATAATATCATGGCTGGCAGATTATTTAACTTTCACATTTTATATATTTTACAAAAAAAAATCAAGTGCTGTGCAATTGTTAATTGAAAATAATTATATTTTTTTAAATAAGAAAAGACAAAATTAAATTTTTTGTAATTAGATTGCAAGATCAAAAGGTTTAATCGTATGAAAAAATGTTTAAATCGTAAAAACAAATCGAATATTGGCAAAATATATGAGTTTGAAATTCTAGACTATTGCAATTGAATTTATCAATAACAGATTCATTTCTTCCAAAGATGGTTCAAGGTTAAATTAAAATAGCACAAAAGTATAAAAAATACTTTTAAGAAACTAGATTTTTATACTTTATTACTTCCTATAAAAAAAAACCAAATCGACCCAAAAGTCAAATATCCATGGCGCTTAGCTGAAGCAATTGATCTAGTGCGATCAAAAGAATTCTATTTATTATGGGTTCCTGAAATCCTGAAACCATTACGTGGAGTATTTATTGTGTTGCAATAACTGTTAGCAATTATTAATAAATAGATTGTCGGAAAGTTATGCCTCGTACTTCTTATATTGTAGACCTTGATCTTTTCGAATTCTATTTGTATCGATCAATGAAGATCTTTCTAAAAAAAAATCCGATTCGACCCAAAAGTCAAATATCCATGGTGCTTAGCTGAAGCAATTGATCTGGTACGATCAAAAGAATTCTATTTATTATGGATTCCTAAAATTCTGAAACTCTTACGTGGAGTATTTGAATGAAAGCATTGTCGGCCTTGGGTTGCAATAACTGTTAGCAATTATTGTTATGCCTCGAACTTCTTATAATGTAAACCTTGAACTTTCCGAATTCTATTTGTTTCGAGCGATGAAAATCGCTCTATCTTTAAAATACGGATTTCAAAAATCTTTAATTTCTTACAAGATAACGAACGTATATTTGGGCTTATATAGATTTCAAGTCTAATTTACCTTATAAGTGTTTAAGTAGTAGAAATGTTTCCGATAAAATTAATCGATCATTGCAAAAACGAAAGGACTGCGATTTCAGATATCAACAATTCTACCTATTTAACGCTATATCAGAGTTATGCAGATTGTGTGGCTGTCAGGAAAAAACTCTGGACACATATTGTGTAACTGCCCAATGCTAAAATCACATATTCAATGCCTCAATCAATCAAACCCTTTATTATCATGCCTCAATTGAACACAGCACAAAGCATTACACATTACACCCTTTCGCCACCTATACTCCGGAACGAACCGAGTCATTCTCGACCGAAGATTGTCAACCCAGTGACAGCTGTAGCAATCGAATGTTTTTTTCACCAGGAAAGAACTATCGATCACAGTTGAACTGTTACATCAACAACAACATCCCCAGCTGAAGTAACAAAAGGCTCCAACGGTATACCTATGCTGATGTTAAAACACCTTGGCGACTGAAGAGTTGAGTAACTTGTTTTTCAACATGTTACTGAACAGCCTCGTAATACCCGAAGCCTGGAAAAAGGGTAGATTCATTCCCATTTTAAAACCAGTGAAACACGGTGGGACTATCATACAGAGCAATACAACTATTATCACTAGTTACGAAAACTTTTGAGGGGCTTCTCCTCCGCCGACTAATAGCAGCTCATCATCAGCATGGTTTCCGTAAAATGCATAGAATTAACCTCCATTGGCACTCAAATCTCACAAGAATAATTAAATAGCGCAAGTACTGTGAAAGGGCGTAATGGCTCGTTGTCAAATAACAGTCTTCTAGACAATCAAGATTAAAAAATATAGTACACATTTTCGTACTTTATTCCCAAAAAAAATGTTCTACTTATTGTATGTTATCCTTATTGTACCTTCAATATTTCTCTAATTTTCAATAATTCCAAGTAATATTTACAAATTTAAAATCTTTAAATACATTATATTTTTCTGAATTATTCACATGTTGACCACAATTGAGTCATCAAAAAATAAAATACTTCAAAGGATTTTAATAAAATACATAAAAGGGTTAAAAATCACACTGCAAAACAAATTTTGTGAACCCAAAAAGAAAAGATGCAAAAAA
The DNA here is from genome assembly GCF_022045245.1 of Lucilia cuprina. Lineage (NCBI taxonomy): Eukaryota > Metazoa > Arthropoda > Insecta > Diptera > Calliphoridae > Lucilia > Lucilia cuprina. The sequence continues at coordinate 33,555,541 of NC_060953.1, forward strand.
AAATTAACAACAAAACGAAACTTAAACAATACAATGAACAAGCAAATCAAAATCAAAAATCTCATGGGTATTTAATTGTTAACTTTACAGCTGCTTTTTTTTATTGAAATAAGAGCAAAAAGCAAATCAAAGAAAAATACAATGAAAAAATGAACCATTAAAAATAAAAGAAATCAGTTAGAATAATGCAAACGGAAATTTTGATCAAATAGAACTAATTTTTTTAAACTATGTCTAATGTAAAATAATAATAAAAGAATTTTAATGAAATTTAATTTTTTGATAAAAATATCATTTTTGAGAAAATTTTCAATAATTTTTTTTATAAAATTGTTTTCCACAAAAAAATCTAAATTGTATAGATTAATTTATCAAGTTGGGTTAAAGGTAATACATATCCCTGACAAGAAACAAGGCTAAATTACAAATGTATTAATTGGCGCCAAGAGAACGTAATGTTTTCCATGCAGAACTCTTATTTTTACTTCTCATAATAAGTTGTTTTAAAAATTTTATTGAAATGTATAATTGCTTTAAAATCCTTACATAAATGTTTACGAAAAATCTTAAAAAATAAATATAAAAATATCTGAATGAATTATATAAAATTGTTATAACATTGTCATATAAATAATTTCAATCATTAGTTTCTTGTATACATAAAAAAAATATCCAATAAACTGTTTATTTTAATGAATAGATTTAATCTTAAAAACAATAGAAATGCAAGTTTTCCTTCTATATAAATATTATATAAAATTCCCTTTTTCTACTTCCATTTATTTATTCAGAATTTAACTACACAAACCACACATCTCATACCCACATTAAAAAATTTAATAAAAATTTGTGTTGTTTTGCAAAAAAAAAAACGTAAAAGAATATTTTCAACATTTGATGAAATAATAAAAAAATGCAAAAACATCAAAAAAAGAAAACAAAACATAAACGACAACAATTATCACACCCTGTATAACAGAAAAGAGAATGTTCATCATACAAACAAACTCACTTCTTCACCGGGTAGTCAGATGTCTGGTCAACTCAATGGTATTTAATGGTTGGTGGTGGCTAACAGGAGGTAAATGGCAAAGTCAACAAAAACATTATTAGAACATTAAAGTACACACGAAAGTTTTACAAGCGCTGATCGCATGTTGCACGTAGATCATTTTTTGAATCAGTAGATTTGCCAGATAGAATTAATTGAAAACAAAAATTTTTTAAAATTTTCAATAGGTACAACTGACTTTTTTCTAGTCAAGTAATCAAACAATGGATTTTTGGAAATCTAATTCTACTCTTAAGGCGGATTTTTAGATAAAGAATTTAACGTTTATTAAACATTAATTATCTTTATCAACCCAGCGACAGCTGTATCAACCGATAGTTTTTTTCCCCAGGAAAGAACTATCGGCCAACAGTCGAGCTGTTACAACAACGAGGTCGTCATTCAATCCACAATGATTACAAGTTTTATTTTACTGTCTGTGAGTAAATCTACTAAATTTGACTGCATGACTTAACGAATATATTGGAATGTTATATCCAAAAGTGTCTAAACTGTATTATTATTTTAAGAATAGCATACATAACTTCAGATTATTATAAAACTTATAATAGATTTTAGGATGAATCTTCGACATAAATTACCTACTCTAAACGGCTGCGAAGGAAGATAGTTAACAAATTTGATGTACATTGCTTTTTATTTGTAGTACATTGCTTTTTATTTCCGCATCATACTTTTTATGTGAATATCATATACCTATATAACGATCTTTTTTTATTACTGCTTTATGGTGACTTGGCAATATATGGAATTCCTATTGGAAATAATATATGATTGCACAAATTTTACTATTTAAATCAAGATCTAGATTATCATTTTTACTTAACTAAAAGATTTTTTACTCAGTACCTATTTTAATTTCGAGATTGTGGCATACCTATAAGTATTTCAAAGTTGTTATTTTTACAGACAAACGGTCACCCTGAAAACTGTCTTTAAAACTCGCATTAAAAAAACGCTTTAAAATAAACGAAATACGCGTCAATTGTAAACATTGGTGTACAACACGATTTAGGGCGGTGTTTTTATTTTATTTATTCTACATTTTTAACCATAAATTAACTTTAAATTCGTATTTATCTATTTGTTATTCAACAATTACTATCAAAAACGTAAAATAATTAAATACAAAATAAGTTTTATTTTTATTTTCACACATTGCCGAACCAACTAAATACGGTTATTTTTACTTTAGAAGAGAAAAAAGCAAATACACATAGGTATATATATAAAAGAAAAATACGAATAAAAACAAAACAGTATTTCTTTTTTCGTGTTTTTGCTTACATGTAGTTGTTTGTTCTCCTTGTTTGTTGTTTCGTTTTATTCTTCTATGTTTCTTCACATTTCCCTTTTGTCTTTTATTCGCATACAGACAGAAATGATAATGTCGTACACAAACTGACAAACACGCGATAAAACTCAATGTAAAATGACACCGTGTATAACACACTTTTTTGGCGTGATTTTTTCTTCTTTTTTTTTGTCCCTTCGTGAAGAATTTCTTTGTCGTTTTTTTTCCTGGTTGCTTTAATTTTTCATAGAAATTAGTTCAAAAATTTTAATTATTTTCGTTCAATTTTTATGCACCTAATTTAGTTTTTTTCTTTTTATTATTTCGTTTATTTTTCAATCACATTCTTTTAAAAACTGCTCGCCATTTTTATAGTGTCGAGTTTTTTCTTTTAACTTTTTTATTTGTGTAGAATTACAACAAAACTTTTTTATACATTTGTGGAGAAACTTTTCTTTGTTGGGTTGGTTTTTTTCATAATAATTTGTGTGTAAATAATCGAATTGCACGTAAATCTTTTTCAATACGCGACGATTTTACACTCAAAAGATTTTTTCGTTTATATTTATTGCTTATTTTAAATTTAATTAAAACTACAGACTAAAATTTACAAAATTAATTAAATTTTGTCGTTGAATTATATTTTTCCGTATTTTTTCTTCATCTACTTAAAACGCGTAATACGCGACGATGTTCACAGAGCACTGCGCCGACAACTATTAACGGCGGAGGCGGTTGACATTAAAAATTTCGGCGGCGGCATAAAATCGACTGTAAGCCGGCTAAGTTAGCTAAATTCAGGGTGCACTTATAAGGTGAAGTCTATTTAAAATAAGCTTGTCACTTATTTTTACCTTAACACAGCAAAAAATGTGTGAAAAGATATGTAGTATTTTCATCACAACTAGTAACCTGAAGTACTTCAAATTCAGGTAAAAACCCTATAAATTTTACATTATCGTGTCATTGAAAGGATGTTGTTCATATTTAGCAACTCTGAACTACATCTAATCTCAGTTTTAGAAGTGGTAAAAATTAGGGTTCTATAAATAGACTTTCGAATCGACAAAAAGTCGATTCTTCGATTATCGTCTATGAAAAAGGAGAAAAGTCAACTTTGTAAATAAAAGTCGATAAGACCTGATTCACACTAGGAAACTTTTTTTGGAAACTTTTAATTTTTGTATGTGAGAGAATGAGATAAATATATCAACCATTTCTTTATCTCACACACAAAATCAAAAGTTTCTCAACAAAAGTTTCCTAGTGTGAACCAGGTCTAAGTGAAAAAAGTCGTAAAAAGTCGCAAAAAGTCGAAAAAAGTCGAAAACTCGAAAATAGTAAAAAAAAGTAAAACAACTGGAAAATTTTAAAAAGTGGAAAAAAGTCAAACTGTAAAATGGTCTGAAAAACTCCAGATAACGAACGTTATCTAAAACAACAAATTAAGTTAAAAAATGCATTCAGTTATTTACTTCCATTCAGAAAGAATTAAAAGATTCGAATTGTCGATTTTTCATAAAACGAAAAAAGTCGAAACATAAATACCAATAAGTCAAAAAATCGACTTTTAAATTCTTAAAAGTCGACAATAGTAGGTTTTTTAAGTACGGAGAATTTATTTGATGAAAAATTTTTATAAAATGTTTATATTATATTAAAAAATAAAGATAAAGATATTAAAATTTGTGAGGAAAATATATTCTGAATTGAATAATGTTTATTATACGAACATTATTAAAAAAAAATTATAAACAATAACAAACTTTGACAGCTAGGCGAATTAAGAAAAAAAATTATTAGCTGATTGATTTAACCACCTGATATGAATTCGCCATTGCATTCTAACAAACACAGCACAAACACCGATTTTTTTCTTCGATATGTAAAATTTTTCTTCGAAATGTAAATTTAAAAGAAATATATGTTTGTGTAAAAATCAGTATTTTTTGACTTTTGTACAAGCAAACTGCAAGCGTTTGTACAAACACGAAACTCCCTCATACACTACACAACAGGCTTCCACAAACACAATTTTTATTTTTAGTTTTTAAATCCGAGGGATGATTATAAAGTGGGATTTTGAAAGAAAATACAGTGGTTGCCCGGTTTAACGAATACTCAGTTAAGCGAATTTGGTATTTACAGAATAGACAATTTTTTCCATTGAGTACCTTATATTACGAACGAATGAGTAAATTTAGTACTCAATATAACGAATTTAAAAATATTTTCATCATTCTATCGAAACGCTATAAAAATTAAAATATGTTTCTTTTTTAAAATCTTTAATTTTACTGTGTTACGAATTTTAACGAAAAAATGTATATATGTTGAATATTACACAAAAAACCATATAAATGGTTACAATCTTTATGAATCCATTAAAAATATATAACAAATCATCCATTACCACATTTTTATCATTAAATCAAAGGATGTTGTTATTCGGTTTAACGAATTTTTCGTTTTCACGAATGGGTCTGACATTATATCATTCGTTTAAACGAGAAACCAGTGTATTTGTATTTAAATTTGTCATTTCGTTATTTTCATATATAACGAAAAAGTTAAATAGAAACCTGTTTCAATATTAGTTTTTCTGCAAAAATGCACATACAATTATATTTTAGCGATATTGGAAATCGTCAATTTGTTCAATAATGAAATGTTTTTTTTCAACTATATACGGTAAAAGCACTCAATTGACAACACTTTCACTAAAAAGTTTGTAGCACTGATAAATGGTGAGAATAAAATGGGTGCGAGCATTTGCTTAGTAAAGTTATAAACCTACCTTTGGGTTTTTAGTCAATTCTGTTATCTTATTATTTAGTAGAAAATTTGAAATGTAGATGGTGCTGAAGATACAATAATTCAGTTAAAGTTAAATGTGAATTTAATATAAATATTTTAAAATAAAAATAACAAATGTAATTGCTGTTTACAATTTTAATACAAAAATTGTACAAAAATTAATTTCATAATTTGAATATCATCAAAATAATTGATTGTAATTTGATTTGAAAAATCCAAAAATCGAATATAAAATTTGTTTTTTTATTAAATAAAATCACATCATGTTTTACTGTGACAAATAAATTAGTGTTGTGCTGTAATCTGTAAAGTACACAAAACTTGTTGTACATTGATGTAATCCCATATTTTGCTAATGTTTTAAAATAATAAAAATATATCTTTAAAATACTAAAAACTTTTTTTACTTTGGCCTGTTTATTAAAATTACGAACAAGGTCCACATAGTAAATAAAAGACTTATTTAAATATAAAATGCAGTCCTTAATTGTTTATTTCCTTTTGATAGATTAAATATCACTTTCAACATAACGTTTGGAAACCTTTAACAAATTAAGAACAATTTTAACAAGTTTAATGAATGAATTGAATACAAATCGCTGAATCATCATTCGTTACAATTTTTGATTTTGTATACAATAAACGAGAGTATAACCCAGATCAATGTTACTGATTTCAAGTGCATCCATAAAATTAAACTGCATCATTAAAAATACTTAAAAATTGATTCAGCAATTGTAGTCGTTAAGGATGCGGATAGTGATAATGATGATGATGATGGTTGATGATGATACAATAAGTAACACTTTAACAGCTTAAATCACAAATACAAACATACAAATATATACATATATGTACATTTCATTTGTATGGTTAAGATTTTGTACAAGTGTTTTGAATCCATTATTTAAAAACTGAATACAATACAAAGACCACAGGGTTTCAGTCTCTTACCATGGTATTTTTAAAATTTATAGAAACTCTGATTTGGGGTTACCAGATTTGAAAACTTTTTTGATCAGGGCTGGCTTTTCTAATGATAATACTCGTTTTGTCTAAAGGGATTTTAATGAGCAACATTATATTGGAAATGTGTTTTAGTGCTTTAAAATCTTTCTGAGGGCCAGTTTTTTACTTTTCAGTTAAATGTAGCTTAAGCTGCTTTAAGATTAAAAATCGAACAAATTTCGGCGAAACTTTGCCAATGATTGTTATGACAAGATGAGTTCTGCTAAGCCCTAGTATGTAGGATGTTTTATTAGGATCCATATAGGGCCAAAGCATCTTAGCAGTTGAGCAAGTATGTTCTCGAGTCCACCGGTCTTGAGCTGAACAGAAACAAATGTTATGTATTTGTTTCTTAATGGCAGCTAAGGGGACACCGCAGAATTGGTGTATATCTAGTATGGCCATCTTTGTGCCAACTTTAGCCAAGGTATCAGCAGTAATATTGCCAGTAATATCCCCGTGTCCCCCTTTGACCCAAACTAGGGTAATTATAGAATTTCTCGCCATCTCGTTGAGAGACGCCTGGCAATCTTGGTGTTGTCATTGTTTTGATGCAGAGTATACACCTACCAGATTCTGATATCCCTATTGAATATCCGATAGTACCTAAGCCGATAAGATAGAAGGGCATCTTCTAGAAACTTCCGCTTGTAGGATAGTGTATTCATCATTGAGTCGGAAAGAGATTTTCGTTCCAAATTCTTCAATGAAAATACCACCGCCGACACTTATAGCTGTTTTAGAACCATCTGTATACACATTTAGTTCGTCGTCATCTACAAGTGAAGGTTCACCATAATCAGGGATTATGCTATACCAGAAGTTTCTCGTAGTCAAAGACAAGTTGTAGATTTGGGAGAAGGTCTTCAAACTTTGCATGACCTCTATATCCATAGATCTATCTGTTTGTGATACTTAATCTGGCTGCTGTGCTCATTGTTTAGCAAGAATATTCACAGGAAGCCAGTTTAGCATAGCGAACAATGCTTTACTGGGCGTAGTCCTAAGAACACCTGTTATGAGAAGAAGAGCGTTTCTGTTGGATGAATTGTCAAGTGCATCCCACCAGACAATAACACCATACATTATTATTGGCTTTGTCACCGACTCTTATAGCCAACGTACATTACCTGAGTTGATACCCCAATGCAGACCTATCGCCCTCCTATGAGAAGAACCGATTGCCTCATAACTTTCGTAAGAGAGTTTCTGTTGGATGATTTGTCAAGTGCATGCCACCAGACAATAACACCATACATGATTATTGGCTTTATTACCGCCTTATATAGCCAACGTACATTACCTGTGTTGATACCGTAATGCAGACCTATCGCCCTCCTATAGACATATAATACCGTAATAGCTTTTGAATATCTATAGGAAACATTCAAACTCTAAGACAACTTCCTGCCGAGAATAACACCTAGGTATTTTTCGTTATCGGACATCAAAATACCTAGGTGTTATTCTCACCAGGAAGTTGTCTTGGGGTTTGAATATTTCCTCCAGATCTTCAAAAGCTATTACATGGAATAATAAAATCGTGGTAAATACAAATATAAAATATATTGTTCTCGTCACATGTTCACTAAATAATTACTATACTACTGTCTTAAAGTCTAACTTTTTGATTTAAGTTTTTTGATCTGGCATCACTGTAAAAAATAATATTTAAAAATACTTAAAATTCCAACGCGTGTGTGGTGTTCATTCAAGTAACACTTTATCATTCGGGGGGAAATAATGATTTGGCAAAAACTTTAAACCATTCAACTTGTATTCTTTGCCCTCAAATTGGGTGATCACAGATCATCACGCACCACTCAGACACACCTCAGCTCATGGCTTACAAGTAAGTAAAAATCAACAGTTCTCCCCAAAAATAAAAAAAACAAGTATGAATGTATAGTCGGGCGAAGCCGACCATATGATACCCTACACCAGTCAGTATGTATGTTAAAAATGGGGATTATTTAAAACTTTATTTCGGAATATTTTTACTTTTTTTGGCAAAAAAGAGATTTTTTTAAGAGGGCTTAAAGGGGAGTTGGGCAAAATATGGCCCTATCCTTAAAAATGTTGGTAGGAGCAGTTAAGTCTTCTTCGATATTATTTATGTAGAATTTAAAAGTGTTATTAGTGTTTGTAAGTGAATTTTGACCTTTAAGTCATTTTCTGAAGGGGAGTTTGTATGGGGGATAGGGCCAAATGAAGCCCGATCAATACAAAAATCGGTAGTGTCATTTAAAGTTCTATAAAACTAAGTTTTGTCGACTTTTGTTAAAATAATAGATCATTTAAATTAATTATAAGCCAAAAGGCCCTATTTGGGGGGTACGGTTGTATGGGGGCTAGTCGAAATAATGGACCGATTTTAACTATTTTCAATAGGCTTCGTCCTTGGGCCAAAAGAAACGTGTGTGCCAAATTTCATCCAATTATCTTGAAAATTGCGGACTGTACCTTGCGCACAAGGTTTACATGGACAGCCAGCTAGACGGACGGACGGACATAGCTCATCGACTCAGAAAATGATTCTAAGCCGATTGGTATACTTTAAGGTGGGTATAGGACTAATATTTTTGTATGTTACAAACATCAGCACAAACCCAATATACCCTCCCCACTAAAGTGGTGTATGGTATAAACAGGCGATATATTGTTCAAAACTCGTTTTCAGATCAAACTAACAAATATTAGAGTTTCTTTCATGATCCATACACCTTCATACAACAAACACAAGCTCTCCTGCTATGTCACTGTGGGTATTTAACAATGACACCAACTGTTTAACAACTACTGTCATAATTGACAGTAACTCCTTTTTTTCAACTTGCTGAGTTGAGTTGATAAGGAAATCTTTAAGCAAGATCACGTTTTGTTTAACAATAAGCACACATGATTGTGTTGATCGTTTACTCTTACAGAAGGGTTTTCAATTCATCTCTTTTTTTATTTGCTTTATTACTTGTTCAATAAATATATAAATATTTTAGAAATGTTTATGTCAAGTCATCATTAAAATATAAGAAAAGATCCAGGAAAATTACATATGATCATACTATATAGAAGACGTGCCTGTCTGTAAATTTTCAATAAATTGTATTCGACCAAATGAGCCAACTTGTTAATGACAGGGCGTCAAAATATTATACCTTTTGCGATGATGAATCACTTTGTAAATTTCCACTCTTGTTTTTTTTTGTTGTTTGTTAATTCTTAATTTTATCTTGTTAAGCATAATTATATTCTGTGTGATATGCAGGAGTGAGGGAAATTAAGTGTACATGATCCCTTTGAAAGACGGAGGCTTTTATAAACATCTTATAGTGTGACAGGAACTAAACTTTGAGTAATCAGTTATGTAATTAGTTCTATTTTCTCCTATTTTCTTTTAAAAATAATGATATTAGTCTCTACAGGAGAATTAAAAAAAATATCTATAAATTAAAGGAAAACAACAAAGTCTTCTCAGAATTCCCTCTTGAAATGATGTGACATCTTATTGCATTTGATCAGCACAATTTCAAATCCCTTCAATTCTTTTTTTGTACTTGTCGTTCAATGTTTTTTGTTTAAGTTTATTTTTGGATTTAAAAATTCATTGGTATAAAAATTCACTTGTTAAATGTGAAGTGGCTTTAAGTCGAATTCAAAATGAATTTCCTCTTTATGATCTCAAACACAGATCTTACACACAAAATATTGAATGTTTAAGTCGTTTTTTTCAACTATTTTGTCAAGTCATCAGCTTTACCAAAGATTTCATATTTTGTGATTTTAATAAAGTTTCGTTGAAAAGATCTCAAGTTAATTTTAATATTTGATTATATTTTTATTTTGTATTTTGACATTTTTTTATTGTCCCCCGTTAAATGCTAATTACTTTCAATTGTGTTTTTTTAGTTTTTAAAAAAATATTTTATAAATCTATTGTTAGATAAGTTTAGTTTGAGTTTATGGGTTTGATTTTAAAATTTATAGAAAACTTGTCAAGTCAGTTTCTATTTTGTTCAGTTTAGTTTTTGTCAGATCAGAATATATTTGAAATTTATAAGGTAGAAATAAATTTTACCTACTCTCATCACTTTTATAAACATTTTAAGATCAAGTCCAAGAGCTTACGCTACTTCAACTGGTTGGATCTATACGGTGAAGTGGAAGAGTTGGATAAGCATTTTAAGGTATTCCGCTTCTTTCACTGGATAATTCCAAATTGGCATCATTTAAGGCATACCCCTAAAAACTAATAGATAAATGGTTCTACGAACTCTCGCTGACAAGACGGCGTAATAAACCTACTTGTATCTGCACCAAAAAGATATGATCATGTTTGGATAGGAAACCTTAGTCATATCTTGAGCAACTAAGCCATTCTCATCTCAGCAATTTTGTTGTTGTCATCACAGTACATAGTTTATTTGTAAACCATGCAAGAAGACTTTGTATACTTTACAATGATTTCTGTAGAAGCTGTCAAGATGAGGACCAGGAAACCATTGAGAATCTCTTTTGTCACTGCCCTTAGCTAGTAGACTTTCAATTTCTAGGAAAGCGACTATTTGACGATTTGTCAGAATTATACAAACGTAGACTGGAGAATATGAATGCCATAATTTGGCACAGTAATTGGTTTTAACTTTATCAAGGCACTTACTATTTACTTTCTCTCAATTCATCTATTTCTATCTTTAACTACTATTAGAACTATACTTCAAACATACAGGACCCAAGTGTGCCTTGTAGCCTGAACACCATACCAATACCATACCACGTTGGGTACTATAATGAAGTAGATATGAGGAGAGGAGGAGATCATATAAAGACAGTAGTTATGACCGACATAGTTTAGCAGGTAATCAACAGTTTTGCTCCTAACAAGGCTGCAGTATCGTATGGTATTTTCCTGGAACTTTTATAAATCGGTGCGAAACTGGTCAGCACTATATTTACTGCAAAGTCTTATCAACCGATAATTCTTATGTCTATCGTACTTGATAGTCAAACAATCCGTTAAGCCACACATTTTGTCGAACATTTCTAAGAATATTGAATTCTGTTTCCTGGACACGAAAGTACCGGTGGCCGATAGAGTTAAGCATTTTGATACCACGTTGAGGATATGATCTAATCGCTGCTGGGCTCTATCTGTAGTCACGGAATGGGTCCTGGCTTTATAAAAACGTGATTGGAAAAAATTTTAACTTTGAACGGAAATTTGAAAATTTGAACGGAGAACTTTGTACAAAAAGCATAATATGCAATCACTACAAGGAGTCAAGCATACATGCTGCTTGGGTATAAATGGGGCCATGAGCATTATGTTAACCAAGACTCTGGAAACGTTACTAGATACTCCTTCTATTAAAACGAATTGGCCAAAGGTGGTTATAGGTTTAATGATGTCTAGAATTTTGAAAAACTGATCCATGGTCAAGCAAAACATTAGAGCTAATTCCCGTAAGAATCTGTAGCAATATGGATGGCTGCAAACTTGGGGATAAAACGGGATTGGGATTCTACGTTGAAAACTTCAAAACATAAATATACTACACGAATTTAAGACTCTATTGGTTTGCTAGAGAGCTTTATATGAATAGTCTCACATAGGTAAGCTTCGGATTAGGAATAAATAGCAATGAGGGAAAGTCGAAAACCAAGGGCAACATTCTAAATAAAAACAAGAGAATCCTATAAGTCCACTTGGAATAATGAAACGAAAGTAGGACAGGAGGAGGCTTCTCCTCAGAATTACTAAGTCCTAAGTTAGAAGGATTTTACGTTTTCGAAGTCATCAAATAGGATTAAGGGCACAAACATTAAAAATTGGATGCAGATGCAGATTTAGATGAATGAAGAGCATCTGAAACGAACAGTAAAATTTTGGAACACTTCATTTTAGAGAAATATTGGATATATCGAAAATTCTTAGGAATGCCTTCTAGAAAATTATGTTTCTAAATATTGGACTGTACATAGATCACTCTATGTAAAGTGTCACTCAACAAGTTCGATAAACTAAGTTCGACTAATTTTTCATTTTCATATATCCCATATATGTATATTTGTGAAAACTTACAGTTTTCCATAGCGACGGATTTTGATATCTACCTATGTATTTATCTGTGGCCTCCGGAAGGTTAGTATTTTACACTGGTAGACCGGAGGAGGTTTCGATTCCCACCTAGGCACTGGTTAAGGAGCTCACAAAGGGTCCGATAGAGGCCTAGGTGTATTTTTCGGTTTTGAGATATATGTACATCCTCCTTTCAAACTAACTGACTATGTATTTATCTGATAAAAAAATTCACTGTGCAAATCAATGAATCCATATATAATTTTTTCTACAGTTATGGATTAGAAATATGCAATTTGTTATTTTAGCTGCCAATGTACTGTCAAAATTTATATAATTTTTTTGTGGAACGTGAGACGTTTCCCTTTAGTAAATATTTCTACAAATCGTTACATTTAAGAACAATTACAACATTTAAGCCCTAAAAAAGAAGATACAAATTAATTGTTCAAAAAATAGAACAACATAAATTGAATGGTTTTATAAACACCTTGATAAATAAACCAACGTAAATCTTAATCAAACTGCAGCAGACAATCAGTGTAACGATAAAAAAAGAAATAAAAAATAATCTTCTGTTGTGTTTATAAAATTGTAAAAATGTTTGGCGCTAATCCTGGCCTGTGGCTTTGAGCAAACAATAGCTCGAGACAAGATTAGCGTAAACACATGTGTGTGTGCTTGCTGAAAATGGTACATCAATGGATACAACTATCAAAAGAACAAAAAAAAAAAACAATCTGGGTGATCTTCATTTAATCCAGCAGTTGATGAAATTGATTGACAAGACAATCTTTAGGATATTGTTCTTGTTTTTTTTAGCAAAGGTTCTAGAAGATTATTAGTTTTTTTATGAGAATTCAATGATGTTCTTTTTTAAATTTGAAAAATTAAAATAGTTCAATGCAAAAAATAAACTTTATTGTTAGAAATAAAACATAAACACACACGTATAATACAGTTTTTATTTTTAAAAAATTGCCACTGTAAAAAATACAATTTATTTTTAAATTTCATTGTAAGTAATAAATAAATGAAAATCTTTTGAAATTTTCGCAAATTATCAAAGTATTAAAGTGTTATAAATATTTATATTTGTAACATTGGCGTAGTGTTTAATGGGTGAAGAATAATCAATCCCTGAAGAAAAATATTTAAAACGAAAAGAAAAAAAAAAACTTTATAGTGTTGGAAAAAAACACATGGTGTTGAGGAATTATTTGTTTTATGGTGTTGATTTATTAATTGCTTCATTTCCCCCTGGTGTTTAGTTGCATTGTACCCTACAATTTCATGGGCATTATTTGCACTTTTCTACTAAATAATCATTTAAAATTTTCCTTTAGACGTAATAATTATTATTGTGATTAATATATAGGTTTTTAGTTTATTATTATGAATATTAAAGAAATTTAGTTGAAACATCTAAAACTAAATTAAATAAACAAGTGGAATGTTGACGTTGATGATTTATGAAGTAACTTGCGTCAAACGTCTTTTGTTAGAATTCATTCATAAGTAACTTGAGTCAAACGCCTTTTGTTAGAATTCATTCATATGTTGAAACTGTGAATGAAATGGGATGGACGTATTTTAGGAATTGATCACAATTTCGATACCCATACTTGAGGCACTGCTAACTAACTAACTAACTAACTAACTAACTAACTAACTAACTAACTAACTAACTAACTAACTAACTAACTAACTAACTAACTAACTAACTAACTAACTATCTAACTAACTAACTAGGTTAGGATAGGTTGATAGGATGATGTAAACTACATCAAATCCGAAGAAATTCACCTAAGCCACTATCGGGACTTCTGTGCTCCACTTATAACAAAAAAGGAACTGAGTGAATTATTTTTCAGTGTTCAAAAACTCAGTTTCCTAAACGTAATTTCTAAGAATCTTCCAATCTGCGTTAGTCAGGAATGTCATTTCCGGAATAACCTCACTTCCAAGATATTTGGGTCTAGTTAGTTAGTTAGTTTGAAAGGAGGTTGTATACACATCAAATCCGAAGAAATACACCTAGGCCTCTATCGGGCCTGTTATGCGCTCCTTTACCAGTGCCACGGATGGGAATCGAACCCACCACCTCCGGTCTGCCAGACTAGCTAACACTAACCACTAACCTACCGGAGGCCACTTTTTGGGTCTAACAACGACAAATGCCCGGCAGTGGCAAAGAAAGCGAATACGTACTTCAGACTTGCTCATTTTGAGGAGATTTTTTGGTTTGCTTTTATCAGGGTCACCCCATAGGATCTTCGTGTTTCTACCCAAAGTTTCATATTTTTAGTTCATCTTTTTTTCCGTCGAACTGCCTCGAGCTCCCTAACCACTAATGCTATTAAATTCGCCCTTTCGTTACCGACTACTCCCGAGTGGGAACCATACCTCTGGGAGAGTATTCAGTTAAAGCTTTCTTACAATCCAATACGGTCTAGATTTAGTTATATCACCTGATATCGCCTTTATTGCCTTCTAGCTGTCGGTGTGGGCGCCATATTTATTCCAATCCGCTATTGCCCGTACTTCTGCCTGGAAGCCTGCCTGCCTGTGTTATGCTTTGGTACACGATGGTATATTTCTGCTTCTGGATCTTCAACATAGAACCCCAGCCTCAATTTATCCTCCAATTTAGAGCCATCCATGTAACAACGGATTCCTACTGGTATTTGCTCTAATGTTTCGCTTGACCAAGACATTCAATCTGGGATCAGCGTATCAAAGTTTCCGGAATACGATCTAACTAACTATATTACTTACTTACTAAGTATTTAGTTCTACTTTTTTATTTTAAATAAACGCGATAACTACTGGACTTAATTGGCAAAAATAGATGCTGCGATATAAAGCCGTGACTATGGATTCGCTGATTGATTCGCGTTTTTTTATAAAAAACTTATCAAGAAGACATCGTAAAGGAATTTTTAAATAATCGATCGCTTGACTTCGATGTTGAAAAATTTAAATTCTAATTGACAATTTAATCCATTACTGGTCCGGTAAGTACTTCCGTCCAATGTTAATATTAGCATTTTAAGTTATCGTCACTTGGAAATTGTTTGAGGCCTACGATATAAATACTGATTATCACAAATAGTAAGATTAGCACATACGTACATAGTTAAAATCAAATCCGAGGAAATACATCTAGGACTCTACCGGGCCTGAAGTCGACTAATATCGCTGAAAAACTTTCCCTAATCATTACTCCCATACACAAGTTTATAAATATTTCTATCTTAAATGGCGCTAGATTATAAATCTTTTAAAACATAAAAATTTAAATTATTTTATGCTCCAAAGCCCTGAAAGGGTAAATCGTGATTGTTTCAGAGTTTAATTTATACAACAACAAAAAAGGGAAGCATATTGAAACACATAACCCCCCTTCTTATGATGTTTTTAATGTGGTTTCTTGTATTTTTCTTTTGATTTTTTGTTTTATATTTTCGCAAAACATTTTCACACATTTATGAACATAATCATGAAGATTTAGCAGTCGCGTGTATTCATTTTTTATTTGTGCTTAAGAATGGAAAATTGAGTTATATACAAAATTTATTCGTTTTAAATAACACTTGTGTATGAATGAATGTATCTCTGCGTATTCATCACTTTTTTGATAAATTTTATGAATGAAACAAATCTTTATGATCTCTCCCCCTTTTTCTTGGATTCTTTGGCCTCTTGTAATCAAATTGCCACCTTCGGCTGCTACTACATATTGCCTCTTGAGTTTGATTACGAGTAAATATTTTGTTGATACTACGAGAATATTTTGTATCTACTTGCAATTCGTAACATTGTTGTCGGTTGATTTTATTATTATTTAGTACTTGATCGGCAAAAGATCAAAGCGTCTGTATTTTTACACTAATACAGATGTGTTAAACTGGCGAAAAATATAAAACAAAATATCGGCAGTAATCTTTTGAATTTCTGACTAACTCTTGACATCAGATTTGTTTAAAGTTTTCAAGTGGCGGCGTTTGATTTTCTCCCTTTATAATAAGAATTTTATGATTTTTCTCGCATAAAGGCAATATGAAATGATGAGGTGAAATAAAATGAATTTATTACACAGAATTTATATTTTAACCTTAGTCGTGTGTAAATATATCATTTGTGTGGATTATATTGCTGTTCTGATTTACGATTTTGAATTAGAAATCCACTTTTGAACTAAACTGCTGATGAGGCAAGGATTTGACTAAAACTTCTGATCATAAACAATTATTAACATTTTAAGAGTAAATAATTTCATATATATTCATTTTAAATTTAAAGAGACACTTTGTCAAAATATCTATTTTATGTTTCTATTTAAATATTAAAAGTAGCTGTAAAGTTGTTTTTCTTCAATCTGTTCTAAATAATCGAAACAAAGTTAGACACACATTACACATAAATATGTATGTAAATATGAATGTGATGAATGTTGACAGAATGACAGACATATGCATTACCGCTGATCTGATCGTATTACTGCACTAATTCCCCCTCTAAAATGTGACAGTTACACATGTTTTTTAAGATGGGGGAGACAAGTGATCAGTGTTAATGAATCAAAAATAGATTTGATATTGTTTTGTCTAAGAATTTTTCTATTAAACAATTTTATATTGGTCTACATTTTCTCATTGAAGGGGGATATAGGACTGTTGGAGGAAAATAAATCATTTACTAATATTAGACTTGCTCATTTTGAAGTGATTTCTTGTCTTGTTCCCATCAGGGTCACCCCTTGGATTTGATATTGTTTTGTCTAAGAATTTTTCTATTAAACAATTTTATATTGGTCTACATTTTCTCATTGAAGGGGAATATAGGACTGTTGGAGGAAAATAAATCCTTTACTAATATTAGACTTGCTCATTTTCAAGTGATTTCTCGTCTTGTTCCCATCAGGGTCACCCCTTGGATCTTTGTTATTCAGCCTACCATATAATTATTTCAAGAGTCCTTATGGGATGTCTCACCCATTGTTTTGAATTCAGCTGGCTGTTGCTAAATATATTAAGCCCTGTGGTCGCCATATTTTTTAAATTTATTTACAAATTCCCTTATTGTTCGTACTTCTTTAGACCAATTTAAAGCCATCCGTGTAGCAACGGATTCCTAGTTTTATTTGCTCTAATGTTCCAATTGACCAAGACGCGATCAGCGTTTTAAAGTTTCCAACAAATTCAGTGTCTAGTGAACGATCAGCTACGTTCGACGTTTGTGTATAACATTTCATTGTGTCCAGTATACATTGATGACGTGTCCTATAACCGCTTTTGGCCAGTTCGCCTAAATTTATAAGCCGTCGTCTTTAAGCGCTGCCTCATATTTTAAATATGAGATTAGTGATGCATAAGCTAGAATTGTTCTAATTACAGTTTTATGAAGCGTTACATTACGTTTCGGTGCTTAAATAAAATTCTTAAGTCATAGTTTTGAACTATTGGTTGGTATTGTCTAAGGACAGTATTTTCAGCAATTTCTTCTATTGTTAGCATTCTGATTCGAAAGGTACTCTAAAAGATTACACGTGATAAATAATCCGCCATTAGCCTCAAGTTCGATCTATTTTCTGTAGTATGGCCTATCCGATCATATTTCTGCGTATTGCTATGCAAACATTACAAACAGGCGTGGCGTCTAAGATCAATTTAGAAATAACATGGACGAGTCTTATATTCGACTACTCCGAATCTTATATACCAACCATCAAACCGTATGCCGTAAATGGAATGCTCACCTATAAACAGAAATGTGCGTTAAATTAGTTTTCTGAATGGGACCTTATATGGGGGAATGGTCAATTATCGACCGATTCTCATAAATTTTAGAGATATACTCGTGCTTCCAAGCCAGTAGTGAGCGTTAAAGTCACATTCTGATGGGGACCTTCTATGGGGTGGTAGAGTTAATTATGGACCGATCTTCTTAAAATTAGGTAAATAGATTTTTGCTAGTAAGAAACTTATTAAAGTCATTTTATAAAGGGTACTATATATGAGAGTTAGGGTAAATTATGGACCGATCCTGATAAAATTTTGTAGGGAGACTCATCCAAATCCGGATGTATTCCGAAAGTTGCATATTACAAAACTTTAGTCACAACGGAAACTTTCTATAGAAAATTTCTTTGGATTTTCTAGATAAAATTCGGCCTCGAATTTTATTTTGTTTTGTAAATACAAAGCTTTCCAGAAAAAACTTTACTTACCCGGTAAGCAGGCAAGTAATATTGAAGCAATATGGAAATACTTACATTTGAGGTGAATAAACAGTTATTTTTTTTCGACGAGGTTCAAAATAATAATAACTGGTTACCAACTTTCCCTGGCTTAGACCTGGCTTTACAGTTATTGTTT
Source organism: Lucilia cuprina (assembly GCF_022045245.1). Taxonomy (NCBI): domain Eukaryota; kingdom Metazoa; phylum Arthropoda; class Insecta; order Diptera; family Calliphoridae; genus Lucilia; species Lucilia cuprina. Next base: position 33,574,188 of record NC_060953.1, read on the forward strand.
AAATTTATTAGTCTTTTCGCTTACTGAGTGCTCCATTAACAAGATATTTTATAGTTATTTTTGGAATAATTTTTACTTAAAAGTATAAATCAGCGTTTTTTAATACTTGTATCAAATATGATTCGATTCACAAACGTTGGAATGATGATTTAGATAATTGGACTAATTCTCTAGATAATTGGCTATAAGTCCCATTAAAAAAATGAAATAATGTATTTGATAATGATTACTCATTACCAGGTAATGTGTTAAATAACTACATTCTCTAGATTACTCTTTACCAAAATTTTTTGCTGGGTTTATCTTAAAGAAAAGATTTAATTTAAACAAGCATGAAAAGAATTTTTGAGCAAATTAATAAATTACTTTAATCAACTTAACTCTTTCTGTTTATATGAACCGTAATTGTATACAAATCGGTAACCATCGACAGCAACTTGATCTCAAATATAAGGATTATATATTTAAGCTAATCCATTAAACTTATACATATATATAATATTATTAAAATAAAAATAGGCTATTAATTAAATTGAAAAAATGTACTTAAATAAACCTTAAACAAATTGATTGCGGTACCGAGGGGGAAACAGATATATGTATATACATATATTAATATACAATCAGAAATATTATTTTCATTTCAAATACATGTGCATGTAAGGAATCATATGTGTATTTAATCAATCTAACAATATTAATATTTCAAAGTGTATTAAATTATAATGTTACGATGTAGTTACCATAAGGGTTTTTCTTTTAGAGAAGAAAGGATAACAAAATAAACCAAGTACATTTTCTAGCCCCAAGGATATTTTTATTGTACATCCACACGTATGTATTTAGAACAACATGATTGTGTACCCGCTAACATCGCCTTTGTCTGACATGACGCACATTCATTCATTTATTGGTTCATATTGTAAGTGGTTGAATGTTTGAGGTTGTATAATCATTCCAATGTTTTCTTAATTGGCGACAAAGCGAAAAATTGGACAATCAAAGTACACAACACGCTAGCACTCAAAGTGGAGTGAAAATAAGAAATGTCAATTGTAATAAAACCTTGGGGGCAAATAAGCTTTAAACCCTAAATCACACATATACCTATATAGATATATTTATGTTGTGTGAAAAACACAAGCCAGTTTTAGTGTTAAAACAAAAATTCATTTTCTCAAAACAAAAAAAAAAAACCAAAAAAGATTGGAAAGTTGAAAGTCAATCTACGTGTAAGTTAATCTAAGCTTAGAATTTTAAAATTTCTTTACACATTCTAAAACCAAAAAAAATCCTTATTAAAACATATAAAAGGAATTTCCAAATACCATCAGCCAAAGTCAAAACAGACAATTTGTATTTTTGTAATCAGTTACAAAAGTAAAGCCAAACGATCATCACTTGCAAATCCTTTTGCATATTTTCGTTCTTGTGTTGTCTTTGTTGAGTCGAAGAAGAAGAAATAGTTTGTTTATACAAAATGACTTTACAAATGAGATTCAAATGACAGCCAATGTGTCAATATTATTATTAACTTTTTTTCTTAGTCTTAAATAAATAAAACAGAAATAAAAGAACCAAAATCACGAACAGTAGAGAATGAGTAGAGAGATAGAGAGAGAACTGAAACCACTGTTGTTGTTAAGAAAAATAAATGAAGAGAATTTTGAATTGTTTAGTTTTGCTCTTTGGGAAATAACGTAAAAGGCTTTACACAATTTTACTGGTGCTTAATATAAACATTTTTTTAGTAGGTTTTAGCTACTGTTCAATCATTGCAGTTCCGAAAATATTTTTTTATTGTTTAAACAACGCTGTCTAATTATGGTTTCAGGTGATTTTGAAAATCACCTGAAACCATAACTAGACCAAGAATATCAAGTTGGATTACGACTGTAAAAGGGACATTTATAAAAAAAATCCCTATTGAGACCTTCTAATGTTATTTATATAATTTGGTACTTTACATATCAAAACCAAGAGTTCGGATTAGTAAGAGTATGGTAACCTAGTTAAAGTTAGAAGTACAAAGAAATGTGGACTTATATTCTACCACTTGTCGTCAATAAAACCTTTTAGGCTCAGTGGAGTGGCGTCAATATTGTTATTAATAATGAGGAGGCATTCTTTACATGATATTACCCTGAGCCATTAAAATAAGTCTGTGGGAAAATTTTAAATACGTGTATAATTTTATCACATTGTGACGCTTTAAACTGTTTTCTGGTAGCCACTTGGTATGTAAAATCGTCTAGCGATATGGCTCATTTCCAAACAAACTTTATCTGTAGAGAATAACTGTGCAAAATCTAGCAACTTCCATGTTGTCCTTATATTGTTTTCAACCTACTTATGGAGGGACATTTCTAGAGTTCCTGAAGTCTATTCGTATTGATCATGAAACCATTTTGAAATTGTAGCCCACCAAATCTTGAGATAGCAAATTGGTTATGGAGAAGCAGTCAAATTTTAAAGGAAATTTTAATATATGGACTGTATAAAACTATTCCTTAAATTTTGAGGAAATTTCTGAATTACAATGTCTAACTTCATAAACGTCTGAATATAAAGTCAAAGAAACGTTTAGACCTGCAGTGATATTTCAAAATACTACAGATTAATGGCTTAGCCCATCTAATGTCACCCTGATCATGTTACTCAATGTACCTCTTGAGTGGCGATACTCTGAATTCTTGGAATGATTTGGCATGTTGCCAATCATAAACAAACATAATCTGCAAACACTGTTCGGTAGGCCTCAGGGCGGTCCCAGTCCCAGAAAAGGATATTGCAGATGTGGTTTAAACCCAGAAAAATCTTGGTTTTAAGACTGATACATGGTTAAGTCTATAATTCAGGATAAGTTCGATGCTGTTTCCGAGACAGATACCCCGCAAAGAAGTGACTATGAACTAGGGGTTAGAAATGAGTATGTCAAGTGTTTATGATACGGCATGTATGTATAAACCTGAAGAGAGGGTTTCGTTTGTTTTTTGAATGAGTGTGTCAAATTAATGACAAGTGTGGGTGAAAGGTATCTTATATAAGTAGCATTTTTATCTATGAGTAAGAACAAAGTCCTCGACTTATTTGATGGATTCGCGTTTCGATCTACCAAATACATCTCTAGGTTCTGTTGCCGAGACAACAATCCCATCTGCTTGATTGTAAAAGGGAGTTAGTTTTTGTGACTGGGTAGTAATTATCAGATATGAGATAGGTGAAGTACTTGAGCAAAGTAGTGTTGCATAAACTGACTTACCTATTAACAAAAATTGTCTTCGGCGAGTATGAACAGAAGAGCGGTCACAGGACACAGATTAAGTGAGGGTGGTCCTGCCAGTTGTATTGGCTGTAAATGTGTAGGATGAAGAGTATTTGTGATGGATTGTGGGTGAATATATAGTATTCCTATTCTTGTGTATGTTTCGGGGTTTACTCAGTTCATACCTGAACTAACGTAGTATGTCCTCCGTCTGTAAAAAAAACAATGTTTTGGTTTATTGATAGATATCTTCTTCGGTATTCCAAATAAGTATCTAGGTGTTTGTGTGGGTTTGAAGATTGCCGGATATTCCGCAACGGGATTGTAATAGTCAGAGATTAAACAGTTCGAGTACTTAGCAAGGTGCTTCTATGTAGTCCGGTCTGCAATTTATATAGGGGATAAGTGTATAAAAAATATAAATATTTAGTAATAATATTATCCAGTACTAAAGCTCCTACCGATTCGATCATCTTAACAGGAGGTTTGTGAGGGTCCACAACGGAATTGCAATGGTCAGAAATTAGATAGCTCTATTATTTGAGCAAAGTGCTTCTAATATCGATATTGTCCATATTATTAATATAAATATAATTCTCAAGTACTCTAGGTTCCCGTTTGACTCCACCGTTTTGTAAATCCTATAAACATCTATAAACATATAAAATTACATAATGTAACTTCCCTTTGTTTAAAAACGTTTCATCTGTCAAATTTGTTTATGATAAAACAGCAGTAGTCAAAATAAAACTTCTACCTGTTCTCACAAGTAGATTTTGCCTCTTGGACATTTGTTGTAAGTACTATGTATTGTTAGTGCAACAAATATGTACATTTTTCATGTCTCAATATTTTCCAAATCAATCAATGAAGGTGTCACAATTTATAAAACACCTAACGTGACTTTAACTACTGTAGGTGGCATTAGTAAATACAACACACAAATTACACTACATACACGCACTCACATACATACATATGTATATAGATGCTAAGATTAGTTAGGTGGGTGATCGAACCTTTTTTGTTTAAACCATAAAAACGATTAGAATTGAAAATCATTTAACTTAAGAAATGACTTGTTACTTTTAACTTGTAAAGTACATATTTTCAAGGTGTGTAAAGTAATAAAATAAATTTGAAAAATTATGAATGAACAATTCATCATAGAAAATATTAGAATTTTTGTTTTTGTGTCCACACGAAGATGTAGACAAAAAGTTAAGTGGTTGGTAATGATAATCGATGAGATTAAATCGTGTGTTTTTCCGCATTTTCGCGCTTAACGAAAATCTTAGATTTGGAAAATTTACTCATTAATATTTATTCCACTGTACTAATGAGTTGCAACAGGTATAAAAAAATAGTATTAAGTTTAAGAATTTATTAATTATGATTCTTAGGAAGTATTTGAAAAGTTGGATTAGTAAATTTCTATTAAAATATTGTTATCTGAGAAATTTGATTGATTTTTATAACACTTTTTTTAATACACCTGAGAAGTAGAAATTTTCTCACAAACATTTGCTCTGTATTTGTTATGAGTCAAACATCCGGTTTTTTCTTAGCAATTTATTGATTGTATTAGGAATTACTTGGTGCGAAAGGATATATAAGTTTGTTTGGATTTGTACACCTTTGATAGAGGGTTATATTATTTCTTACATTCGATTCGGTTTTATGGGAAGAGAAGCAAAAGAAATGTGTTTCTTAAAGACGATTTAAAACAGTAAAACCCAGTCAATAAAGTGTACCTTTTCAAAGGATTGAAAGAAATGTGGCCTCATAACTTTTCCTACACATCAGGTTGTCAAAATATTGCATCTTATAGTTTGAAACATCCCGTTTTGTCAATATAAATATAGAAGGTTTTTATATCATCTGAAGATCCAATTTGACAACGTTCGAGATTTCTATTGCGAATTACCTTGTTCGCACGACAAACTCGATATTCAATTTGACAGATTCTTACAAATCAAAACAGCTGATTATGATCAACTTTTGATTGAGCATTGCAAATGATTCAAATTCTTTTCTCAGGCTTAAAAATAAAACTATTTTTGATCATACGAAAAAAAATTCTTCTGAAATTCATAAGAAATTGGAATTCCCTTCTCAACTAGTATTTGGTACAAAAATCTAAAAAACTACTAAATAAAGAATGCACTTGAGAATACAACATCTGCAATTTATGCATTCAAATCCATTCAAGTGGTTTCTGCTCAAATTTCTAGAATTTTGAAAAAAACCCAAAATATATTTTTGTTTTTATATTAAATACAAACATATTTTCTAAGTGGTTGACCAGAGACTTGGCAGACATTGTGTCGCCTGGTAAGAAACCTGTACGCAATAAATGGAACGGAGACTGAAGGAAATCTTTTGTTTTATGTCACGCATGGGTCAAATTACGAAATTTGTTGTGTGAACGCATGTTTAAAAGATGGGTTTCACGCTTGCGCTTAGGAATTTATATATGGTTTTACTAATGACTCTTACGCCTACGGCCTATTGTAAAGGGAGAATTTGTTAAATGATCGATCGTTTAGGAATGTGTGTAATATTGAAGATAAGAATATATGTATAGATGAAATATTTGTGTTTTTTACGTAATATTACAATGTACATGCACTGAGAGAAAGAATATGGAAGAAACTACTATTTAGTGGTAAACTTCTTTCTAAATTCTAGCATTTAGAGGGGTCCGATTATATAGGTCTAGATGAACTAAAGGAGCAATTTCAACCATTTTCTTCTATTCTTTAGAGAAATTTTATTTCATATGCGAAACGTCAATAAATTGTCGTTAAAAATGCGACATTTAGCTTTATATGGACATAGACAGATAGACAGACGGAGATAGTTAAATCAATCCAGAATTGGTTTGATATAGTTTGGGTCGTTAAAAAAAATCATCACAGACCACAATAACCTCTACACTATAGTGTTGTGAGATAGGGATCTAATATTTATCAGTATATTTTCTATGCATAGTGGATTTACTTATTTCATTTCTTCTATTTCATCACTTACACTTTCTTTGTCATTACTCATATAACTAAAATTTTATATGCTTGAACATTAATTCTTTTCAAAATACTCGGGTTATAAAGTCAAGTGTAGCATTACGTTGTCAAATAAATTATAAACTATTACGACTATTTCTCAAATTGAGGTTATTTTCCAATTTTGTAATTGAATGTTGTAATTTGATAAGGTCTGCTCTTTAAGTGTTTCTTAGAATTTTTATAGTTTTTCCAGTTATTCCGGTGTTGGTAGACTGCATTTTTTTTAAATGCATATTAAGGAAATGGTTTTCTAGACTATACTGCGCTATTAGTAAGAATGTTTATAGACAAAATTTACAAATTTAAAACAAACAGACTTACAGCCATTTTGAATGTAATAATATAATTTCATTTGTAAGATAGAAATATTGGGTTAGTATTCAATTCTTAGACAATCTAGAATTGTCCGTTCATCTGCTGACATTGTCTCAACGACAAGATATACATGCATTAACCTATTAATATCAAATAGAAAGACAATTAGAAAGGTAAAAGTTGATACGTATGTTGAGTAATCCAAGCAGAGAACGGCTGTTATATGGAAAGGCACTTCTAAGAGAGAAGTGTTTCAACGGCCTTTGCAATAGATAATGGAATGACTCAACCCATTGTCTTGTTAACGTTTACGAAACTTCCCGACTATTGACACCGAGTGGTCCCGAATATTTATGAACTGTAACTTGATATAATATGTTGCAATCGGTTTTAGAATACTGTATATCACAAAGATATAATATCTAGTAGTCTTTTACGTTTAAGATTTAAATATATCATAAATAGTAACTTCTTATGGGTTACATTATAATCAGATCTGATTGCTTCCTTTCATATAAATCAGCTGACATATTTACCATCTTAATTGAATAAATTTCTCTTGTCTCTTCAATTCGATGACAGAAAGATAAATACCTAGAAAATTATATTATTTTTCTGAAAGGTGCATCCTAGTAGATAGAACAAGTATATTTTTTTGAAATTTGCCAAACACCTTCAAAATCTTGAGATACGGGTAAAATCCAGGGGTTTCGTGCCTTTAATCACTTGTAAGTCAGTAAAATAGTTGAATCTCAATCGATTTTAAGTTTCTCAACAGATTAATATGATAATACATTGGTGCATATATTTACATAATTAATTTCTTAAATTAATTTTTTCAAATGTTTCTTAAGTTTCTATATAAGTAATCAAGGCCAGGTTAAAACTACCAACATGCTGTTTCTGTCCATAACTGTTCCAGCTTTTTGCTAGTTTATTTTCTTTTTTTGATCTGGTAAGCAGCATATATTCAATGTATGTTATTAGTTGAGAATCTGTACTTCTTTGCGTCCCCCGGCGGCATGTTAACTTGATGAACTTCCTTCATCTTGGTGTTATTGCAACACCTTTGGTCTGTCGGGACTATAATCTGGTAATGATGAAATGTATCTTCGGCCTTTCCTTGGAATGATTGGGCATGAGGTCGAGCCAGAGAACCACATAATCTAGAACCAGGGGAAGCAGTACCATAAAGAGCAGAGTTTCGAACCTTGCCTTCTCACCGGTTTTTAAGAGGTCATTTCGGAGTGCACTTAATGGCTGTGCTTTAATCCCAAATTCACGGGAAAAGAATGTTGGTTAAATTCATGTTCGATGATGTTCCCGGGACCACAAATCTGCCACAGAGGAGCAAGTTTTAGACTAAGCATTGGAAATGTTTCGGTGTACCGATAACGTCATTGGTGCTGTTGCCAACTCAACAGAGATAATCCCATCTAAGTGGTTGCGAACTGAAGTAACATTTTTGCATCTCGGAAACTAAGCAAGAGTTCAGATATGAAGCTCAAGCACTTGAGCAAAGTATACATAGACTGGCAGATCCATGTACAAAAATTGATGCGTTCTACACTTCTTTGAATTCTAGCGACTATTAAAAAAGTTGAATCAGTGTTGTTGTGTGCTACAAGTTATAAGCGCAAGATCGTGGAATGCGCACGAATACTTATGTCAGCTGATTTTGAGAATTAATATTAAGGGTTTTCATTTAAACGCTTAAGTTTCCCATTTGTGCAAGTGGCCAAGTTTTTTCGACTTATTTCATGAAATCCCTGTTTAATTCTGTTCAATTACAATATTTATAATCACTTTAATACAATGTCAAACAAAATCAAAAAATAATAAATAAATTATTTTAACAAAAAATTTTAGTAAATATGTTTAAAATGTGAATATTTAAGTCCATAAATTCAAAAGTGAACAATAGCGAACGGATTTATTAAATGCATAATGTGTTTGCGCAAGTTTACCAGTCTAAATAGTCGCTAAAACTTATAAGAGTTGTGCAAATCAGTTTCCATACAAGTCAATTGGTAGAATGGAAACATGCACAGGTTGCACAGTTTACGAGGGTTTTGAACGTTTAAATGAAAACCCTTATTATATTTTTAATGTGCTGTTATAAAATAAACTAAAACGAGTTAAATTGTGAAAATATAAATATATAAACGCGTAGATCTTTGTAAATAAAACAAAATTTGACGCTTAAAAAGCATAGCAATTAACTTAATGCAATGAATGCTTTGCGAAAACGCGTAGTATGAGCCTTCAGCTTTAGACACACACTAATAACACTTCATGTGTTTATGTTAAGAACTTGCAATTGTTGTAGCTCTCTGAGTCATCTTCTTAGATCTTTTATTCTTATTGGATAGGACCTTCATAACACGATAACTATCTATGCAGATCAAACACTGCGAATAGTCTAAAGCTGCCAAGTTTTCACAAAAATCCAATATCGTGCAAAATAAAACAAAAAAATACCACCCTAATGTTATCATATAGTAAGATTTAGACCAAATTTTAATCACATCAGGTAAACGTCTACTTAAAATAATTTACATTAAAATACATGCATATTTAGATACAATACAACAAAAATAACTCTAAGATATATTTGAAAACACAATATTTTACGCATATAAATGAGTAAATTAACACGTTTCGTTGCATCTTGTATTTTTGATTAAAATTAAAATTATTATATTTCCATAAAATCTCTTCTTAATAAAATACACACTTTCTACGGAAAATGGCCTTAAGGTTACAATGAGAGAGACTTCGACTTTCATGATGATAACGTGTAGAGATGAGGAATGAAATAAAGAAAAGTTTTTCTGTCAAAAGGAAAAGAAGCAACAAAATTTCGAAGTTTATCCTTAAAATAACAAATGTTTTGAATAATACCGCATGATAGACAGGAAGAGCGTTAGAGAGGGTTGATGTCATGTTTTAGATAATTTTAATTCCATGTAAACAATAGAATACATTTTCTAGTTAACCATTCACTACTTGCCAGTTTTGATGATGATGATGATTGTAATGACGAATCCCTTTAAATGTGAAACTGTATCATTCATTCAACCATCCATCCATCCATTCATGTATGTACCGGTGAGGCCTGCAATTTGTTTGATAATAAATATGAGTTTCAGTTTTATTTTGTTGTTGTTGTTGTCTGTGAATAATTTGTGGTTGTTGTGGTGATTGCATTATACTTCAAACGTTTGTTGGTGCTTGTGGTTTCCATCAGTTCCATTGGCCATTGTTATGCAAAATTTTTAAATTAATACTTTAAGAATATTGTGCTTTATCAAAGTGTGACACACAACTATTGAATCTATACATATACAAATATAATATTATTTTTAAAAAGTATTTATAATTATAAATTGTAAAACAGAAGTCGATATCTTAACTTACAGGAGTACCTTCTTAAGATTCGATATTCCAGTTTTCTTCGAATTTATTATTAATGTCTGATAAAAGAGTTACTTTACCGACTGAATGATTAACTAAATATCGAATGTAAATGTATTCTGTATGATGAACGAATCGAAACGAATATAAGAATATTAGGTAGGAAATAGATCTCAATTAGCGAACTAACCAGAAACGGTTAAATGTAATTCCATCAACGTATTCCCGCATGTTGTCGGGAACTGAGAGATATTGATCACAAATAAGAAAGCACGATAGATCAAACAAATGCGAAAATCGTCTCTTACTGCAAAGATGCTTTTCAACATGGCTGTAAATCTGTAATTTATAGCAATTTTGTTTTGGTGGAAGCCTCTTCAGAAAACCACCTGCAGCACTGACCATTGGATGGCCTCTATTGATTCGGCAACAACACCTAGAGACGTAACCGGTGGACCGAAGTGCGATCCATCAATAAGCCGTAGACATTGTTCTTACTTACAGGGACACACTGTGGCAATTCTGATATGAACAGAGTAAACTCTGAACATATCTGGACAAGGAAGGAAAATTCAATGGTATCATATGTATATGATACCTTTCATCCATCATCATTCAATCCAGCACACATCTCATTCATACGACACATTCATTAGGTACCATATGCAATTAATACCAACTCATTTCCAACGCTTAGTCAAACAGTCACTCCTCTGTGGGGTATCTGTTGTTTTCCGCAAAATCACCGAACTTATCCCGAAATATTGACTATTATCAGGCATCAGTCTTTTAACCGGCACATACTTTGGGTTTAAGCCACAGCCACTACGTGGATCCCGAAGGAACCTCAACCAACTGACCAGTCAGGACATAGTCCTGCGGGCAACTGGCCACCCGTAGTACCAGATTATGCGGTGCTCTTGTCTGACCTCTGACAATCTATGCAAGGATTAAGCTAAGCAGTAGACTGTAACCAATATTTCAGTCTCGGCCAGACTGGAGGTATTGGCCACCTCTTTATACCCCGGGATTGCAATAATACCAAGGCGGAGGTTTCGCCAAGGTAACATGCCCCCGGGGGACCTACTGCAGCACTATTGAAAGTGTTGCGCAATCCTAAGAACTCTTGATTACTTGTGTGATTAGAAGTACACCATCTTCTGCAATATGGCTTAAAATTAGCCGCTCGTATTTGAAGGTTATTCTTATATCATAGTCGGTAATACGACCTACATTATAAGTAACATTACATACTGCGCATCCTCCTTCCTGAAATGAGCTTCACACTTTCGGTAATGACTTCATAGTTGATCGATCGATTAAGGGAGAGCTTTAAACTGCACGACTAATGCAGTATATTAAAGCTGGAACCTCAATAATAAAAAGAGGCTCAAACTGGATGTAGTACTATGCGGTATTCAGGAATATTTGTATCTGTATTGACAGCAAACCTGTCTAATTGAAGTTTATAGAATGTTCAGAATGGTTTGCGATTGTCGGGAACATGCTTCCTATGTTTCTGTTTCTACTTTTAGAACTAGGATATAGTTAGAACGGAACAGAACAGAACTAGAAAAGAACTAGAACAGAACTAGAAAAGATCTAGAACAGAACTAGAACAGAACTAGAACAGAACTAGAACAGAACTAGAACAGAACAGAACTAGAACAGAACTAGAACAGAACTAGAACAGAACTAGAACAGAACTAGAATAGATTTAGAATTTTGACCTTCAAGCCATTTTCTGAAGGGGAGTTTGTATGGGGGCTAGGTTCATTTTAATTTCTTTAAAACTATGTTTTTATTCACATAATACAACATTTAACATAATTAAGAGCCTAAAACCCTTATTCGGGGGTACGGTTGCATGAGGACTAGGTCGACCTATTTTGTCCAATAGTCGACACAGAAAATGATTCTGAGCTGATTGGTATACTTTAGGTCCAAGATTTTTGGGTGTGACAAACATCAGCACAAACGCATAACATCATTCCCAATAAAGTGTGTAGGGTATAATTTTTTGTGTAAAAAAATGGCATGTAGAAAGGAAAGTAAAATGTTAAAACAAATTCTTTAACAGTCTTTCCCCAAAATTAGTTCCAAATATCTTGGTTGTAATTCCTCTCCGTTCGTAAAAATATCTACCGATTTTTCTTAGTGGATTTAAAATTAAACATTTATAAAGATTTTTTAGCTAGCTTAGTATTTGATTCTTTTACTAACTGACTTTAAAATCTTTAAATAATTTACGACTTCATGTCTGCGGTAATAAATGCGTCGTTTGAAAATATCAACATTGAAAATAATTTTTCTTTACAATGCTTGTTCTGATTTAATTTCAGAACAATATTAACCATCGAGAAATACAATACAAAATTATTACAATAACATTTATTTATTAGCAGTAATTAAATAATTAAAATGAATTTAAAGCTATATCTTTTACTTTTATCGTCTATATCTACGATTACATCTTTACCTTTACCAAAGAACAATTTTACCGTACAGTTGTGTTGCCAACCATCGGAATATTTTAATATGTCTCAATACAAATGTCAACCATTAAAGAAAAATATTGATGTTATATGGAATTTAAAACTTGATTATTTGAATAAAACGGAAAAGGAATTGAGTATTTTTAAAGATGTCCCTCCTGAAGTTAATTTGCCCTGCGAAAAACCTGAAATAATGTATTGGAAATTAAATGAAGCTATCGATATTAATATTGTGGTAAGTTTTATGATTTTTTAAGGAGTCTTTTTTTAAGCAACTAATTATGGTATACGCACAATTGGGACGAACGACGAATTTCGTATAGCACGACGAACTAGACGACAACAATTCGTTGCGTAAATTCGTCAAATGGAACACAATCAAGTTATTCGTACTGCGAATTCGTTTCAAATTTTGTTTGTTCGAAATTGGAAAAAGTAAGGAAAATGTACAAAAATTATATTTTTGTGAATCTTCACGATTTTGAGATAATTTTAACAGCTTTAAAATTTATTCGAATATTATTTCGAAGTTAGAAAATGTAAGAAATTGGCCTCGAAAAGAACTAAAATTATATTTTTCTAAATATCCCCAATTTTGAGATTTATTTAACAGCTTCAAAATTTTTTGCGAACATTACTTCGAATTTTCGAACTTAATTTTAAATATTCCAATATTCCAAGTGTCATCGAGTGTACTACAAACTGACAAATTTCAGACAATTTGGGCCACCAAAACTGGTTTTTATGGCTTTCAAAAAATTTTTTTTAAGTTCGAATTTTTGAAAATTTTATTTTTAATTTAAATGACCCAGAAATTATTTTAAATGCATAAAAATCGAATTTTCGAATATAACTTCGAATATTCGAACATAATATTGTATTGTCATTAGCTGTAATCAAATTTCAGAAAATTCGGGCTACCGGAATTGGTCTTAAAACAATTTTCCCCAATTAATTCGTCCTTCGTCTACGTCAGAAATAGATATAAAACTATCGCACAGTTCATTACGTATGACGAATTTCGTCATACGCATTGATTGTGCGCATTTTCATATAATTTAGTTAGTGTTTTATATCTGACGACGAAAATTCGTTCCGAAAAATTCGTCGTTCGTCCCAATTGTGCGTATAGCATTAAGTGAAACTTTTTCATTATAGAAAAATGTGGAATATTGTTTTACACCATTTCATTTGGAAAACACTAATAAATATGTTCTTTTACCATTGGATTGCATTTGGGAATTACATTTCTTGTTTGCTTTTAGACATGAATACAGTAAGTAGAAATTATATCTTTTATACACAACTTACAACGATACAAAGCTACGACACCGATTGTGAATTGGGCAAATATTGAGAATGAAATATACAAATTGTTTGAAATGTGTTCCAAATTATAAAGATAATTTTACAATATTTCAGTTTACTTCCTATCGGGCTTCTTTCTGATACCAACTGCTTTCGTTTACATTATTCTAAAGCCGTTAAATGCAACTCTAATGGGTAAGTGTTTCATTGGCTATTTGTGTTCGGTGATTGCAACGAATGGTCTATACCTCATAATTGTTCAAATGCTTCAAATGAAATATCGTCTACCGAATTTAATTTACATATTAATAGGTTAGTAATAGAAATAATTTTATAAATTTTTAATTAAACATTTCATTCCCAACAGGATTTATCCACTTCTATCTGAATATGGTTATTGTCTACTGGTTAAATGTTTTAGGTTTTGATGCTTGGAAAAATCTAAGTGAATTGGGTGAAGATCTAAGTCCCAATGAGAAGAGAAAACGATTTTGGTTTTATTCAACTTATGTCTGGATCATGGGCGCTTTAACAACGGTCCCCACTGTTTGGAGAAATGTTTCAGTTATTATCGATTATTGCGGCAAATATAAACGTTCCAAGACTTGTGTATCGTTGAGTAGGTGTTGTTATTTATAAGTGATATAATTTTTGTCTTTGTACTTAAGTAATCATTATTGGTCTTTAGCTTATATTATTTTATACACCGATATGTATTTTGCTCCACTCGTTATGATAATTTTGATTATAAATTTCCTTATATTATGTTCTGTATCCTGGAAAGTTTATAATATTCGTCGAAAATTTGCTGCAACAATGTATAGGAACAGATTTTTGCAAGAAAAGTGAGTATTACATAAACATATATACATATATAAATCGATTGCTGAAAGAAGAAATATGCGGTCAATTGTCTCTATAAACTCGTTAATAAAAAATAGAGAAAAAAATTAACTTGAAATTTTCTCTTTAAATACAATCTTATTTTGAATTATTTTCCTTTTTATTAGTTCTACGATTTGCTTGCGATTATTCCTTTTATTGGGCCCTCAATGGATGGTCATGTATATATTAAAAGATTATAAACATATTGAAATTTTAATTACATGCTTATCTTATGTTGAAAGTTTCTTAATTTTTATAATATTTATTCTTAGGAAAAATGTATTAAAACTTTTACTAGAAAAAATAAAAATTAAAAATTAACAAACTACATTTTCATTAAATCACCAGAGGAACAAATTCCTAAATTGGATAATTGGTACTAACAAATATAAATAATTGTTCAATTCACAATCAAGTTGTACATTGTATCTACTAAAGTGTAGTAACAGTGATTGTGAACAGATTTTTGTAGCAAGTCATAAGTTTATGTTCACAATGAAAAAACAATCAAAACAAACAATGTCAAAAGTTAAAAAAATCAAATAATATTAAACTAATTAAACGAGCAAAATAAACCAAATTAATTTCTTTTTATTTAAAATTCTATTATTTTCATTTTTCCACATTTTAAACTAATAAAAAATAAACAGCTTTTAATAAAAATTTATTTTTGTTTTGGTAAACAGCTATTTGTTTGTTATTTCTGTGTTATCACTTTATCGTTTTTATGCCAAAATCGTTTGAATTTTTTATTTATATGCTGAAATAAACAATTGACAACACTGAACTTTCTTACGACTTTCGAAAAACATATGAAAAATTGTCGTCAGAGTTGTACAGAGCTTTTGCATAGAAAATACCAACAACATTGTTATGACCAGTGTACACTAAACAGGTATATGCAATCGAACAGCTGATAATTTTTTTGTTTTCTTATTTGCATACCTTCTCTGTCAAAATATGTTTTTGTTTATTTGAAACAAAATAAAATTTTAATAATAAAAAAATTTAAAATGTTTAGTTTGTAAAAAAATAATATTGTTTGCACAAAAAATAAATTTCAACCATCTTCCGCATTGCGCCCTTTCTGAGGTCCGCTGTCTTTAGCCAAACTTCATCCGTTTAGAATAGAACTTTAATGGCACAAATCAGGTCATTCCAGATATCAACTATCCCCCGTATTGCGCACGTTGAGAAGGCTGTTGTCTTTATCCACACTTTGGTAGCCACAACACAACTTTATTGGCACAAATCATGCCAATTCAGATATCAACAATCTTTAGTATTGCGCCCGTTTTCGCCCACTATCGTTTGCCAAACTTTTGTAGCTAAAGAATCAAATTTCGTGGCACAAATCAGGTTATTCCAAAATCTTGCTTTTGTTAGGTCCTCTGCCAATTCCTCTGTAACATTTACCAATAGCATCCACCTTAATATAAGTATATAAACATGTATATCTCTTAAAATTCCATTTAAAATCACTGCATGTTTTTTGAAATAAAATTAAGAATTTTTTAAAAGACAAACATCAAAAATATTTTAATTTATTTTGACATTGAGCTCATACAATTACAAAAACAAAATACATGTTGTTTTTGTATTGTTGTAGTGATGCATATACCTGTTTAGTATACCCTGGTTATGACTATTGTAGCAGCTACTGACATACAACGCATACAACGCTACAACATCGATTGTGAATTGAACAAATGTTATTTATGCCCTCGATATTTTCTAAAAATATCGAGGGCATAAAATTTTATTTACAAATAGTTTACTAATCATTTTTTCTCCGTAAAATACCGATATCGGATCAGAAACAAAACATTGGGATCATTTAACATTTTCAACATATTAGTGGTTCATTATCTCACGTCTCGGCTAGAATATACAAATGAAGCCCAACACAGACCACACTTTCTATATAATATATAATATATATAATATTTTAACAGTATATAATATTTTAACAGAATCGGACTAACTGATATTTTTCCCTATACACAATTTGTCTACAAACAATACCAAGTTACTATACTCTATACCAGTAAATTTACATTAGATTTCGAAGTCCGATTGTGATTTATTCATGAGATATTATCTAATATTCCGAAAGTTAGTTTCCAAAACGTAGTTCAATGGAATTTTTCAATCAGTGTTCCTGCGGGTGACAATATTTGGAATAACACCACTTTCATATTCAAGAGATTTACTGTCCTCTTTGCGTGCTCTTGCAATCCCGGGATAAAGAGGTGCTACCAATACCTCTAATCTCCCGTGACTATAAACTGTTGTTTACATTTCACTCCTGGTGTTTCACTCTTGGTGTTTTCTGATGTTTATTGATGCATTTGTCGAATGGAGTGATGGAAGCGGTGGCCTTTCATTAATTTATCAGCGATTTTCCTACATGGTTGAGTGTGTTGGTGTTTACTCTAAATAAGTGAGTCTTTGTGACCACTGAAATAACTTTGCCAATTAAAATGATCTGTGTTTCGGACTACCAATTCGTCCCCTAGGTGCTGTTTTCGAATCAACAGAGCCATCTCAGTAGTGCGGTTTTTACGACATACAAGGGTTTTCCTTTGTCGGGGTTAGATTGAGTCTCCTAATGACACCTGTCCTCCCAGAACGGAACTACTGTGGCAAGAAATTAGAAAGCTCGTGTACTTGAGCAAAGTGCACGTATATTGGGCCGGAACATTAATATACGTAAATTCCAACCGACATGTAAGATACACAATGGGGCTTTGGATTCCATACTGAAGATTCTTGAGAGTTGTTCGAACAGTGAAATTGTAGTTGCTGATGATTTTAATGTTCGCAACATCTCATGGCTTGGCCATTCAAGTAACACAACTCCAGGAGGCCAATATGCTGAACTATACACCGCTCACCATCTTGTATGTTTTCTTTATTTTCAACATGTAATGCATGAAATGACTATTAAACCTCTCAAAAATGTTTAATTTTTTCGAAAGTAGTTTTTATCTGAGATTTTATCATTCTAACCAAATCTGTTAGGACCTAGCCCATACTCTCCTGTAGTCGAATATGACCGATTATACCATGAATTTAAGAATATGAAACCATAATCATTACTGATATTTATAACGAGAATAATAATTTACCCAAAACAAAAATTCGCACATATACTTATAGCAAAAATAAATCCCTTTTCAATTAAATTGTTGCAACAATAAGGATTCTTAACAGGTGTTGATTACATAATTTCTTATTCTCACTTTATAAGCGACAAACAAAAAGAAAATAAAAATCCCAGTTTGATTGACAGGACTCCCCCAAGAGAAAAGTGCACGAGAATGTACGAGAATTCGACATTCGATTGATTTTGTCTTACGCACAATTTCATTATTTTTGTTTGCAATTTAAGGCAATTTCATGGGAAAACAAGGATACGAAATGAAACGCTCAAAACTCAATTGTATTGCAGCAACTGTAAACAATGACAACAATATCGAGAAACAATTTTGCAATAAATATTATGTTTTCATGTAAAATCCTCATGAAAACTGCAAACAAAAGGAATCCCACACATTGTAGTTGAGCGATGCGAAAATTGGAAAATGCACATGCATATACACACACACAAATACTAAGGTACAAATATGTATGTATGTCTATAGATCCATATGAGTTAAAGTAACAGTAAATGATTAAGTTATCAGCCGCAGGGTATTTATTCGATTCAATTGCTGCTCTACACACTCGTCCTTTCAGTGTTGAGCACAATCAACATCAGCAGCTCAGCATTTTTTTTATCTTTTGCTCACTTTTTTTAAATTGTTTTGTGTGTTTTTTATCCTTTAGATCGTAATTTGTTTTTGCTTAGGGCCATGTAATGGCAACCCCGTAACCAAGAGATTTTGTATCTTTTAAATAAAAATAGAGCAGAGAAAATCACATGAGAACAATACTGCGAAAACAGTAAAAAATTATTTAACAGTTGCAAATATGATTTCACTGAGTAGTGTTGTACCCGCCAGTCATCATCAATTCTTTTTCATTTAAAATACTTTTTGTTTAGATACTCTCAGACCATTTAAGATACTTACATGATTTTAAAAACAATTCAGCAATTGTTATTGAAAGATGGATTAAGTAGCTGTGTGTGTGTTTTTTATTTTTATTGAGCCATTGCCATTTTCCTTTGTTTGATTACGGGGGTTTAAGTTTGAATAGAATATTTTGGGTTTGATACATTGAAATACTCGTATTTTGAATTGTTTTTAATTCGTTGTGGTGGTTGTGATCTTTTGCAAAATAGATTTAAATTTATCTTTTCTCTTTCACTAGACTTTATTATTTTGTTGATCATTTGATCATCGCTACAGTTAATGAAGATGTTTTGACGCTTTATAAGATACGATTTACATGATATAATGAACCTACCGCAGATAGATTAAGATGTATGTTAACAGTGGAAATTCTGTATTAAAATTAAGAGTTCAAATGTCATAATAATAAGGTTAAACTTTTTGAAAGCCCTAAATTAGAAATAAAGTATACAATCATTAAATAATTTATTAATATTTCTTATTTAAACATTTAGATACAAATTATTGGTTATACAATACAATTAGTTTCCCAATTTACACTCCGAATTAGAAGTGTAAGAAAAATCTAATTCTAATCTTGTAAAATATCACTTGCACACCATAAAATCCAAAGAAGAGGATCGTTTTCTCCCTTTCACTTTCAAATGAAAAGTTGAAGGCATAAATTTACGAGATATACTACACCCCACTGGGAAGCGTATCTATATATGTTTTATTATTGTTGTTTTTGTTGTTGGTGGCAATGTTGTTGTCTTAAACAGTTCAAATGAATTGAAATAAAACACACTGTTTTCATTTTCAATAAAATAAGCAAAAAAAAAACTATAATAAATACTTGTAAATTATCATTATAATACGAACTTATATACTTATTTAGATATATAATGTAATGAATGAAAACAACAATAAATATATTTAAATTGTGGAATAAAAAAAAACAATAATAAAAAAAGAAACATCATTATCATTTTAAAATAGCGATAAAGTACAGAAAGTAATGTATTCATTAAAATAAGAGAAATTTTTAATTGAAGTGTCAAAACCATTTGGAGGTTTAGGTTGATAATAGGCTGTAACTCTACATTCGTCTAAATCCGTACTTCCAACTTTGTATGGCGATGTCTCTTTCCCTATAGTCGCTTCACAAGATCTTTGTGTTTTTTCCCACCGTAACATTATAAGTAGCCTTTATGGGTTTCTGTAACCCATAATTTTATACCCTTCACCTTCGTAAGAAGGATATATATAAGTTTGTCATTCCGTTTGTAATTTCTATAACACAATTTTCCGACTGTATAAAGTATATATATTTTGGATCTTTATAGAGAGCGGAGTCGATTAAGCCATGTCCGTCTGTCTGTCTGTATGTTTGTTGAAATCAGTTTTTAGAGGACCCCAGATATCGGCGAGATTCGGATCTCCATAAATAACGGAGATATAAGCAAAAATCCGAGACAAACTCTGAAAATTTCATCAAAAATTTAACTTAGAAACATTAAATTAAGAATATAGCGCCCTTTTTGAATTTTCTATAAAATTGAAACTAGAAATATGAAATTAAGTATGTAGGGTCTGAATTAGGTGAGAACCTATAAAAGGTGACTTTTTGGTACTTTTTCTATAATAATGATCTTTGAAACATGAAATTAAGAATATAGAGCCCGGATTAGACGAAAATACATCAAAGGGGATTTTTTTGGTACTTTTTCGTTCTACAAAATGTACTTTTTGAATTTTCTATAATATTGAACATAGAAACATGAAATTAAGTATGTAGAGCCCGGATTAGGCGAGAACAAATCAATGGGAATTTTTTGGTACTTTTTCGTTCTGCAAAAGGTACCTCTAGTCTGCCGGGACTATAAACTGGTGATGTCAAATGAATCCTTGGCTCCGCCTCGGGGTTGGATAAATCTCTCTTCGAACAGGTCTGTGTACAAAGCAACATATGATGGATTACTAAACCTGATCGGTATCTCTTACCGTTCCACAGTGGTATAGGAAAAAAAAAGAGGGAAATAATTCGGTAACTTCTAAACGGTTAATCCGATTTTAATGAAATTTGGTATGCACAAAAAGGAGGTGTTGTCGAGTTTAGGTTTTGAATTTGGACCTTATAGGCCAACCAGGGGCCCGGCGGGGGGTCCTCAAATTAGGACACCTCGGCTATGTTAAATTTTTAAAACGATCTTATTTCTTCATTTGAGTTCCGATTTAAAAAAAATTCGTATATAGAATCTTCTCATCGAGCACTATAAAAAATGTCGTCGTAGCAGTAAATTATCTCTTATAGTTTAGGAGATATTCGCATTTGAAAATTAAAATTTTAAAATTTTTACCGTTCTTACTTTAGTTCTTTGATAATAGCGGGTCCAAATATTCCCGATTTTCGCCATTTCTTTTTTTATTCGCTTAACAACAAGTTTATATATCAAGCAGTGAAAGAATTATGTAAAAATCATGACTGAGTCCAAAGTTATAGGCATTTTAATTTAAAAAATTAAAAAAGGCGATTTTTTGCCATTTTTTTGGGAAAAAAGTATCTTTTTCTTTTTAAGTTATCTAAAAAGTTTCTAAGATGATGTATATAGAATTTATACTTTTTGAAAAGCTGACTTTACATAAAATACGATAAATGAAACAAAACCTAAAAATTTTTGATACCGAGGGGACCAGGTCCATCCAAAAAACCCTATTTTTTTATAGAAAATTCAATTTTGAGCAAAAATTCTCAAATCGCATAGTCGATATCAAATTATAGTGACCTGTTTTATATGACCCAATATGTTCTTAATCATTTTGTAACGGGTTTCGATAACCCCGCCCCTGGTATGGATATAATAGGCAAAAAACCAAAAAATCCCATTTTTGGGATTTTTTAAAACTTTTTTGGGAATTCCGGGATTTCTAATAAGAAAATTCTAAATTTTTATTTAATTTTGGATTTTGAGTAAAAAAATCTACCTAACTGTAAAATTTCATCAAAAAATATTCATAAATAAAATTTTTATTGCAATTTGAAAAATTTGTATCTTCGCAAAAACTGAATAAAAAACATTTTTTAATTTTTTTTTTTTAAAGTATTCCGCGAATTTTTTAATTTTCAAAAATTATATACAGTTTTGATAAATAGACAAAATTACCTTTCCATTGATATATAACATGCCTACCTAATGGTTTTTAAGTGACAAATTAATTAGGGAAAACTCAACATCTTTTAGAGAATTTACCTAGTACTATTATTTTCATCCATACATTTGTTAGGCATGTTTTACTACCTAAATTTTTATGAATTTTTACAGCCACTTTTTACGATTAATCTTTTATTCTTTATCCCTAAAAAATTAACAAGTATTTATTTTATATAAAAATAGTCTTTATTTATTTTTTTTTATAAATTAATATAATTTTGTAAAATAATCGGTATTACAGTAGTCCATATCTAAAAGATAAAGTAAATCTTTAAATTCATGAATATTTTCAAATGCTAACGTTTTGTAGCAAATCCAACATTTCCTTATAGTAGATAAAACAGGATCAGAAGATAAAATCAGATTATTAAAAATATCTTCATTTTGAGACTGCATAGAACACTTCCTTGAGCTAAACTGATGAATATGCTTAAAGTCTCTATTCCTCGATTCTTGGGGTTCTTCTGTAAGCTCTCCTAAAGGTAGAATATTATGTTCTATGATGACCTTTCCATGACATAATATCTTCTGAACTGTAGATGTCATTTCTTTCCAGGGATATAATTCCAAAAGTAATTTAGAAACTTTTGTAGAATACTCTCCAAATTTTGTTGCGTTCACTTTATGCTTGCTATTTATCGCCATTAGAATAATATTGACCTTTTGCAGTAAATCCATACTAATTCCGGTTATTTCGGAAGTAGTTTCAAAATGTTTAAAAAAACGTCTAGCGGTATTACCATCGTTTGTGCTTCCATATCCTGTGAGTGGTTTATCAATATTTAATCCCATCCGCTTTTTAAATTCCTCTTGAATTCTTCGTTTCTCACTGGCTCTCATTTCCATTAACTCCTTATTGTTATTTGCACTTTTGTTTGCATTTTCCGGTATGCTTCTGTACTTTAAATCATATGCTAAATGTAGAAAATGTTCCAGAAATCGTATGCGAGCATGTAGGGGGGATATTCCAAATTGTAATGTTTCCTCATTTATTGATCTTTGCTTGGAAATATTGGAAAATTCTGATTTTTTATCACCACATATGTAGCAGTACCAAGTAGATGATGTTCCTGTAATGGCATTTCCAACATTCCCATCAATCATTGTAAGTTTTAAATCATAGGACATGTTAAACGAATAATTTTCTATTTCGATTGTTATAGGTTCCAAGTTTTTAATTTCTGCTTCAATACGATTTATCAAATCTTGCGTTGTTGTTTTGGATTCCTTTATATACTCAAAGCTTATTGGCCTACAAAAAGCTTTGGATCCTGGAGTCGAATTCTTCCAAATATCATCGAAACTGGTTGATGGAGAATCGCTGTCAGCATACTTTCGAATTCTTAATGGAACTAGCGATGCCATAAATACACTTTTATACTCGGAAGATGATTCACTTGTGTTGATTTGTTTATATTCCGAGAGTGCTGATAATCCATCACATCCCCACTTACAAATGAGTTGAAGATCACAAGAATTTATTTTTTTTAGTTGGTCTGAAGAAAAGTCAGAAGCAATCCTTAGAGCAGTATTTTCGAGCAGAGCGCCGAGTCCAATAACAGCCTTCCGATCAGTTATTTCAATAGGAGGTGGTATAATGCTTTTCTTCTTTTCATTTATTTTGTCATATGATGGTAAAACATCCACTCCTTTTTCAGATAGCGCCTTTCTTAACGTTATGTAGTTATCACGACTTAATCCCAGCTGCAACATAAGCGCAATAGCTTCTTCCTCAGTGAACGTTGTATCAGATGATGGTGTGGGTATACTCTTTACAATTCTTTTCAGTCGTCTTGGTGATGCGGTTGGAAGAATATTTGCAATTTTTACGGCATCCAAAGGCTGTTTTTCTTTTCTTAACATTGCTTTAAAAGTGTCCGAAACTTCTTCGTTAGATAAGGTTTCTAGTGAAGTTAATAACCTTTTCCTCTTAGATTTTGAGCTCAAATCCTCATACTGCTTACAGGGAGCACCAACAGTTGATACGCAAATAGCAACTTCTACACATTCATCCAGCCAATCAGAAAATTTCGATCGAAATTTAGCAATGGAATACCGAACACTCTTCAGTTTTATATCAACTGATTTTATAAAATTTTCAATTTTACATATATCAGTTTTATCCACTTATTTTTTATGTGCAGTTTCAATATATTTCAATAAGAAGTTCACTTTATCTTGAAAAGGAGCTGAAGAGTGTTCAAATAAAATGGAGCACAAATCATTTTTTTTAGTACGATCGCCATGGTTAGAAAATTACAAATAATTACAAAACAGATATAAACCTGTCTTATATATTAATTACAGGTACTTAAATTAAATTATTTTTTAAAGGGTTATGATATTCTACCTAATATGTCTAACGTATCCTTATGTAATAAATTTTTCCTCAATAGGTCACTTTAATAAGCTACCTATTAAAGTGACCTATAGGGGTAAAAATCATTACAGTTTAAAAAATAATACCTGAAAATTTTTTAATATATGTAACAAATTTAAGAGTTAACGTTATGGATGAAAATAATAGTGCTAGGTAAATTTTCTAAAAGATGTTGAGTTTTCCCTAATTAATTTGTCACTTAAAAAACATTAGGTAGGCATGTTATATATCAATGGAAAGGTAATTTTGTCTATTTTTCAAAACTGTATATAATTTTTGAAAATTAAAAATTCGCGGAATACTTTTTTTTAAAAAATTAAAAAATGTTTTTTATTCAGTTTTTGCGAAGATACAAATTTTTCAAATTGCAATAAAAATTTTATTTATGAATATTTTTTGATGAAATTTTACAGTTAGGTAGATTTTTTTACTCAAAATCCAAAATTAAATAAAAATTTCGAATTTTCTTATTAGAAATCCCGGAATTCCCAAAAAAGTTTTAAAAAATCCCAAAAATGGGATTTTTTGGTTTTTTGCCTATTATATCCATACCAGGGGCGGGGTTATCGAAACCCGTTACAAAATGATTAAGAACATATTGGGTCATATAAAACGGGTCACTATAATTTGATATCGACTATGCGATTTGAGAATTTTTGCTCAAAATTGAATTTTCTATAAAAATAGGGTTTTTTGGATGGACCTGGTCCCCTCGGTATCAAAAATTTTTAGGTTTTGTTTCATTTATCGTATTTTATGTAAAGTCAGCTTTTCAAAAAGTATAAATTCTATATACATCTTCTTAGAAACTTTTTAGATAACTTAAAAAGAAAAAGATACTTTTTTCCCAAAAAAAAATGGCAAAAAATCGCCTTTTTTTAATTTTTTAAATTAAAATGCCTATAACTTTGGACTCAGTCATGATTTTTACATAATTCTTTCACTGCTTGATATATAAACTTGTTGTTAAGCGAATAAAAAAAGAAATGGCGAAAATCGGGAATATTTGGACCCGCTATTATCAAAAAACTAAAGTAAGAACGGTAAAAATTTTAAAATTTTAATTTTCAAATGCGAATATCTCCTAAACTATAAGAGATAATTTACTGCTATGACGACATTTTTTATAGTGCTCGATGAGGAGATTCTATATACGAAATTTTTTTTAAATCGGAACTCAAATGAAGAAATAGGATCGTTTTAAAAATTTAACATAGCCGAGGTGTCCTAATTTGAGGACCCCCCGCCGGGACCCTGGTTGGCCTATAAGGTCCAAATTCAAAACCTAAACTCGACAACACCTCCTCTTTGTGCATACCAAATTTCATTAAAATCGGATTAACCGTTTAGAAGTTACCGAATTATTTCCCTCTTTTTTTTTTCTTATACCACTGTGCGTTCGTGTAGTGGGACGCCAGTATATGCTGGGGAATTGTCAGGTCAGTATTCAATGGTTGCCTGTCATCCCGTAGATCGATATTTATGATCATGCGAATGTAACAGATGCTAAAATTGGTGAAAGATCGGGAAAGTCTCCATATATTGGAGATTAGTACTGATTTAGTATGCCTTTTTAAGCTTCGGGGAAGTTCTTCGGTGCTGTTGCCATCTCAACAGGATATATTGATAATATTGATAATGCTGCGCGACTATTTATCGGGGTAATTGTTTGAATTAATTAACTTTCTACCTCAGTTCTTCATTGAGGAATTCAGGGGCGCATGGTAGACCGTCTCTAGTCTACCCAGTTGATGAAAAAGACCACCGTGAGATAAGGTCATCAAGGCAGATGCTCACCTTAATCTTTCGACATTCGTATCATAGCAATCGATCAACTAGTTTAAATTCTTTTAAAGTCCTGTAACGAAATCGTTAATTAAACAAATTAAAAATAAAACATACAATAAAAACAAAAATAAAGCATACAACGTACATTCCAACACACTAAATAGAAGTCTAAATAGCCTGGTTCTTTTTACCAAAATAAAATATATAGAAACAAAAATAAAAACATTGTACAAAAAGAATATTCCACCAAAATGACAGACATTCTGACGTTTTTTGGTTTGAAAAGCTTGATTCCTTTTTCATTTGAAGATGAAATACAATCAGTCTGCCAACAATCTAAAAAGCCAGCCATTTAGTCAGTCAGCAATTTAACAAACATCATGATGGTGTGTTGATGATTTGTATTGCTCTCCAAGATCACATGATAAACTTTACACAAGAGATATGTACATACATATGTAGAGAATCTCTAACAAGCAAAGATCCATTACTTCATGTCATATTTGTTTAACCTCAAGCAATTAAACAATACACATGTTTTACTATTCCAAGATTTTTCTCTTCTTCTACTTCATTACAACCATATGGAGCGTGTGTTCTTTCAGAGTTGAGTTGTTGGTAATATGGTAAACTATTGTTGTGTCTGAGAAATTGCTTTCTATAATTTCTACTAATTGTTGTTAATGTTTTGACAAGAAGGAATTTGTAGCATTTCAAATTATTTCCAGTACATTTTGCGTCTGGTTCCCCATTCTCTTCGCTCTGTGATTGATTGACAGATAGATGGGTGGAAGAGTAGATATAATATTGATATTTTTAGTTTTATTTATTGTTTTTAATGTGGGGATAGAATGGAAAGTTACTTCCGTATTTATTAGGATTTGAAGGTGTATTAATTTCTCTTTTTATTGGTTATTTTACAGATGTTTTTTTAGGACAGTGTGACAACTAATGTAATGAGACCATATAAGAATAATATCAAGTTTTTTGTAAATGTGCTTCAGTTAGTTAGTTAGATCGTTATATAGATGGATAGATAGATAGATAGATAGATAGATAGATAGATAGATAGATAGATAGATAGATAGATAGATAGATAGACAGACAGATAGATAGATAGATAGATAGATAGATAGATA
>NC_060953.1:33601617-33704117 GCF_022045245.1 Lucilia cuprina
ATAGATAGATAGATAGATAGATAGATAGATAGATAGATAGATAGATAGATAGATAGATAGATAGATAGATAGATAGATAGATAGATAGATAGTTAGTTAGTTAGCTAGTTAGCTAGTTAGTTAGATAGTTAGTTAGTTAGTTAGTTAGTTAGTTAGTTAGTTAGTTAGTTAGTTAGTTAGCTAGTTAGTATTGCAATTCAAGCAACACTTATTATTAAAGACACCACTAATGCAGATTCTTCCCTAAAAAACGATATTAACGATATATAACGATATACGTTAATCATGAGTCTATCTATCTGGATTAATGTTCAAATATCTCTCCTACTATGATATTGAGTAATTACATCCAATTATTTACTAATTAAGACTATTGGGCCATTTCATTCAATATTTAATTAATGAATTTAATTGTTTGTTTATGAAAACAGTTCGAAGGAAACTCTGTAAAAGATCATGAAGTAAAAATCAGAAAAATAAACCATAAACTCATAAATCAAAAGTGTAAACAGGAAATAAAACAAAATGATGCCATTAACAAATTATCAACAACAATTAAAACAAATTGAAGGGGATAAGGTGTTTAAAGCTTATAATCTCCACCAACTAATTAAACACAAATTATTCAAGTGAATTTTTAGAAAAATTGATGAAAAGATCATTATGTGATCAAATAACTTCATTATTGCCATCAGTAGCAATGTGGCTGTTGGTTGTGTAGCAGCAACAACCACTGCCGCATCATAAACATTGCCACTAACCCGGGCAGTATTTCGACCATCATCAGTCACTGTAATAATGTGAATGATTACATTTACATATTTCAGAGGTACTAATGATTCCAAAGAAATATAATAATTATTGTTTAGTTTAGGTCGATGTAAATATCTGTATGCACAATTCTGTGCTCACATTCATCATAAAATTTTTCCATTTCCCCAGTATATATCTAGTTGTTTATTATAAAAACTTCTAGAGTGATAGTTTTAGTGGCTGACAGATCTTTAAATATATAATTTATTCAACAATATATCCTTATTCGTAGACAATACGTCGTATGGAATGCGAAGTTGATCATGAATTCAACAAAAAAATAAGCATTTCCGTTTACATATCTTTAAGGGATAGACACTTTATGCTTTGGGTTCTTAAAAGAATTAATCCCTTTTCTTGTCGCTTCAGGGAGAACGATCGTACCAAACCAAGTATTTATATGATATCTTTCATAGCTTCAAATTCAAGATCACTTCTGGGTTTGAAGATTCAGCATTACAACTTCTCATGATCTTCGGTTAAACGATTACCGGAGGTTGAAATGGGAATAACTCTATATTTTTATTGAGACATAAAATTATTTTCAATGAATGCATTCTTTCAGCCTTCTAATGTTTGAACAAATAAAATATTTTTAATGATCTTGACGTGTGATCATATGTTGATCATTAATGATTAGTGTGTAATGCAGAAGATGTTTTGAATGCATCGTCATGCACATGTTTGGTTGGGCATGAATGACTTTTATTGATTTTTCATTGCAGTTCATTCAATTATTCATTCCATGATTGTGGTAGTTGAGTTGTACGACTTGTATGAGAATGTCTTTCAAAATTATATTCATTAGTTGGTTTTTCTCGGTTTATTTTTTATGAATGATGGAAATTGAAATTACTTTATATATACAAACCCAGCAAAACATGATGTATTAACTCAGTAACTTACTTTTAAATGACTACTACATATCGTTTGCATTACTTAGAAGTATTCCAGTAATGACTTAAAAATAATATATTATGTAAGTACTTACTTTTTAGCCCGACAAATTATTTTCAAACTTTGTTTATAATAATGTTTTGTTAAGATTAATAAGAGACTCAGTGGAAGAATTCTTTTCGCAAAAACAAAACTATTTACTTAACTTCCTATTTGCGATCGTAATAATTACTTATTAAACTCCCTATTTGTAAGCGAGCGTGGTATGCACTTTTCCCCAAAGTTATTCCCGTGTTGAAATAATGTTTTAAAATGTTATTGTGTAAGTAAATTGTAGCCGTTTGAACACCTTACTTTTTTATATAATTTTTTGCTGGGAATTTTTGTATATGTATCGAATGAGTAGTGATGGTAGTGGTGGAGTGTGTTCTAGTAAACACGCTCTTGTTAGACATAATGTCGACAATATTTTCTAAGAACTATTAATTCAAAGGTGTTTAATTTTTTAGTTTCTTTTCTGGTCTTGTCTGATCATCAGCTCAACTAGACACTCATCTTGTTAAACTGACTGGAACTTTTGATTTCCTCTAAATATACTTAAACTTTCTGGAATTTATATTTTGTTTTATTATTGTTAATTTTTATTCAATTTTATTTATCGTTTCACTTACATATATTTTTTTCGAAAAATGAAGCTGCATGTATGTATAAGAAAATTTTACGTTTGGTTTCTTCAAAATTGGTTAATTACTGTAAATTGTATAAACAATTAGTCTGAAATTGGAAACAACAAAAAACAAAAGTTGATATTTGTTTTAAGAGTTTATTTCTTAGAAATATTTAATGAATTTGTTTGTATCTTTTGACTGGAAGTTATTTTATTTTTTTGTTTTTGATGTTAATAAAAATTTAAGAATTCTAATGATTTGTTTATTATTAAAAAACAACAATAAAATTATGTTTGAAGGGATGTTTTGATTTCAGTCAAATTACAAAATTTGGTGGTTTTTATGTGTTTTAAATTATAATACAATTATATACGAGCGGCGACTTCGTGCTAAGGTTTTTGCTGCTTCTAGAGGCAACCAAACCTTTTGGTCGCTCTTAAAAAGTGTAAAGGATAATGCTAGTTCTTCAATTTCAACGCTTTTTAGGGATGATCAACCATTCACCGATTCTACCTTTTTCCCTTTTTGAATAGCCTTCTACATTTAAAACTCTTATTACAGATCGCTCCTCTTGATTTACGTGTTTTCCTATACCCGTTGCACCTAAGAATTCTTGATATGGACTGATACTGATATTCAATGATGCAAACACGAAAAAGCAAATGTTTCCCCCCGAGGGGAGTTTTCCAGTTTTGCCTCAATTTTAAAACGGTAAAAATGGATATCTGTCTTTTTACCAGATTACAATTACATTTGAAGTTACTTGTAATTGTAATTGAAGTTTTGACAATTACAATTACTTGTAATGGTAATTGAAGAATTGCAATTACTTGTAATTGTGAAATTTGTTCTTTATAATTACATGTAATTTGTAATTAGTAGTAAATTAATGACAGTTACAAGTAATTTTAATTGGAAACCATGCCTGTTACTGGCACACAGAGTTAAATACTTAGTCTTAGTCCTTCACTGGAAATTAAGATGTAATTGGATCAATTCTAGCTTAAGCTTAATGTAGGTGGACTTCGTTTTTACAAAAAATGTAATATCAAACTAAAGGCTCTGGAAGCGTTACTATATATTCCAACCATTAAAACATAAATATATATGAATATAAGATATGAAGCGACACTTCGCAACCAAACTGGCCAATAATGGTTATATGACACATCATCAATCAATATTGGACACAATAAAAGCTTGTACACATACATCGGACGTATTCGATTGCCTGCAAAATAGAGAATATGTCGGAAATTTTGAACTATTACGTATTTGTTCCCAGATAGAATATCTGGAGCAAATATTTACAAGAATCCTTTGCTACAGGGATGACACTAAATTGTGGATCAAGGTGATCGTTTGGGGTTCTATACTGAAAAACCAGAAAAAGAAATATACACCTGATTACAACATTAGCCTACAGAAAAATCGTCCACAATGTGTAAAATATTTTTTTATTTTTCAGAATATTGGCCGAAGGAAAAAATATGTTTGAATGATTGTTTAATTTTAGATATATTGTTTATATAATTTGAAATATTTTTTGTAAATCCAGAAAGGATTTAAAACTTCAACATCTGTGGCCACGGCTCCCGAAGATAAAAATAAAATGGAACAATCCTTTTTTTAAATAAACCATTTATAATGCAGCAACTTTGGCGCCCTAGTGCCATAGCAAATACAACTGCAACAACAAAACTGACACTATTACTATTTTAACCAAACAATAACAACTACAACAATTTCTAGCGCCATTTGTGTATAACAACTTGTACAACATCAAGAAAAACGATATAGAAATAATAATGAACAACAGAAAAAAAACACAACAATAGATCAACCAGACCAGTGGTGACTGACTATTTTAAGATAATGTACAAGAAAACAACAACAAAGAAAACCAGAGGAGCAAAAAAGGAACTAATCTACTGCACAATTTTATAGTTTCAAACGAATCCGATTACAATTCCAAGGAAACAAAAAAAATCCAAAAAGAAAATTTCAATCAACTTTTTTGCTTTTTTTTTGTTGTTGTTGCTGTTGTTCCCAAAGCGATGGTCCAAATTCACACAGAGATCAGTAGAAAAGAAGGAGTTGAAATAGGTTTGTGTATAAGTATCTACTATAGTTGTTCGTTCCTCTGTATATGGATGAGGAAATTAAAGGGGCCAAAGTAAATATTTTGTTTACAAGATGAATTTTAAGCAGACACAGCAAAATGCAATATGAGAAAAAAAGGAAACAAACAGCAACAAGAACAAGAACAACAAAGTACATAAACAATTGTATACATATTTAAGAAAAGTGTAAAAAAAGAAACTAAAACGAAAGGATTGAATTTCTTTGAAAATATCTAAACTATTCAATACTGAGTGGAAAATAACATCAACAAAGGGGGGAAATTAAATAGGAAATAAATTAATACATTAATTTTGTACATCAATATTTTGACTATTTAAAAGTGACTAACTGTCAGTTACTTATTTACAGTATTTTCATCATCTGATTAACATATTGGAATTTCATAAATCATCTGGTTTGTAGTTTTTAGTAGGAAAAGTCAAAGAAACATTTTCTTTGTCATAAATATTTTAGACAAATTATAAAATGACATTAATGAATCTTAAAAACGTATTTTATTAGTGTCTCCCTCATCTATAATGTTTGCAGAGCTGTAAAGTAATTAGTTTATCATAAAATCAGCAGACATACGTATATACTTTTAAGTTACAATGGAAATCTGGAGATACTACAATCACATGGACCAATAAACTTGTCAGCTGTTCAAAATTACTCTAGTAATACAGGCCGACAATGTTTTAGAATAGTTGAAACCTTGTCACCGAGTACTTCTCTAAATGTTAGAAACACATTGAATTCGAATCTGATTTTTCCATACATCTGGAATTTGAAATATCTTATCGTCCAGTTAAAAAAAAAAAGATAAATGGATTCAGCGCCGCTGAATCCTTTAAAGAAGTATACTATTGGTTCTTGTTTCACAATTTGTCGACCTAACCTATCTTGACACAAAGAACCACAATCCTTTCGGCCTTCCGCCCTGGGGAATGTTTCCTTGATGATAGATCCCATCTTGGTGTATTGAAATCCGTGGGTATAGAGATGCTACTTCACTCCTCGGCTTGTCCATTAGAGAAATATAATATTGTCTCTGCTTTAAAAATTTGCCGACCTGTTTAATCTTGGCACTAAAGAATCACAATCCTTTCGGCCTTCCCCCTGGGGCATGTTTCCTTGAAGATAGATTCCATCATGGTGTATTGAAATGCTACCAGTCTCTCTAATCGACTGGGACTAAAAACTGGTGATGTCACTTCACTCCTCGGCTTGAGCATAGAGCAGGAAGAGTAAGTGGCGGTTAAAGGAGTAAGGTAAAGTCAATATTTCAGGATTAGTTCGGTGCTGTTGTCGAATGGCAACAGATACCCCACATTGGATTGACTGTGGGACTAAGTGTTGGAAATGAGTTGGTATCAATTGTTTATGATACGGGATGAATGTAGAGGTATGCGGGCCTCACTCCACCCGTATAAGTAAATAAGTGTGTCGGATAAATGAGAAGTGTACAGGGTTGAATGAAGGTATCATACACAAGTGATACCATTAAATTTTCCTTCCATGTCCAGGTATATTCAGAGTAAACTCTGTTAATACTAGAGTTACCCCAGTGTACCCCAGGCTTATTTGACGGATTCGTACTTCGAGTCGACAAAAATTGTCGAAAATTTAAATATATTTTTGTTAATTTTAATGTGTTATATTTTAATGTTTTTTCTTGACTAGAAATTTACAGAAAACAGGCACTGATCAAAGGGAAAAGGCTGCCGACATTACTACTGCAGATTGCTAATCATAGGGAAGTTCCTACTTAATGTTTACTTTCTGGGGCTTGTGTACCAAAAAATCAAGAGAACGACTCGTTATTCGCAAAGGTGAACATATATTTGTGTTAAAACTATAAAAAACAGATATTCTTCAGCTGTACGGACAGTACAGCTGAAGAATAAATTTTCCATGCAATATGCACTGCGGCCAATCGCCTACAGACTGCCTTCTATACGAAAAATATATTTTTGATACAGCTTTAGTGAACTACTTTCAGCTATAAGTAGCTTGCTTTCTTCCGTATGCAAAAATATTATTTCCTTGAAAAGTGCAGAAGTTGAACAATTTTGACTGTTTTAGCGAACATGCACAAAAGATTTACTTCCACGAAAGGTTTGGCCTTATTTCGCGGCGGTGCTTTTTCAACCATAGTTTGTCCTTAAAATCGCCCACTTGTGCCGGTTCATGCACAAGCTGAAGTATTTGATGTTTCCGTTTACAATCATGCATTTGAGAAGGCTTCTGTTGATTCGGCAGGATCACCTAGAGACGTAATTAGCAGACCGAAACACAAACCCAACATATAAGAAGAGGGCTTGTCCTTACTCACAGGATACTCATTGTAGTAAATATGGTATGAACAGAGTAAACCTTGACAATACCCGGACAAGGAGCATTTCTATAAAGGACCTTTACATCTAACGCCAATCCAGCACGCATTTCATTTTTCCGACATATCCAGAGAAACATCCCACACACTCAGTGTAAGTTTCCTGATGGAGCAGGCCGGATGCCTTTACATCCATTCAGTATCATATACACCTGATACAACTAATTTCCAAACGCTTAGTCCAATAGTCACTTATATTTGGTGTATCTGTTGCTACGCTACGATGACAGCTCCGATCTTATTCCGAAATACAAAATTTACCGTGTAATTTGGATTTTAACAATAAACACCCCATACAATTCCGAAATTCTGTTTGTTACCGGTTCCCGTGACACTAGATTATAAGTCTCTCTGGTTCTGGTTCGATCCTAAGGAAAGCCCGAAGATATATTTGAGTCCCCGGATTACAATAACACTAAGATGAGAGAAGATCATCAAGGTAACATGCACCGGGGCTTCTTTTGGTAATAGTTTAAAAGATATTAATAAAAATTAAATATATGTATCTAATTAGGTATGGCTTTTTCATTCTTATTTCTTGTATCAAACGCCACGAAAAAAACATGCATTTGTACATGTAAACTTAAACAAAGAATAAATACTTTAAATATCTGTCCTACCCAAATATTGAACTAACCAAAGAATCAATATTTAATTTATAATTAACTTTACAATATTAAAAAACACTGTTTTACTTTATTCTTACAACCACAAAATATACAAATGGCTCTCGGGGAGTGACAGCATGATGTATTTAAAACATGATGTATTTAAAGAACTGAAGTGCCACACGTTCATATTGATTCACAATTTACCATCATCCACATAAAGTTCTCGTGGTAGTTGTCTTCTTTTACTTACTCTGGCCACGTTACCTTAAGGGTCGCTGAGGCTACAGCACGCACAGCATCGGTGTTCATAATTTTTTTGGATTGAGTGTTTGTTTGAGAAGTGGCAACAGTAGCAACAACCATTTATTCTTTCACCACAGATGCGGCGACTTCTTGTGGTGGCACATACACAGACTCACTTTATGTACTTCTTGTTGACGTGAGGATTTACAAGAGCTTTAAACGTTTGCCACTATGGGCAATTAACGAAAGCATAGGAAAACATTTTGTTTGATCCTTTAGGTAAACAAATGAAATATCCCAGAAAAGACAAAAAAAATTGAAATTGTTTCAGACATACATACGTTTACTTAGAGATACTTGGCTGGCTTTGGTGGTGGTTATGGATGAAATGGTGTAAAAGTTTTCTATTCGGTTATTTAATGCTCAAGTGGTTCTTTTGCGTTTACTTTGCACTTGGGTTGATTTTTAGCAATTCTTGGCAAAATGTTTAATTAGTAATGGTTCTTGTTAATGGTGGAAATGGCACGGTTGTTGCCAATTTGGGGTTGTTTTAAAGCCGCATAAGGGTTGTTATAATGGATTTTTGAGCAAAACTCTGAATACAACTTGAATTTTGTGCTTTAATTTGACAATCTGTTACAAATTTCCAAAATTTCTATCTATTATTTTTTTAGGGTTCAAAGAATTTTTGCAAGTTGATAACTTTACTGTTTATCTCACAAATGCATTTATAGATCATTTACATAGAATTTCTCTACAAGCAAAAGTAGGACTTGTTTAAATCACTGCTATGAGGCTCAAAAGGTTTGTTAACACCCACTTACCCGCCTAATTGTTTAAAAGATCAATAGTTTGATAGCAAACTATTACATAGGCTACCAAATCCAAAATAAGGCGAAAGCTAGAGAACAAACTATAATTTTATAGAGAACTAAGCAACGCTGAATCCGTAGCTGGTTTCAACTGATTTCTTCTATATCTAAGTAATAGATAGAACAAAACGTTTTTATGCCTATCTGAGACGTTATTATAGACCAAAGATATCTTTCTACAACGGGTTCCGTTTCTTTCTGAAATCAGATTTTATTAAATTCCGTAATAACTGAACAGAACTTAATGGAAAATACTGCCGAAAGATGAGAAATCTTGATGCTGTGTATAGAAAGAATATTCGGGCATGGCCGACCATATGATACCAATTACGAGTATATCTAGAATTTGTATTAATTTTTGTCTTAATTTCCATAAACTATTTAAGAATTTTGTTGGTGAAAATCTGATTTTCTAAAAGAGGCTATATATGGGAATAGTATCAATTATGGACCGATCCTAACAAAATTTGATGGAGATTTTTATATTCATATAGGAGAAAGATATACAGAATTTTATCATAATAGTAGTGGTTAAGGGCAATAACGACGTTCAAGCCATTTTCTTATGAGAATTTTATATGGAGACTAATTAATTCGAAAAAAGCTAAATTAAACCTTTGAGGCAAATTTAAATAATTCGAAAAAAACTATCTATTTGAATAATGCTTCATATTATTAGAGGAATAACATAAATAAAGCAAAAAATATATGTTAAGTATATAAATTATACTTTATCCCTATAAAATGCAATTTTTCCGAAATCAGTCGATTTCAAATAGCATGAGCAACTAAACTGAAAGAAGTAAGAAGTGAAATTTGTTTAACAAAGTTTCAATAAAACTGAAAATGGAAATTTGACACGGCTGTTTGAAAAGACAATATTTTTTGACCATAGCTGATAATAACTTAGCATTATCTTATAAGGACAAAAACTAATATTCGAATAATTATATATAGATTTTAGAAGACGATAATAGGGGTCTTGATCTTAAGTGAAAAGAGAATTGACAAATACTTCCTTTCAGTCCATTCATTTGAAAGCATTGATGACATATTCTCAACCAAAGTAAAACAATAATAATCCGAATTTTATAACATTCTGGAGAGATTTGAAAATCGGATACCGAAAAGCAAAAGCTTACGCCAGTGTAGTGTTATCGTACCAATTTTGCTGGGTTGTTGTCTTGATGATTTTCTCTAATTTTTGACACATTTCTACGTCAAAGCTCGGTACTATTAATTAATACCCATTCTCCATAACAACACACTTAAAACATTTTCAACAAATTCATTTAATTACGTTAAAATATTCTCTAAATTAATTAACTGGGTAGAAAAACAACACTGTTAACCATCGAACAAACAAGCAACCAACACATAAGCACACAAATAAATATGCGTGTGAAATTTAACAATGACAGTTAAAAGAAAATTATCACAATGGTGGCAGCTGTCAAAACGTATAGTGAAAAAAAACACCCGAAAAAACAACCACCATAGATGGGGTCTACTGACAAAACCAAAAAAAAAAAAATTCAACCATTATTTAAAACCCACACATAGATATTTTTAATCATATACACATACACACATTTACACTGTTAAATCAAAAGGTAAAATACAAAAACTACAATAACAATGTGAAAATAAAACTAGTTTTTAATAAAAAAAAGGTGGTGATTCTAACCTCTTCCCTTGGCTCCTGTCTCCGTTTTGTGTTTTCCTCATTTTCATAACAGTAATAAATGAATTTTTCTCATTTACTGTTTTTCCTATAAATGTGAGTGTGAGTTAAAATCAATTTTTTCATTATTATTGTTGTTGTAATTGTTGGAAATATGAACATTTTATTTATGTGTTGTCTATGAGAGTATAAACGTGTGTTTGTGAGTAAATAAAATTATTTGGCCAGAAGGCGGAGCTAAATATGAAATAACAAATTGTAGGAGAAAACATAAAAGGCAAAACTGAATTTATTTTTATGGCCAAAAAGCAAGTTGAAAATATACATACATTTTGTTGTTATTGCCGTTGCTGTTGCTGATGTTAATTTGTTTTTGTATTTTCGATTTTTTACACTTGGCATGAGGTGGTTTATACGAACAGCGTACGCCTCGAACATTCATTCCACTCACTCGACTGCCTGCCGTATTTAAGAAAACAAAATATTTTGATATTTTTATTTTGGAAAATAACAAAATTAAATAAAATAAGCTTTAAGGTGTGAAATTCTTTTTATTATATTTCCTTTTTACTTCAATGAAGGAATGAATGATAGATACATTGTAGGGTTTTTCTCCATGTTCCTCAGTTTATGTTTTTTGTAAAAACAAGAAAAAGGTGATTTTAAATTATTTTTTTTTTTGTTTTTCATAAAGTGGTCAAGATATGAAGGAAATTCATGAATAAATGTTTATTAATTAAAGGACTTTATAAACAATTTAGCCAAAATAAAAAACATAAACATTTATTTATTTCCTTTACTGTCAATCAATGAGTTTTAGGAATACACTTTAATAAAGTATTTTTGCTACAATAAAAATATGAATACTTTTACCGACGGCAATAAATTCGAAATAAAAATTTTATAAAAGTCAATTTTTGACTTGTAGAAAACACGGGCGGTCCTGATATTCTAACTAGGAAACGGAAGGCCCTTGATTTTAAACTGTAAAATGTACGTGTAATATTAGCACAGCAATGAAATGTCCATGAATGCCTGTGTTTTTTTGAGTCAAGTCTCGCTACAGATATATTCCCTAAAATTGGTTTCCCAAAACAGAATCGAACATGGAACTATGGAGATTTTTCACACTAGTAGAATATCAATGCCACATCTCTAACTTGTGGGCTTCATGTTCTCTGCTTCGAAGCTATGTCAAATCATTTCATGGAAAGACCGAGAATATATTTGATAATCACCATAGTCCTCGAAGGCTAGAGCTACTGATAGCTCCTCATTAACTGGGATTGCAATAACACCAAGATGAGGGAAGATTATTTACACATTCCCCCGGGTGAAAGTATAAGATATTAAAGTGCTTTACCACCACATTGTGAATTGATTAGATTACTCACAACCGCCTTATTCCACTTCTTACTAGCTGGTGGCAATTTTTGTACATCGTTCCACAGGTCTATTCTCTGTCTTTTTCTCAAGTTCTTGAGCTATCTATGTTCTGTCCGTTGCTTAACTTCGGAGAAGCAAATAGATAACTTCCGAAGAATGGTTATGGGTGAGAAGAGATACCCTTGAATTTTCTTACCAGGTCCGGAAGATTTACTTCTGCTTATATGATGAATTCGTGTTTCGGTG
The DNA here is from genome assembly GCF_022045245.1 of Lucilia cuprina. Lineage (NCBI taxonomy): Eukaryota > Metazoa > Arthropoda > Insecta > Diptera > Calliphoridae > Lucilia > Lucilia cuprina. The sequence goes on from NC_060953.1 coordinate 33,613,557, forward strand.
AATCGATTAAGACTATAGTAGATGTTACCGACACGACAGAGACCATGCCATCTGGTAAATAAGTATGAGCATCTACGAAATTAAGCAACGGGACATCAATGGTCAGAGATAAGAAAGCTCGAATACTTGAGCTAAGTATTTGTACATGGGCCGGACATTCGTGAGTCGCTAAAAAACACTTTAAAATAAGGCATTCAAAGAAGTGAGGAGTATAATTGTATATCTATCATGCAATTGGCACGGATCTCATTGGGCCAGTGTATTAAGTTCTTGGTATCATTGAAATTGTAAGCACTTGAAGATCTAACTTTGATGAATTAATGAATGTTTTTTGCAAAAAAATATGTTTTACCATAGTCAGTAAAAATAATTATTTAATTATTGTTATTTTTATGATAATCGTTTACTATTTATCTGTGATTGTTTTATATTCCTAAATAAACAAATTTGATAGATTTTCATTTTTTATATTTGCTTAAATTCAAATTTTATTAACAAATTTAAAATTATTTCCATTTTTTGTCCATGTAGCCAGTTATTTATTGTTTTTCATAATAAATAAATCTTATTTTGATTTTCAGTTATTTTTTTCGTGTTTTTCTAGTATTTATCCTATTGTTTAGTTAAAAAATAATTCATTTGATTTGATATTTATTTTAATTAAATTTAGAATTTAATTGCTAAAATACACACACAATCTCTGGCAAACATACAAGAAAACATACATACATATACAATGCTCAAATATAAATTCGATTATAAATATTTACGAATTTATTTTATGTTATTAAAATTTTTATTAACGGATGGAAGTTATAAAAATAACGAATAATAAATTCAATTTAATGCTACTAAAATGCGATTTAGTAAATGGCATATTTTATGGAAGCAGTGGTATGTTTTTTTTTTTCTAATTTATTTCATTGCCAATTATATTTGATTTTATGTTTAGAATTACTTTGTTGCAGAGAAAATATTTACGTTATAATTTATGGGTAATTTAATAATTTTTTAAAATCTGTTCGAAATTTTAGAATTTAAAAATCGATTTATCTATTTAATAAAAATATAAAGATATTTTGGAGCTACAAAAGATATATATTTTTATTAAAATAAGCAAATTTCAATATAATTTTGTTGCTCTTTTGACACCGCTCCGGATTGATTTTGCGATTTTCATACTTTAAAATCTCCATTTTCGGAATATGTATAAAGCAGTCTAGATTGGCATCATATGCGTTGTTTAAAGTATGTAATATATAAATATATTTAGACATACACATCATTTTGCTACAAAATGCTCGGTGGTTAGTAAGTAAACGAAGCGGAATGATATTGAAACCACTTCAACCATGCAGATGAATTAACACAACCACGCACCATTGAGTTAATATTAAAGCGAATAAGTGTTCCTACTTTAAAAAAAGTATTTATTTTTAATAAAATAGATGTAATACGTACAGACTGACTAAGATTTGATGAAACAATTTTTGAATAAAAATTTCAATATTTTTTTTTAATATATCTTTTGAGAAATCAAATAATATCAATAGAGTCCAAACGAGACCCAAATATCCAAATATATAGTCCTTGTTGGATAATAGAAATGGACAATATTGTTCATGAATTTATAATACAAATGTACCCCCAGAATACTTTATAAAATGTTTTGATTATACATAGGCACAACTCTGACATTAGTGGCAAGAATCTAGACCACCGATCGTATAGATAAATCTGCCATATACGAGAACTGATCTTATGAATCGAGTACATAGCAGCGTATGTTTTGCATATATTTACGAAGACACTTCCTGACATGCCTCGGGGGAATATCCAACTGTGTGATATTAAAGTTGGGAAGACATGCCAGAAGGAATTGTTTAATCAACCCCTTACAGTCATTAGAGCTGCATTTTGGCAGGAGAAACATTCTTTACTTGGTTTCACTGAGCGAAGTTGACCACACTGATGCTAATTAACCCATGACTGACCAATCGTTTTACATGCACAAAGTGCTGCGTCTAACGCTTTGAGGACCTTGTTTCCAATTCGAAATTGGGCGTCATTGCAGTAACATAATCTGAAAATGTAAATAGGCTATCAAAAATGAGCAACAGGTTTTAAAATCGGAATGACTCTAACTTTTTCCGGGTTTAGCTGCTTACTTACATGTTTAAAACATCTACATGGGTATTCCGTCGGAAATGGAGCACCTTTCATGCTAGGAAATTGGGTATGTCTGCAAACTTAATCTTGTCATATTTTATCATTCTTCGTAGGATTGGAGGGTGATCGAATTGTAAACCACAACATACTAACAATCGAACTTATGTCGCAGTTCTTTAAGTCATCTAGACATCTTTTCCGCTTATCCTTATTTCAAGGTTTAGCTTGGCGAGTCTTGGATCAGATGCTTCCGTGGGGAAGAGCGGCAGCACTACGTATAGTAGTTTCACGGAAATTCCTCTTATGGTGGACGTTGGAGAGAAAAATAGGATCACTGAAAATACATATTGTGAATTTCTGGAATCCGTGTCTATTTTCTTTTGAATTATCTAGCAACAACACGTTTGTTTATTTGCATTGTATTATTGGCCCAGTATTATTCGAAGACGTAAACTAAGAAATTTTTATCCGGACGATTTAATTTTTAATCATCGCCTACGATTTTGTTGGCTTACCTCTTAAGTCGAATGAAGTCGACAACGGCGGTACTTGTTAAATTTTATAGGCGGCCAGGCGTCGCCAATTTCAGCAGTGTCGGCTTGTAGCTTATGATTCAATTCTCAAATGTAAGACCTGGTTCACACTGGGAAACGTTTTTGGGAAACTTTTGATTTTTGTGTGTGAGAGAAAGAGGAAGAAATAACAATCATCTCTTTCTCTCACACATAAAATTAAAAGTTTCTCAGTGTGAACCAGGTCTCATCGGTTTGTTAATTTTTGTCATGATATAGGATTCAACATTGAAAAATTAAAAAAGGGTAGCGAATCTAAGTACAGTATAGCTTAAAATGAAAGCATGACTATATCTCTAAGGCTTCCCTTTACTGTGATTAAACCTTAATCGATTAGTTTCTCTAATATAAAAGTTTTTGTTACATCGCTATTATTTTGACCTCAGATGTATTAATTGTATGCTTTATAAATTCATTTAATAACTGTATAGAAAACAGATGCAAATATATGCATACAAATTTATGTATGTACTAATACTAAATGTATAGCACAACAGTCTCCAGATGACAATTCAATAAGCCAAGACAGTAAATGTTTCAATTTTTAACGTGAATTGTACAAACAATTGGTTTCTCTAATATAAACGTTTTTGATATGTTGCTATTATTTTGACCTCAGATGTATTTTCAAATAATTGAATGTATGATATACAAACTCAGTTAATAACTGTATACACACAGATACAAATATATATGTATTTACTAATACTAAATATACAACAGTCTCTAGATGACAATTCAATAAGCCATGACAGTAAATGTTTATTTAGCATAAATGCGTTAAGATGCGGTCTCTGTCGCATGGAAATGGATGCAGTTTAACCACAAAATAAAACTACTATATGAATATGTTGTCATTTAGAATAAAACCGAATCATATACCTAATAATACTGGATGATACAAACACACAGATACTCGCAATAATAGTATCTGTATCTTAAAAATATATATTTTAAAACGAGAACTACTTTAGCACATTATAGACGAGTGTGTGCCAACAATATAAAGGAAAAATTGTAAGATGGAATGGTGACAGAAGTAGCAACAGCAGCAGCAGTGGTGGCAAATGGTGAAATGTTTATTTAGGACTCAACCCAAAAAAAATAAAAAATAACAGAAGTGAATGCAGGAAATTACTTTATTATCACATTCAATGTGATTCCAATGGAGTAGTAAAGGAATAAAACTACAAATTGTTTATTACTCAGAGTAGAAGTAATGTGCTCCGTCTGCTGTTTCTGATGGTGACAGTACTAACGATGCATGTACACTGAAAAAATCCATGCCTAATATATACGAAAAATGTCGTACATTGTACGAATCGTTCGTTGTTTCGCACCACGAAATTCTTTCGTAATATATACGAAATTGTACGAAATATTATAGTATAATGCAAAATATTTTTAAAAAAATTAATTTACATAAATTGAAAAAAGGGAATTTTGAATAAATATGATAAAATTTGGGAAATATTAATTTATTCAAACATTTTTGTTCATTTTAAAATAAATTTTCTAATTTTAGTTCAAAATTATTCTCCACATGAATTTTAAATTTTTTTATGAAAATAATTCGTGAATAATATACGTTTTCTTAAATTTTATAAAAATGTTGTAGTTTTATTTAATCATAATATAATTAATATCATTATGTTTAATTTCGCTAAAATTTAAGAATAAAATATTACGAAAGGTTTTCGTACTTTCGTAAAAATAGAAAAATAATAATAATAATAATATTTCGTATTATACACGAAATTTTTGTAAATATTACTAAAATAGAAGTTACGAAATTTTTGTTCGTAAAATTGAGCATGAATTACTTTCAGTGTATGTATGTCTGTATATGTGTTGCTTTACTAAGGGAGTAATGTTCTTCAATATCATTGGGTTATAGTCTGTTTGAATATTTGTTTATTTATTTTAACATTATTTCTTGGTCATCTAAATTTGTGCTTAAATTATTGCATCTATATTTATAAATTTGTCTTTTGAGAATGAACTCATTTGGGTTTTTTGAAAAGTGTTATATGGATTTTTTTATGATAAATATTAATTTATCTTGTGGTTAAGTCTTGAAATCGGAAATTCATATAGATATTTATAAAAATCTTTATAATAAAAGGTCTATCAGAATAAGTTTGATTAAAAGAAATTTCCATTAGAAATATTGGTAAAGAACGCATAACTTAACTCTGCATCTTACAAGCCGATAGCAATTTTTGTACATGGTTCTACTGGGCTATATCCCAGTAAAATGTTTTCAAATTTTGATTATAAGTTACCTAGAGAAGTAATCGCTAGATCTAAATACGAATTCATAAAAAAGACTTATTCTTACTCACAAAGAAAATACTGTGGTAAATTTTGTATGATAAGAGTTAACCCCAGAAGATATCCGGACAAGGAGGGAAAATTCTATAGTATAATATATATCTTATATAAGAAACCTTTTATCCATTACCTTTTGAACCACTTCTCATTCATCCGATACACTCATCCGACACATTCACTATAGGTGTTGGTGTGGGAAAGACTCTCATACCCCTACATCCATATTCTGTCATATATACGTGACACAATATCATTTTTAATGCGTACTGTCACTTATCTGCCGGGTATCTGTTGGCTCGAACTGATAAAGACTTATAGATTCTACGTGTATCAGTCTTTTATCTTCCCAATAACTAGGGAAAGACAGAGTCCGAAACTTTGACCAGTGGGCTTTCGGTTTGCTTTGTACCAAAATATAGGGCTTCCTGGTTCGAAACAGTTGTATCGCCTATTTACTTTTATATACATAGGAGCTTATAATATAGCAGTTACCGATAATGTCCTTACCAACTTCTCATGAACCAATGTATGACATTTTCAATTTCGGATCTCATGTATTTTGGTATCAGAAATGATGAAGAGAATAAGTGATGTGATTGTTAAGTGAATTCAGATGAGATTGCATACCGACGATCATACAAAAAATCCAAACGGATGACTATCAGATAGTCATACTTATGGCCATAATAATTTAAGATCCGTATCTAAAATACTCTGAAACTTTTTAAATAAATGTCATCTTATAATATCTATGTTTATTTTTTACTTACAAGGCTGCTTCCCATCATAGTTGTAACTCTACTGAGGATCATAAAACTTGTTTGCAAAAACTTACAAAAAGTGTTTATTAAACTAACTTTTGATTTTTTTTTTTTCAAATCAACTTTATGACCAATAATCCTAGACGCCCCACTAAAAACTCGTAAAACGATGAAAATATTGTAGAAAAAATAGATTAATAAAATTATTTACGACTTTTAAGCAAGCGAATACCACCATCATCATCAGTATTAACACCACCTCCGCCAACGATCGCTAACAAAAGGAATCATTTAGTTTATTTTTGCTTCTGTGATTGATTGACTGCTTATGATGATGGTGGTGGTATTGATGATGGGATGACTATGATGTCGGCTCTGAAACCAACAAATAAAAAATCAACAACATATCAGATCTTTGATCTTTTATTTAATTTTTTGTGTAAATTTTTACTTCTGTCCCCTTCGCAACAACCAACATCAAACACTTAAAGGGAGATGCAAAACTAAAAATGCAAATAGGTTATTTTGCAAAAAAAAACTTAAAGATTTTAATCTATAAATAAAGGTGTCAGTATGTTTTAATAGTTTATTTGTTTTTTTTCGCTAAATTTCTACACTATATTAACGCCACCAGATGGCGCTGACATACCACAAAATTTACATTTTAATATCCCTTCAATTTGATTTTTATTTACTTTTTTAACGTTTGATATTTGTTTTAGATTGATTTCAAATGTAGCTGGTGGGTTGTTTCTTACTTTTGTTGTTTTTATTGTTGTTTAATATTGTTTATTATGACTTGATCTGTAAGATTTTTGTTCCTTTTATTTTATGATCTAGAAATTGTATCATTTTAATTTCATTGAAAAATTTATTTGTCTTTACTGATGTGTTTCCTTTTCTATTACATTTTCAATTCAATTTAGTTCCAGTCATTTGAGTTTATTGTTTTAAGTTCTTTGTAGCAAAACATTGTTGTTTTAATTCAGTTTTCTGTTGTGGTATCAATCAAAAATTGTTTGTGTTTTACCGCCTTTTATGAGAAAAAATTGCAATCAATTTTTTTTCTTTTTCAAATCATCGTTTATATTAAAATTTTAAATGAAAATTATTGATAAATTAATTTTAGTTTTTAGATTGTGATATTTCTAAATAGCCCAGGAAAATAAGTGTTTTGCTGCGGAATTTTACATTGACATCAAAATGCGTATGACGTATATTAAATAAGATATTCACTAAAAACTGATTTTTGTAACCTTTGACCTCCAATATATACGGTTACTATTTGCAGGATTGAACCTCTTTCGCGTTCTTTCCTATTTTTAATATAGAGATGAATCTACTCTTTTTTCAGCCATAGTCTAGTACTCGACTCCATGCAGAAGTTTCAGCAATCGCCTTCGTAGATTTGCCAGCGATGAAGGACTCTCCAACTTCGGGGTGTTGGGTTGTTGGATGTTTGAGAACAGCACTTCGTTTTGCATTGTAAGCACCGTTAAGGGTCGGAAATGGTGGTATCTGCGAAATTATTCAGCCTTCTTCGTCGGGTTCGAGAGGGATCGAACTGTTGACCACCACTTACTGGATCTATGATATTGGTACTTTCAACATGATCGCGATAGTCTGAAAGTTTCTCAGCCCATGCTGGAAAGTACGGCCGCACTACGGATAGTCGACTAGCAGGAATAAAGCAAGTTGCTTCTGAAATGATGCTCATGAGCTAATAGATTTTGGACATAAAATTCCAAAATTACTCCAAATTTCAAAAATTCGTGTTTTATAGGATTGACTTCTAAACCGTTTATAATGATCCATAGACAATTGAACGATAAGAAGTTTCATATCTTTCGGAATTGGAAGCTTTAAATCTAAAGTATAGTGTACGTTTAAGGAAAAAGTACCAATTCTTTATAGTGGTTCATGATAATAATGTGTAGAGCAATAAGATTGCTTAACTATTATTCATCGGTCAACCTGTAACTACCGTTAAATTCTAGTTAATAGTTAGAGGCATTCGGTATATCCAAAAAAGGTGTCATTACATTTATTTTGTGTCAAATTACCGACAACGCTGTATGTAGGTCTTAAATTGATGAGAGTTATTTCTTGTTGAAGTTAGACGAGATATATATATTTCCAATGGATAATAATCCTATATTGCATAGTTTATTAATTTATCATTTGTGTATATATAAGATTTTAAACTGATTGTGTTGCATTATACGTTTCTTTTAATATACCATATGCTATATAATTAAAACCATTTAATAAACTTATAATTATCACAAAATAAACAATAACAAAAGATTTAAAATTGAAATTTTCAAATCATGAGATAGTACCACTCACACACGCCCATACATAAAGACAGACAGAGGGACAAACACACACTAACTGACTGACACATTAAAAATGCTTGTGCGTTCCTGGTCGTAGATCATCTTGATGAGATAAATATTAAGAAAACACAATTTAATGTCATTAAAATGAAAATGAAAAAAAAAACTAATTTCATTCACTGCAACAGTTGCTGTAGCTCATTGAGGGCTGTTAAGATTGTTATAATGTTGCTGCTGCTGTTGTGGTTACCGCTGCATGTCGTCAGTACAAAATGTCAACCTCAACAGTTTTAAATGAAACAGAAGATGACGACCAATCGACCATAATTTTGTTCTTTTTTTCGAATTTTTTAATACAAAACCATACAGAAGCCCATAATTTATACAACTATGTACGAAATTAAAAATTTTTATTTTCTTTTCGTTTTTTATAATCCTTAAAACAAACACAAGCGAAACGAAAAAAAAAACTATGCAATACAGTCCAATGAAATGGGATACAATTCAATTCTTTCCCACATTTAGCAACGCATCAGCGATAATTTTTTGTTCATTTCAACAACAAAAAAAATTGTAGACAATTTTTTTAATTTTGGAAATATTTAGTTTTTTGTTTATTTAAGCGGTATAGTGGCATTAAGTGGGAGAAGGATGAGAAATGATTTTTTAATAACAATGACAACGATTCGCCTGCATTCTTAAGAAAATACTACTGTGACAGTAGAGAGATGAACGATTTGTAAGTGTTAATAAGATTGTATGTGGTTCGGTAGTTTTCCATTTAGGGCTTCAAACAGCACATGTCATCATTAATAAATTGGGAAACAACTAATTTACTGACGATTCATGCAAGTGGGTGCAATGATAAATTATCGTAATGATGTTCCGATTAACATTTAGCTCTTTAATGCAATTTGTTTTCCTATTAGATGTTGTTAAACCACCTGTTAGCTTGTTCATTATCTGTAAAAATGTTTTAGAATGAAGAATAACATATAGCCGAATTTAACATTTTATAGTTTATTAAAAATGTGATCACTGGAGATTGTATTTTTGTTATTTTAGAATGACTCTAACCTCAAGCTTTAGTAGAGGGTCGTGTTTTGACTGTCATTATTCCTAATGGATTGAATGATTGCTTTCCAAGTAGATCTATTCAATTCTTAGATATTGGCGTTTGAAAAAGTTTAAGCGTTCTATCTGAATGTTTAATCGCCAAATTTTAAAATGATCGGTTAAGAGGTTTGGGTTTAATTGATTAAAACGTCGATGCTATCTGTCAGACAAATTTAAAATTTTACAGGAACATATATTTGAAATTTTGTCCTATCAGGTTCCTTAAGTTTATTGATACAAATATTTATATAGATTTAGGTTAATTTATCAATACAGACATTTTTTGCTCGAGGTCCATTTAGGGGTGTTAAGTGTGGGGACAAGTAATCTACATATCATACTACAGACCCCAAATTTCAATATACACATTTTTTTGTCGCCTTTTGTCTCTTCTATATTCCACTATGTGTCAGAAATATAGAGTTTTTGACACATATCAGCTGTATTGGGTTTACGCCTTTCCACTGACTTTTTGTTTTTTTTTCAGCAAACTTCATTTTGGATTACATAGGTCATGAATACATCAATTAATTTTATTAGAAAGATTGGACTTGAAGATTTTCCTTATATTCAGGAAAAGCTAATAATCCGCAATATTTTGTATAAATTAGGTTACAAAGCTGCAGAGTTTCTTATTGAACCATTGTGTTTCTTAATGGCATATACCCAGCAAAAACTTCCATTATCGAGTAACCTAGAAGGTAATCATGAAATCGCGTAGAAACTTATTACTCTTGGGGTGAATAACTAATTATTTTTGTTCGATGAGCTCAAATAATATGTACCTACCTTAAACAAATTAATAATTGTTACAAATAAATCTACAAATATGTTATGTGATAGCTAGTTATTTTGAGCCGACTTTGAATGTAGAAAGCAAAATATATAAAAATTCCTCAACTGGGATTTGAACCCAGGCATTCAGTTGTTTCCCATGTTTCTCACTCCAGCTGCTCCATAAACATGTTGCTTTTTGCAATTTTAAGAACGGCTTTTCAGAAAAATATAAATTAATATCATTTTGAAAAAAATAAACGGCATCCAGCAGGGCTCGAACCACGTATCTGAGTTTGTTTAATGAACGCCCTAGACGTTTGGGCAACAACAAAACCAAATTGATTTGTTTTTTACCAGTAATAACATATTCAGCTACTGACCATTACGAAAAATTTCTTATTTTTTGCTGGGTATCTCTGACAGTTGCCAATAAAATCCGCATATCCTCGTACCCATTTAAGAACGACTATTAAATGCTTTGTCATCATGTTAAAAGATACTCGCATTTTTGGAATAGTGTTGATACAATGGAGATAACTTTTAGAGATTTAATTGCAGATTTATTATATTTCAAAATGTAATAAACTTTAGTTATTCTGGTACCTTCCTCTTTTAAAATCATACATCTAATATATGGTTAAGTAGTGAGCAAAAAGTTTAAGTATAGAGTGATTTTTTTCCACTATCGAAGTTTCTCTAGAAGATAGGTGTAGAAGTGAAATAATATATATTGTCTTTATTAAATGCCTCGCGTGACAGTGGTTTGTGTGACCACAAGCCTTTAGCTTTTAGTATAAAAGCACTGATTCATGCTAATTTCCTGACTTACAGGTCATTTGGAACCTAGTTTAGAAACGCTAGTAGAAACTTTGTCGATATTTTTCTCAGGGATCTTATCATAAGGCTTGACATTATTTTCAGAAATTTCTCAAGAAGTATGCAGTATTGCTTGGATTTACATCCAGTCCACTGCTTCTTCGAGTCTTTGATAAGTTAAGAATCCACGTTAAGGAATAGGTCTTTTTGCACATGTTTTGCTTATGTCCATACAATTTATTGAATTTAGAAATAAAACTTTTGGTGATATTTGTCAATTATGACTAAACTTTTTTTAATAAATAATTCAAAATTCTATCCGATTTCTAATGGAATTCATTCCTTTTATTTCACAGGATGTTCTTAAATCCATATCTACCGAAATCGTGCTGGTCTATACAAATATATTATTATAACCTAGTAATCTGCATAAATTCATTCAGACCATTTCTGCTGTCGAAAATCGTCCTAATACAAAAAAGGTCTTGTTAGTAAATGATTTCTGATGATTTCACTTTGATTCGATGTAAAAATGCCAATATCAATTTTAGCCCAATAACTCATCATAAATTCTTTGAGGCAATTGTTGACTATTTATCTTGCAGATTGTGATATATCTCGAAAATATCGGTCTCATAGATGAAGGTTGTTACTTTTTTCACTGGAAAGGTGTAGTCTAATAATTTTAAAAGAGTAATATAATCATTATTTGCAGTATAGCACAATAGAAAATATACTTTTTAATATAAATTTAAAAGTCTTATGATATCCAAACTTGTTGCAAATAGTTTTTTCATTTTTCATCATATGACAGACCACACACGCACAAGTTTTACGACCATTTACAATGTTTCAATAAAACAATGACATTGAAGTATTTTTTTGTGGGAATTTAATGCTGTCACAGCAGTTGTACTAAATAAACAACTCGCACACAAATAAAATTCACTCTTCCTCTATAGAATAATCGCAATAAAAATTGAAATATGTTTAATATTCAGTAGTATCATATTACCAATAACAAAACATTTTGTTCAATTTTTAAACTACATTCTCACAATTTCCGTTAACATATAAAAATTCTTTTTGTTTATGAAGCTTTAAATTTAACAAAAAAAAATATAATAATTTACCAAAAAACATAAAAATCAATTTTTGTTTATTTGAATATCGAAAACACTCGTACCCAGTAATTGTACATAAAATTATGAATGAATTCCCAAGAAGTTAAAGTAGAAATTTCACTAGACTTTGTGTCGACAAATTCCACGAAATTTTGAAAAAAAAATAAATCAAAAGAACGCAGAATTTTCCAGCAATTTAAATAGTTTAACATAAATACATTCTTCTGTTATTTGTGATTTGATTTGTTATATTGTAAAATTTTCTTGATATGTATATTTTTTATATGAACAATTTAATAATATAAATAAAATACTTTTGTAATTGTTTTCTTTCGAAATAAAACTAACAAATGTTTGCTGTTTTCGTTTCGTTTTTCTTTTTAATGAAAATGAGTCTGGCATTTTTGGAAAAAAAAGGAAACGAAAGTTATGAATGAAATTTTTTTTCACACTTAATTGAAGATTCTTTTGTTTTGAATAATTCCATAGAAATTCGTGCGAATTCCGTAAAAATTTTGCTGAAATTTCAAAATTATTATTGAGATTTCTGAACATATGGCTCACATTTTTAAGATGTCAAGATATTTGTAAAAATTTTACTATAATGTAAGGTTAAATTTTTTTAACACGAGCGGAAGTGTGTACAAAGTTTACGAAGCTCTTTATTTTTCGACCACATAGTGAAGTAAATATCCACAGTAGAGACAACTAACTAACTAATTAACTAAGTAACTAACTAACTAACTAAATAACTAACTAACTAACTAACTAACTAACTAACTAACTAACTAACTAACTAACTAACTAACTAACTAACTAACTAACTTACTAACTAACTAACTAACTAACTAACTAACTAATGAAATTTGGTACGTGATCTTCTATTGTCCCAGAAGCGAAGCCTAATAAAAATGGTTAAAATGTGTCCATTATTACACCTGGCTCCCATATAACTGTATCCCCGAATAGGGCTTGTAAACCTTGTAATCAAACTACAGGTCACAATTTTGGAGATAATTCAATGAAATTTGGCACATGATATTCTCTTATACTTTAGACGAAGCCTATTGAAAATGGTTAATATCGGTTCATTATTTCACCTAGGCCCCATACAACTGAACCCGCCAAATAGGGCTTTTAAATTCATAATTATGTTTAATATAATCGTATCTCGCCAAAAAACTGCAAAACCAGGTTCTATACTAGCCTTGATGACCCTCATGTACTTTATAATTATAGGGTCTCAATTGACCCTAGTCCCTATAAAAAGCTCCCATCAAAATTTAACTTAAATATCCACAGTTTTATTAAACAATAAGCCCCATTAACTCCACTTCTGGTTATCGTTTAATCGAAAGTTGTACTGCCGATTGTAATATTATATTATATGGTCGGCCTCTCCCGACTATAACTTCTTACTTGTTTTTATTAGTGTTTATAAGTGAATTTTGACCTTCAAGTCATTTTCTGAAGGTGATTTTGTATGGGGGCAAGGGTCAATTGTGGCTTGATTGTTGCAGAAATCGGCAGTGTCTTTTAAACTTCTATTAAATTAAGTTTTGCCAATTTTTGTTGACATACTACAGAATTTAACATTATTATAGGCAACAAAATCCTTATTCATGTTATATGGTTGTATGGGTGTTAGGCAAAACTATTGACAGATTTCAACAATTTTCAATAACGTATGTCAAAGGAAAAGTATATGTGAAATGTAGATAACTTATTACTCAAGTTTTTTTTCGGGGGGACTCACTCCTCTTTGTGGCGTTACAATATTCACAATTTGTTGTTGTTATACTCATGTCCAATTCAAAATTTTGTTCCACTTTGAATATTCTCATGTCCAGCACTGAATCAAAATAATCCAATTATTCATTGACAATATGTTTTCTTTGAACATTTCTAATTCAGAAAATGTTGTCTAAAGTATTTCACTAAATATAATACCAATAAAAATAGTTTACACTTTAAGTCATCAATTTAATAAAATTGTTTATTTAATAAAATTAAATTTTTAGATTTTCACTTCACTTTTATTTATTCAAATATTAACAACAACAACAACAACAACAACAACAAAAAAACACATGCATCTTAGTTTTTAGTTCTTTGTTCTCGATTTCAGTTACCGGATGCCTTCATGGTGTGAGGATTGTGAGGTATTCATTCCCTCCAAGACGTCAACAGGTGTATAATTTAAAAACAAATAGATAGTGTTGTTGTGTTTTAATAGTTGTTGTTAATTGTATCCATTAACATGTTCAATTAACAATAATGAGCTAAGAACAATTGAGAGCGAATGAATTAAACTATTTCTATTAAGTTATTTGTTTGTGGGCCTACACGATGTCATGTAGAGGTGGTAGCGCCATATCCTGTTGTGCATTGAAGACTTTTCGTCTGGTTAAATGAAGGCATTTAAATGACAGATACTTTGGATTTTTGTAAACAAATAAGTAAAATCACACATTAAATTGTTTATCAATTTATAAAAATATTGTTTTTTCTTAAAATGTGTTTACAAGTTTATATATGGCATTTAGAATAGTTAGAAATATTATGTGTCTTTTATTTTAAAAATCACTATGAACCCAGCTTGAAAAAGATACAAAATTTTTTTTATTTGATTTTACAAAATGCTAAACAATTACAACTGCATACCATCTGCCTTACATATAAGTGTATTGGTAAGTCCTTTCATTGCTTTCCCAAAAACCGAACATAAATAAACATAACATCTTTCATACTTAAGTACTTTAAATTTATAATTTATTTAATTTTTAAATTTAAAACCAAATAAATTTTAACATTCCATGATAAAATTTATGTTTTCCTAAAAACTTATAAAATCAACAAAAACATTTATATTTCGGTAAAAGCGATCTGTTTTTCTAACATTTGAAACTTCGCTATCGCTATCTCGCCTTCATACAAACGCAAGAATATAAAGAAAAAAAATTAATCTAATCGAATTTTTTGGATATTTTCTTATGGACGCAAAAAGCAGCAACATCAGCCAACAATAAACCAATTTATTGTTCCGCTTACTGTGCCAAATGGCATAATCAACAAATTTGTGTTACGTTAAGTTTAAAAACAAAAGCAAAAACACAAAAATATTTTCTTCAAATGACCACCAACTGTGTTCAGCAATGCCACCGTGTAATTGTGATACGATTCTGAAAATTTGTATGCAAAATAAACAGCTTTCAATGATTTTTGTAGTTTGTTGCACCGCTTGAGCTGCTATAAGTATTAACACTGTTAGTATTGTTACTACTGGTGGACTAAATAAATAAGACAACAAACACAATAGTCACAAATCGCATTGAATATTTTCCGCAATTGCTGCAGTCCATATTTAGTAGAAGAAAAATAATAGAAAGTGTCGTGTGCTGGAAAAAACTAGACCATCATCATCACACTACAAAATAGTCACACCTATTTCTTTGTTTGCCTCGAGTTGTGTCGACAAAAATTAAGTTAAAACATGTAAGAAATTATAGTGGGGCAAGGCTACACCTTTTACAAATTAAAATGTGATTAAGTTGTCATAATAAAGCTTTTAAGTTGAATTGTACCTTGCCTCAGATATTGTGGACATTTAAGTGAAATTTTAATGAGGGCTTTTCATATGGGCTAGGGTCATATGAGGGCCTATTAAAATAGAATTCGTGAAGGTCGTCAAGTCTAGTATAGAACTTGTTTTTGCAGTTTTTTGTCGAGATTCACAGTTCTCTCTGCATACTCTAAATTTATCTGAATCCGCACGTCCAATTGTGTATAGCTGTGCCCTTCATCATATGTCTTGTCATATGTCTTGCTCATTCATTATTTCAAGAGGTCTTACGTGAATCTCTCCCAAATATTTTTAATTTAGATTTTGCGTCTGTAAGGATAAATTCCTCGAGATTCCTTTCATATAAGGTAAACCTTACTTAGGTAAATACTTATGTTAAACCCTTTTGGGTCCATATTTCAGCTAGTGTTGTGGTTGGGTAAACGGTAGTATATTTCGTCATAGTAATTCCGTGAAACAGTCGAACCCGTTAATAACGAACTCCGGGGAACGCTTGTAGCTCTATATATAAAGTGTCATTTTACGAAAATAAAAGCATATGATATATGTATATATTTACTTAATATTGTTTACAAAAAGAAAGACAGACAAAGCAGAGTGTTTTAGCAAAAGTTTCTTAATAACAATGTTCGTTAACAGATGTTTTTTTGTTGGGAAATAATAACAAAAATATCGGGACTTGCAAAAGTATTCGGCTTAATTCAGTTGGCATTAAGATAGAAGCTATGATTGTATAGTGCTTATTGCTCCACTTACCAAAAAGGAAAGTTCGGTTAAGGTCTATGTTAAAATTAGTCTTCTTATGCTTGTATAAAGTCAGTGACAGATACTTGGGCTAAGGCTCTATTTTAAGCCTATAAAAATCTATGTAGTGTACTTTTATGATCCAGAGAACTAACATATACATAAATGTAAGAGTAGATCTTGAGTTAATCGATTATAAAGTAATAATAATGTTTTGTTTTGAATTCATTGTATTTATATTGCAAAGCTCTCATACCCCATTTACAGTCATCTACAATGATGATCTTATTCTGAAAACCATGTTATAACATAAACTGGTCAAGAAATGCCCAACCCTTCTTGTAGATAAAATAAAGCACCGTATATACACTATGAATGAAAAAGTCAAAAGAAGTTGGTGATGGTATCTAATCAGTAAATCTCATTTAGACTCGATGACGACTGTAACCTCCTTCTAGATGAAATTGAATTGATCGAGGGCGTAAAATTGGCTAAACTACTGTAGGATATCGAATAGAGTATCAGATTTTATAGTAATAGTCGATTTCCTGTCAAATCTCTTATTGGTGCGTACACCACATCTAAACCTATCCGTTAATGCCAAATGGCGAGACAAGTAAACATTACCCTTAATTAGCTCAATGGACACGGAATTACATATGGCAATAACTATGCCGACACTTTGGCAAGTGCTGAGCCATGTTCAGCGAACTGAAAATGGACTAGTTCTATGGACTTAATCTACCTGACATTTAAAAACAAAATTTAAAATTATGTTCAGGACCTTTGGTCTTTGAATCCAAGCCAATTTCATTTAAAGTCAATAATTTCATTTGAAATAAAAATTAAGTTGTCATAAAAAATATTTTAGACAATTCTAGAAAAATCAAATATATTTATTTTTCATTCACAGCCATATGTTTTGACTTATGGGTCAGACAACTGTACTTGTAAAAATCTTGCGCCTGATTATTAACTGAGATAGAACGACCGCTAAGACAAAACATGCAAAAGTGATTAATTTACCAGCAGAGAATCTTTTGAGACTAGACAGTTGCTTAAAAGACATCCTAAGAAAACAATTTGTATGGAAAGATTAGTATCGAAACCGCCTTAGCCTCTTCACGAAAATCACACCCTTATGTTTAATTAACGCTGAACACTTACGCCAAATATTTACTGATTCACGTTCATGTTCATTATCTAGTTCCTCCGACCACTTCAACTGCCACAGTAGGGATTGGCGCTCATCTGGTAAAATTAAATAAAATTCTTTACTCGAGTTCATACCACCCTCGATGTAAAACGATAAATCTCTTGTTCCTGTCGAGTTCTGGATTATAGTTTTTCATATAATTTTCTTTGGTATTCCACGCGATAGATTGCTATTCATGTCTGTTTGTATGTGTATGGGTAGGTGCTATGGTGTTATGACCACAAAGGCCAGATTCTTTGACGCTTTCATTATGCATCTCTGGTGTGTTCACCATGTCTGCTGTGATGATCTGTTTACAATTGTAGTGGTTTGTTGGCATTTAATGATCCAACTTCATGCTGCAAGTTCTTTCGAATATTTTTGGACCGTATATGGTGTATTTAACTTTAAGTATTCAGTTAATTTGTTTAAATTCACATAAACTCTATGGGAGATGTCTCATTTTAGGTGGATCTTTAAAGTTTGTTGGCGCCAACTAAATAACGTTTCCATTACAAAGTAAACAAGTGAAAAATTGTTGTTGGCAAACAATAATTATTTGAAGTATAAACAGTGAACTTAAAAAATAAGAAGATTTAAATCATTTTAATCATGTGTGAAAGATTGTCTGCCTCAATGTCTATTAAAGATAATTTTGATGTAAAGATCGGATGGAAAATGATTCAGAAACTTTGTAATAGTATGTATTTCATATTAGGCATGATAATGCTAACTAGAGCTGTTAAAGTGGAGTATTTTTATCTGATATTTTCAGACTATATGTAGTAGTCTGAATATAGATTTATAACCAATAAAGTAATTGAAAGATATAAATTTCAATATCAATCGAAATAAAATTGCAACAATTTAATTTCTCACTTTCCTATTAATGTCCGAAATTAAATTTATTATTTCTCTGAATTCAAACATCATTTACAAACATATACGCACATATGTATCTATGTAACTATTTATGAGTAAATTCACATGTATCTAAATATAATATGTTCAGTTTAATGACCAAATGTATCTTATCACTTGCATTTGGAAATATTGAGATTTTGTTTTTTAAGTTTTCTGTTTGTTTTATAAGAAAATACAATACATAATACTCGTACAACATGTTCATGTTCATTTATCAAATTGATTGTTTATTTACAAATCGTTCAAATGAAAATGTTTCTCTACTTTTCAACAGCAATTTTCTACCACATCAAACTAACACCTAATCAAAAATCATCATAAAAATCAAACAAATTTCCTAATAAAAGTCGTAAATTTACGTTAAAATAATTATTCGTTTCTAATCCAGCTCTATATTTCTGTGTCATTATGTTCACTGGACTAAATTTTTCTTCTTAACAAATAAACGTTAGAGTTTCTCGAAAAACAGTTTTCTTTTGAATCTCTTGAAGGAATTAAATCGAAAAGATTGCAGATCTTTTCTTAAACAACTTGTACTGTAATCAAGATTTGTAATCGTTGGTAGGGAACTAAGCCCTTAAAAAGTAACGTTTATATTTTCTCGTATTTAGTACTTTAGAAAAGTGTCTTACCGGACAGCCTAATAAACATCAATTAAACGCTATAATGTTTTTGAAATTCAAATAAATTCAATGAAACGGAAATTAAGAACATTTTTGAAATGATTTAAATATTTGTGAATAATTCAGAGCGAATGAAAATAATTAAATGTATCACATAATACTTAAATAAATATAAAACAAAATAACAGTGTGGTAGCAAAATTTTGTATGGAAGGGAAGGAATTGTTTGTTTAATTAATTTAATAACTTTTACCTCCTTATTGAGGCAGACGTGGCCGCTCTTCTTCGAGATGATTTTAAGAATAATATTTTTAACCATATAAAAGTCTAATATACATACACATGTAATTTTTCCGATATTGTTACTTTGCAAAAAATATGATCGTACTTACCTACTACTAACCGTAACACATGTCTTGACGGCATTATTTCACGGTGGTCTTTTTCATCCACTGGGTAGAATTGAGAATGGTCTACCACTCTCCCCTTAATCCTTCTATGAAGAACTTAGATGGCAACCTTTGTACATGGCTGTGTCGGGCCATTTACAAGCACTTTGCTGAAGTACTTAAGCTATCTCTTACCACAGTAGTCCCGTTGCGGAATGGGATCAATCCAAATCAATCCCAAGGAAAAAGCAATCACTGCTCCAACACCAGGTGAAATCAATCTTCCGGTATACCGGAATGTGACTAATGAATGTCAATTTCTTCACGTGAGTATCTGGCATGATGCCCTAACCCAAAGTGGTCTTTTTCATCCACTGAGTGAAACTTGAACAACTGTCTGCCATCGCCCCTAAATGCTTCAATGAAGAACATAGGTGGCAATTTTTGTACATGGATTTGACTGGTCCATGTACAAGTACTTTGCTGAAGTACTTAAGTACATCCTTGAGAAGGATGTCGGAATTTCCAAAGTCAATTTAAACTCAATAACTGCCCCGACATGTTGAGTGGCTGACATCAACCAAGTCGCATAGCAACAGCAACCAAGTCGCAGAGAGGTATACTAAATCAGTATTTGTCTTCTGTCGGGAAGAGGAGAGTCTCCCGATCGTTCACCAAATTACATCAGTTTTCTTGTCAGACCATAAGAAACGATCTACGGAATGACAGGCAACTACCAAGTGCTAACCTTAAAATTCTCCAACCTATACTCGCGCACTACTACTTACAAATAGTCCCAAGGCCTACAGTAGCCATCGAACCATATCTCGTTTAATTTGGAATTCTACTAGGACAGGGACTTTAAGAAACCATTTTTTTCTTGAAGAAAGGTCAAGCTCTTTTCTCTATTGATCACCAGCTAAAAACATTGTAAATTTTCGCTCAGATACTTTCCTATTCTAATCGGAGAATATACTGTATACTGTACGCCCTTAAATAAATCTTCTGTGGGTATACTTCTAGTGCATTGAAATGTCTGTGTGTTGAAATTTCAAATGTTTTGTGGAAACATTTAATATTATATTAATTAAATTCTTTTATTTATATCACCGATAATTTCAATAATAATTTGTGTATTGTTCATCGTCGTAATTGATGATCGGGAAAACAAACAAATATTCAAAATGAAAGACAGACAAACAAACTGACAAACTCAATGCGTTAAATGATGAACAAGAAAAAAAGTTAAAGAAAAACATAATTTTCTAAATTTGTTTATTTAAGAGAGAGAATATTTTATTTGAATATTTAAAAAATCTTTATTGTTTAACAAAATCCACTGAGAGTAATCCATTGACGATAGTAAGGGGGAGGAGGGAGTGATTTATGCAAAAGGGAAATTGTAGACTTTAAGGCGCAGCATGAGTTCCCTCAATGTCTGACAGTGGAAATGAGAGTGTTAAAGATGATTATTGTTGTTCTTGTTGTTGTTGTTTTTATATTTTATTTGGTTTATGTTTTTGTTAAATAAACTTAAATATTTGGTCATATACAATACGACTGACTGACTGACTACAATTTGGTATAATTTATGGATGAACAATAATTTACATCTCAAAACAACACACACACTCACTCATAAACGTAGAACTTTGGTAGAAAACTTTTAAACAATAAGTAGATGAATTTGTATTCGAATATATGTAAATTAAAGCAGAAAAAATACAATTTTTTAATGTTGGCTAATGTTTTTACAAATTTTATTTTGTTGCTGAAAAACACAACTTGTTGGGTGTTAAATAAAAAACAATCGAAAAATGTTTCTTTCATTTTCCACAATCTTTCTTTAACTCAATTTGTGTTGCATGCATTTGTAGCATTTGTGGTTGCCGTTGGCTTGCTTCCTCTTCTTTTTTTGTCGATATTTTTCTATTATTTCTGGGTTAAATAAACAAATATTTTTTTACATAATCGATGTTCGATTTATTCTTGCCACGCTGTTTGCCTGCCTGCCATGCCAATGAAATTTATCACATTTGTTAAAAAAAGCAAAACATAACAAAAACAATAACAATAATAAAAAATATATTAATCGACAAATGTGCAGTTTTTTTATTTGGTTCTTTATATTTATTATAACATCCATTATATGTAGGTGATGAGGTTGTATGATTAGTTTATTGAAACATTTGTAATTTCTGTTAAAAGTTAATGTGAACATCCATCACTTCTTATAATATTTCAAGAAAATTGTATCCGTAAAAATGTTTAATAATTAATTATAACTATGTAGGTCTATTCTATAGTATATTCTATAGTTTGGATATAAGACTTGACTGGATATTGTCTTCTATATTCTGAACTAGTCTATAGTTGTTTCTAAAGATCATAATCACACCTAAAGACTAGAATATATTTCAGTCAGATATCTGAACAAAAGTCTATGTCTAAAAGTGTAGTATCTCTTATTATCTAGGTTATAGCCTAGTGAACAGCCTGGACTATAATCTATCAAAACTACAGTCCAGCTATAGTCAGGACTATAGACTTGCCTACATCAGAATTATAGCCTCACGTATAGTCAGAGTTAAAGTCGTCAATAATCTATAATTTATTTGGATTATATCACGTCTATAATCAGGAGTATAGTCTTGTATAGCCGGGCTATGGTCTTTTCTATAGTCTGGTAACGTATAAAAAATTTTAATCGATTCATGAAAAAAGTTTAAATCGTTTCTTCAAAAGATTTGTGACCTAAATTATTGAAATAGCTTCTATAGATCATGATCAAGAAAATGTTACGATTTCTTGGGTCGCTTCGTATCTCCGTTATGTATTGAAAAAAATTTTCTGATTTTAAATAGCGATCTTCTCGAAAGCATACATGACAAAATTATTGTGAATTCGTATCTAACAGATATTTGTGATTTCCGGAACAGGTTTTCTTAATGTACGACCTACAACTTGGTGTATTGCAATCCCGGAGTAAAGATGTGCTACCAGTACCAGGACTATGAAATGGTGTTTACATTTTACTTCCTGACTTGTTCTTGTATGATTTAAAAATGTGTTTAACCAGAGCTTCACATAATCTGGTACTATGGGTAGTCAGTTGCCCAAAGGACTATGTGTTGGCTGGTCAATTGGTTGAGGCTCCTTCGGAATGTACGTAATAGCTGTGGTTTAAACGTAAATCTCAGAAAAGGGGTGCTTGGTTAAAGAATTGATACACGGTGGAATATAATTTACACGATAAATTCCTGTTTCCATCCCAATTTCTAAGAGCGTTACAAATTATAGAGCATGATTGTGGATTAATAAAATGTTGGATCTGAGCTGATAATGCAAAATTGGGTGTATGAGGTTTGGAGTTTTCTTTGTATTTCTGATGTTTATTCGATGAATTTGAGGGATAGAGTAATGAATGCGGTGGTGGAAGATCGTCACTACCCTTTTTTTAATTTATCAGCGATTTTCCTTCATGGTTGAGTGTGTTGGAGTTAAGTCTAAAACATGCTTAACTTATCACAGTGGGTCTTTGCGACCACTCAAATAAGTCTTGCCAATTAAAAAGATCCATGTTTCGGACTACCAATTACGTCCCCTATGTGCTGTTGCCGAATCAACAGAGCCATCTCAGTAGTGTATTTAGGCGACATATAATGTCATGGAATGCACTGGGGAGAGTCATGGGTGATAAGAATAATCGAAAGATATAAGTATTCAACACAACATTAATCTGGTTTGATTTTGCGTTGTATATTCTCTTTAAACTAGTGATTATTTTTTTCTTGTCGGAGTTAAATTTAGCTTGCTTATGACACTTGTCCTTCCCCAACGGTACTACTATGGAAAGAAATTAGATAACTCGAGTAAACTTTACATATATACAAGTTGGTGAGTTTGTGAGTGGTGAGTTGTTAGTTTTTACTCACCTAGTGGTTGAAAAAGTTCGCCTTAAAATAAGGCCAAAACGCAGGTTTTCACTTAAAGCTCTTCGACATTTATATATACGGAGAGATGAAGTTGGCTAAATCTAAACTGATTTCTAGTTTAGATTTTCAATTATATTTATTTGCAAACCTGCAAGTTCATCTATAGTCTTGGGGATTGTCGAGTCTATGTGGTGTCTGTGTAGTTTTTGTTGGGTATTTATAATACAATTATTAATCAGATAATTTTACAATGTTGGTGCTAATGCCACCTTATGTTTATGGTATAAACAAAAATAAAAACAAACATATGGAACAGATATTTCCATATACAAATCTACATTTTTAATTTACATATTTATATCGAATTAAATGTTGATGGAGATCATTTTATTGTTTGAAAAAAATCTATATTGTTCTTCTAGACAAAATAACGCCAAAAAATACTCTCCTATACAATTATAACTTTTGTTGAATGGAAAAATGAACATTTCATTCATTAATTTTAGAGGAGAGATTTTATTTTTCTACAAAATATAAAAACTTATTTGTAACCAGTGATCGTTGATCATATTGTTAATTTGTTCTGAGTTGCTGGAAGATTTACGATGACCTCCCCACTGACGTGAAAAAGTTTTAATTTTTAGATTTTTTTGTTTTGTTCAACTTTAGCTATATTTCAATTAGTTAAAATGTTTATTGTGTATGTTTTGTTTTCTGGCCGAAAGTGCGCTAGTGTTTGTGTGAATTTCAGTTGTTGCAATTTTCATTTAATATTATATTTTCATTGAAAACATTTATTCGGTCGTTATGTAAACATTTGTAAATTAATTTGAAAAATATGTTCGTTATTTAATTTTTTTCCTATTTGTATAAAAGTGAATTTTATTTGTGTGAGTTCTGTTTGTTTGGATGTTCAGTGAATGTTGTTGAATTTTATTTTAGTGTTTATAACTAGTGCCTCATTATTCACTTTAATTGTTTCTTATTAAGACCATTAACATTTTTCGCTGTTTTTATACTTTACACCACTATATTGGGAAGGGTACTATACGTTTGTGCTGAAGTTTATGACATCCAAAAATATTGGTAAACCTTAAAGCTACATCTCCCTGTCCACTTTTTTGACCAAAGGACAAAGCTTATTAAAAATAGTAGAAATAGACCCATTATTTTGCCTAAAAACCACACAGTCTGGAACTACGGGGCCTAGTTGCCCCCCGTACTTATCGTTGCTGGTTATTTCTTGAAGTACCTTTCGAATCAACGTAGTGGTTGTGTTTTAAATCCTAAATTGCTGACTGTTAATTGCAATACCATGCATATATGTCAGTGATATATCTAATGTGCTTTTATCATCTCAACAGGTGTCACTTGGAGATGTGAGAAAGCAACTTATGCTGGATTCCTGAAAGTGTTAAGTATGTCACGTTGACACTTGGTGGTTGTCTGTCATTACGTAGATGATATTTATGTCTGGAAATGAGACTAATGAAAATTTGTAAAATATCGGGAAAGGTTCATTTGCCTTTCATCTCAACATTATACATATCGTAATCACACCTAATGATGGGGCAATAACATGCTTTGCTAATTCTCTTCTTCCTTTGTTATACCATCTTGACATAAATATGGTTCCTGATTTATTCGTGTAGTATTTGAGTCCATCGAATATGTGTCTAGGTGCTGGTATACCATATCCATTTCCAAATGGAAAGTAATTGGTATACTTTAAGGTGGGTGTAGGGGTCGCGTGTCATAATGTCCATAGACCTTATGACACACTAAATTGAGTTATAATAACCATGGACATTATGACAATTTCAAAATGTCCGTAGACCTTATGACATACTAAATTGAGTTATAATGTCCATAGACGTTATGACAATTTCAAAAGTGTCACAATGTCCATGAGCAATGGGACATAAATGTCCATGGATTTCAAAGAGTCCATTTCTCAAAAAAAGTTTAATTTAGCGAAGCCGGTGTTCAAAATACACCAGAGTTTGAAACCATTGCGCCCTTTCTTTAATTTTAAACAAATTTTCTAATTTATTTCTGTTTTAAAAGTGTTACAATGTCAATGGACATTATAACATTTTAAAAATGCGACATAATGTCCGTGGACATTATGTCGCTTTATAGTGTGTCATAAGGTCTATGGACATTATGTCACTGGACATTATGACACGCCACCGGGTGTATGACCAATATTTTTAGCTGTTACAAACATCATTACAAACGTATAATACACTCCCCACTCTTGTTGTGTAGGGTATAAATATGGGTGAGAGAATCCCATAAGGCCTTTTGGAATAATGAACCACCAAGATCCTTTGGCTGACCCTGAAGAGAGCAAAACGAAAAATCTCCTCGAAATATGCAAGTCTAAGGTTAGTATGATGGTACGTATTCATGATTACGATCACATTTATGCAATATTGGACGTGCGGATTCTAATGAATGTAAACCAGTAAAATTCTGGAGCAATATCTTTACCACTGTCAGGCATTCGTCAAACTTAGATCCAAGTATCTTGGAAGTGATGTTATTTTGAAAATAACATTCCTGACTAACACTGATTGGAAGATTCCTACGAATTACGTCCAGGAGTTTCCGAACACTGAAAAATAATTCATTCAGTACATCTTTTCATGATAAGGAGCGCACAACAGACCCTATAGTGTCCTAGGTGAATTTCTTCGGATTTGAAGTAGTATACATCCTCCTATCAACCTAAGATCCAAATATAAAGCTAATACTGATTGGAATACATATTGATAAAGTTCAGGAAATTGAGTTTCAGTACATAGTGAATCCAAATATTTAAAGTGGAGTAAGAAACTTTGTAAATATGATAAAATATTGTAAATTAATAATTGCAATAACATTTCCAACATATTGTCGAAGAAAACATAACATATCTAATACATTTTTCACCGTCATACAAAATTGTTTTCAAAATATTGAAATAATATTTCTGCAAAAATATTTAAAGGTCATCATATGTGTAGCAAACAAATCAAAATGGAAATTCCCGAATTACTTGAATACAATAGAAACAAAAGAAACCGCCTTTAAATACTAAAATGTCTGCACAAAAGACTCCTGTGGCGTTAAGTGTTCTAGTATTACAATTGATTGTCTAATATTGAAATAACAAAGGAAACCGCATAATTTTTTTATGGTTATTTCCGTAGACAAAACAGCACAAGGAGTGGGAGTTTTAAATAGAACAAAGGAAATACTAAATAGTAAGTAAAAATAAAACAAAAGGAAATATGTACAAAACACACATCAAATTTAAATTCAAATCGAAATATCCTTAAAAAGTGAAAATAGAAAAAATAAATCTGGTGCCATTATGTCTGATGTGAAAATTAAAATTAAATAAGAATATCCCACACACACACACGCACGTACGAACAAACATATTCTTAGTTATGATTATGATTGAGTAATATTCATTCATTTTACCACCTTCAGTGATGTGTATATTTTTATAAAAAAAACTTCGTTATTTATTTAAAAAATATTATTTTTTGTATGATGAAAATATGG
The DNA here is from genome assembly GCF_022045245.1 of Lucilia cuprina. Lineage (NCBI taxonomy): Eukaryota > Metazoa > Arthropoda > Insecta > Diptera > Calliphoridae > Lucilia > Lucilia cuprina. Next base: position 33,640,516 of record NC_060953.1, read on the forward strand.
AATAATTTGTATGAATGTTGTGCATCGGTGGCAGTCAAAATATTTAATCATCTTTCCAATTCAACGATCGTTCATTCATTCATTTTTTTTGGTTTGTTAAAACCCAAATTTTTATTTATTTAGATTTTCTCCCAATAGAGGTCTGTCTATTTAGGGTTTCAGTATGCAATGAAATTTGTTTATTCATTAAAGAGTTAAAATAATCAACAACAAACAATGATGAAATAAGAACATTTTCTTTATTTTTGTTGTTTTTAAATAAAATTTTAATTTTATTTTCTCTAGATGCATTAAAGAAAATATTTATAAATACTTAATATTACATACAGATATAATTTCTATGTATTTACTATCTATGAATATATATATGTACAATATATGTATATCTTGCATGTCATATTTTCAAAGACTTTTAAACAGTTTTGAACTGAATGAAGTGAAAGTTAATTTTACAAAAATATAAAAAAGGGTAAACTATTTCTCACCGAATAAAGCGTGTGTTAATTTTATAACTTTAAATACTTCCCCTATATAATAACAAAAAAACATTGTGAGTTTTTTAAAAGAAAATTTTATTTGTTTAAAATTGTGTGAACTTAATAAAATATATTTTTTCTCAAAACAATAAACAATTTAATTTAGAAGAGAAATATAATTCAGCTTCTACATTCGCAGATATGAAAAATTTGTAAAAAACTCAAAAAAAAATAAAATAAGTTTCCGATAGACACTCACCACAGCCGCTCAAAAACTACTGAGATGGCAATACCAACTTTACACCGCAGTTACAACTCAGAATCATCCTCAGCTTTCGTCTGAGTGATATTTTTTTATTTGAACCAGCACTCGAAACATAGTGTCGGAACTAGGAAAATAGGCTATGGGAAGGAGGATAGAGGGAGTAGTGTTTGTGGACATTTGATTTAAATCTTCTTATATCCTAAGTGGCAGGGAATATCTCTGCAGGAAGTTTATTCCACATACGAACAGTGCGGCTGAACAATGAATTTTCGCTGTAATGTTTTGTGCGGCCCACTGGCCAATCTACCACAAATGGGTGTGTTCTTGAAGAAAGACGTGTGTTACGCAATAATATACGGGTATCGGGAAAAAATTCCCTAATTTCAAAGGAATACATTCCATTGTAGTATCGATAGAACAGAGAAATACACCCCACGTTGCGACGGTGCTCCAATGAATCAATAGAGTTGGATACCCTACTGTTACCGATAAGTACTTCGCCCTCTCCTGTAAGCGGTCGAGTAGCTCCAAAATAGACTTCGAAGCTCCGGCCAATACATGAGAGTTGTACTTCATTTTTGATCGGATATAAGTGGTGTAAATAGTAAGAAGATCAGATGGAGTGAAGCATGTCTTACACCGTTTCAAAAAACCGAGACAAGAGTTTCTAATTCCTATTTACACCACCTATATATAGATGGAACAACAATATCTGCCAAGCGTTTATGTGTTAAAAAACAACATTGAATCTTACGGGCGTTAAAATCGACTCTGTTAACACGACCGCATTCAGAGATTTTTATCCAGTCGTCATTAAGCGATTCATTCATATTGCGCCTCATTGCCCCAATCTCAAGATGGCTTGGCCTATGATTGAATAAATAAGAATAGCAGAGGAAAGACCGAAGATAACGTTTATAATGCAGGCGCACTAGATAAGGTATTAATAAGAAAAATTTATCAACAAGGTCTTCCAGGTTAATCATTTATCTGATTGCCAATGTATAGCCTGAGAATGCTATACATTTCTCGATGCTTTCTTATTGGATTACCCAAAATATCAAATACGTCACTAGTTATCTGTATAGTCCACATGTCTTTGAAGAATTTTCTTAATTGCTGGAGAACTTCCTTCATGACCGCCCTTTGTTCTTCCTAATTAGGCTTTTAAAACCATGAATTCAGGTTAATTAGCCTTATCAAATAGTTTCCTGCATTTCACTAGATTCTTTCGCAATATCTGCACTATACCAGTTAGTACAGTGCAAATATTCGAATAAAAAACTAGAACGGTTGTTCCACTTCTTTTTTCGAATCAATTTGTAGAGAAACTCTTGGGAGTTTTTAATGTAATATAAGGGAACAAACAGCCAATTATAATCGACATTTTCTTCCAAATAGGATTAAAAATTTACAGCTTTTAAATATAAAAATACAAAAAGTTTTGGAAGAAATGCCCAAAGATATTTTTAATTACATTTAAATTCAATTAATTTAATTTATTATAATATTGATAATGCAAACAAACAGTTTTGTATCATATGGTAATTAATTTATCTTATTAGTAAATACAGTGCACTCGCGGTAACGTGAACACCGTCTAACGTGAACACCGCCTAACGTGAACAAGATGTTTTTTACATTGACTACTCTGTAACGTGAACAAACACAGAAAGCTCTATAACGTGAACAATTTTTTTCACAGTATATGTTTTCTAAGCATGTAGACAACATTGAAATACATTCATTAAATTCGAATTTTAAAATTTTGGGAATCTCCTTATATAAATGAGTGTATATTCCCTAAATTATTTTATTTATATGGCAAAGAAATTTGAAGTTAGTTTCTTATGTGAAGTGAATCAGTCGGCATGAGTGTAAAAAAATCTAAATGTTTGCAGTTAAAAGAAAAGGCTGACATTTTAGATAGTTTGCAAAAAGGAACAAGTGTGACTAGTTTATCAAAAAAGTATACTGTCGCTAAGTCAACAATATGCAGTATTAAAAAGAAACAAGTAAGAAGTTATAGTCGGGCGACGTCGACCATATAATACCCTACACCTGTATACGAATAAAATGTGATGTAGTTTTCATAATAATAATTAATAAAGCCATTTACAGTTTAATAAAACTGTGTATATTAAAGTAAAATTTTGATGGGGGCTTTTTAGAGAGGCTAGGGTCAAATGAGGCCCTATAATTAAAAAAGTTTAACAGGGTCATCAAGACTACTATAGAACTTGGTTTTGCAGCTTTTTGGCGAGATATGAGTATATTAAGCATAATTTTGAACTTAAAAGCCCTATTTGGCGGGTTCAGTTCTATGGGGCCTAGGTGAAATAATGGACCGATGTTAACCATTTTCAATAGGCTTTGTCTACAGTACCATAAAATATTACGTGCCAAATTTCATTGAATTATCTCCAAAATTGCGACCTGTAGTTTGATTACAATGTTTACAACCCTTCACCCACTAAAGTGGTGAAGGGTATAAAAAGAAGCAATTTTGAGTTGTGTAAACAACACATACCAAGGACCGGGAAAAAGACAAACTTTAAAATCATCAGAACTTCCAGTTAATGAAAAAACTCTACCGTTGGTTCCTCCGAATGCGTGATAGGAATTGGCCTGTAAGTGGTCTAATGTTAAAAGAAAATGGATTTTAATAAAATTGTAGTTTTATATTTTAATAATATAAATAATAATAAAATAATATCACGCCCATGTGTATAAAATACAGATTTATAAATTAAAATTTCATATTTTTTATTAAATTTGACAATCGCTAACGTGAACAATTTCGCTAACATGAACTCCCTTGGTTTTAATTAGTTCACGTTACCGCGAGTGCACTGTAATTAAAACCAGATCTGTACAAACACCGGAACGAAAAAAATCAAATATATTTCGACAGTTTAATAGATTTTTCTCGTAAATAATTTATTTATGTTTTCATAAAATTTATGCGGGAATTAATTCTTTTATTTAGTTATAATGGTTCAAATTATTAAAAGATCTAGCACAAAATTTCTAAAAGAAATCGTAACTTTAATAACATTCTTAAAATTATATGTTGAAATATTTGTCGCAAAATTGTTCAAAATCTTGTTGTAAAACATATATGTACATGTTGTACATACCAGATATAAATACACACACAAGTACATATTTACATAGATATGTATATTATGCCTCCTTTTATATATCCTTCACTAAATAATTTTATTGCTTTTTTTTAATATTCGAGAACAGTTTAATATCCAGTATAAATTCTATCTATACCGTTATGCAAATATTTAGTTTTTAGATCCAATTTATGGAGTTTGTTTTTGTTTTAATATTGTATTATATATTGTTTGTTGCCTCTAGATGCTAAAATTACATTTAAATATTATTCTATTACATACAACGAATGTACACACGCCATCATATATGTATGTATGTACATTAGGGTGGCATCAAAATGGTTACTGATTTTCCCAGTGAAAATGAAAATTTGAAATGAAAAGTTAGTTTAGTTTATCTTCTGATCCCAGCCAAATATTGACCCCAGGACAAAAATTTTGAAAATGGTATCTTAGAATTATTTACACTTTAATATTAGTCGGAAACATCGGCTCCTTATTTTTCCTCCATACAAACGGGACCGCCCTAATGTACATATGTGTTATGAAAATTCCCAGTAAACATGAAGATGTATTTGGATATTGAAAATAATTTGGAATCGTAATATCCTGATATCCTTTATTAATTCATATATCACACTCTGTTTACTGGGTTAAGATATATTCATATGTGTGTGTGTGAATTTGTAATTTTGGTTACTGTGAACACAAATATGCATTCGTATTGAATTGTTATTGTTTTTCCGCGACATGTTCCCGCGTTTCTTTCAATCTGTCTGTCTGTCATTAGTGAATTGTTAAGGATACATATTGATGAAATGTTTATTATTTTTATTATTGTTATTTTAGCTGTTATAACTGACCGACCATAAGTGTACATACTGGTACATTTACACACTCATATACGTATATGCACAAAATCATTCATTCATATTGATGACAAACTTTTCTTTTGTAATTGTCATTTTCAGTGTTGTATTTTGGGGCATTTTAAAACCTAATACTGATAGCCACTATCAATGATTATCGAAAAATCTCAGAATATATTTATCGTAATGACAAAACGCACTTTAGGCATGGACACAGTCCTTCGTTATCAAAAAACAGCGGCAAATTTTAATCGAACACTCACTCACGAATTTTCCTGATATTGGCCTCCATCGGATTCCCAAGCTACTATCTTCTACAGATTCCGAAATTTTTATCTTCTACAGCATCGCAAATATTCCAAGAAATTCAATATATTGGCAAAGTTATATATGTTGTAAACAAGTCAAGAACAGTATCTAGTAGTGAATTTATAATTCTTGTGTAAACGTCTATCTATCTGAAATATTTAAAATTAATTTGAAATCTTTTTATAAAATGCTATAGGTTTTACTCTATAATATTGAATTCAAATTACAATACAGAACTAACTTTGCAGATTTAGTTTACAAATCAGATGATCCGATTATCGCAATGTAGATTTTGAGGTATATAGAAATTTAATGAAAGGTATTTCTCTGTCTTACAGAATACCGCAAATAGTAGTTTTGTTTCTTAGAAAAATATTGCCTACGATGATACTTCCACTGTGTCTACCTACTATTACTTAAAAACAATGTCAGGGCTAAAGTAAGTACTTATATAATACATTATTTATAAGTCATTACCAGACTTCATGTATTTAATACAAACGGTATATAACCGATATTGAGTAAGTGCAAGCGATTACCATGTTTTTGCTGGGTATGTGTCATGTTTTTTGTGTATGTTTCGATGTTCTTCAGGGATCAATTCGGCTGTGTTTATAATTTTTCAATAACAACGTTGCGTTGTGATTAAATCAGATCAATTTCATTTTGGTACTGGACTAGTTGTTGTACGATATAAATATTAGTTTCAAATCACAGATTAAACTCCAACCTAACCTGGAGTAATTAAGTAACTCGTTGCTATGGCCCGAGAGATTTTTGGTAGGGTGTTCGTTATCAATACGATAACGAACACCCAATAACACATACCCTTCCCCAAAAACTGTGGATAGCGAAAGAGGTTTTACGCAAAAATAAAAAAACAAGTACCTAATAATAGTCAATTCAATTGCAAAGTATGTTTGAACGAATAAACGATCAAAATAAAAATCACAAAGTCAATGATGACTGGCGCCAGTCATAAGTGTGTTGTAGTATTCTCAAGTATTTAAAAGCAAAAAACATACAACCACACATAAACAGACAGACTGATACTCTGATCCAAAGTAGACAATACCATTTTGAAAGTTGTCAAAAAGTCAAAGTAATAAAAACAAATTTGCATTGTCATCTAGCAAATCGAAATTGAAAAAAACTAATTTGACAATGATCAGTTATGAAAAACGATCAGGTGTAGAAGAGAACAATTTCAATATAAAGTCTTTTGAAATTATATTACTTGTTTATGGTTTTCTTTCTATTTTTAACAAAGTATGAAATATACATTTTCTAAATCCCCAAACAATAGACAAAGCATATACATATATGTATCTTTTTGGGTTAAATTCTAAAAACGACTTTAAAATTGATTCTATAGAAATTTTTATCTTTAAACTTCTTTTATTTCTTTAAAGAGAAATAAACAATAAACGTATTAAAATATAAAATATTTGCATTACAATTAAGATTTGCACTTGTATACTCCAAAAAAAAAAAAAAATAGATCATCTATTCAATTTGCCTTTTTTATTGTTATTTGTTATTCTTTTTATACCCTTAAACTGTACAATCAATGTGTGGCATGGCATGTGTTCAGACACACACCCCCACACAATTATTCAGTCAGTCATTCTTCATTTGCTCGCACTTTTATGCATCAGCACTCAGGTTTCCTTGAGGCAACATTTTTCAGTTTTGTGTGCGAATTGCTTGTTTGCCTTCTCTTTTACCTCTGCGTTAAAATTTAGATACAAAAGTGCCATGAAAATAAAAGAAAAATCAATTGTTTGGAAATTGCAAACAGTGATGTTAATGTTGTGCTTTATGTATTTCAAAAATGCTGAAATAAAATAATTTATACGCTAAAAAAACAAGTAAGAAATTATATTCGGGCGAGACCGACCATATAATACCCTACACCTTTTACAAAAATATAATGTGATTTAATTGCCATAATAAAGCATTTATGTTGAATTGTACCTTGCCCCAGATATACATACAGATATACATACATACTTATTGTTGAATGAAATTGTGGACATTTAAGTGAATATTGATGGGGGCTTTTTTGATAACAAGTTTTACATTGTCGGACATAGCTCAGAAAATGATTCTAAGCAGATTGATATACTTTAAGGTGAGTATAGGACCAATATTATTGTTAGTTACAAACATCAGCACAAACCCAATATACCTTTCCTACTAAAGTGGTGTAGGTATAATTATTCCTAAAGAGCAAATAGCAAGTTTACTCAATAAAATCGAGAATTATACAATTATTTAGTATACAATTTTTTAGTAGAATTAATCACTCGATGCCTCACATAGTTATGAAACTCCAAGGTAAACGCTACTGCTTTTTTATAGTCCATTCCCAATTCAATTTGTTTAAATCTCTTGGTAAGCATCTTCTGATATTTTTTCACACATATCAATTTGTCCACTCTTGCTACATTACAACTAACATATAAACCTCGGGTCCGTGATGCAAAATATGTTGAATAAATCGTTAGCAAAAAAGATCCTTTAAGGCAACATTTTCCAGTAGTTTTTGTCACACCGTTTGTAGTAATCCAAATATTATTAGTACAAATTTGGAACCATGCGTGTATATTTTTTCCCTCTGTGAATATTTTCTATTGATGCTGATTATTTGGTATTTAAAATGCATCATATGGGTCGATGATTTCACAAATTTTTATAACCAAACCAACACAGTATAGCGATTAAATTCGACATAAACAAGTTTTTTTATAAAACAAAATCTTTCTCCAAAAAATTTTAAGAGGCGGTAAATAATTAACCCTTTCCCCCAAATACGGTTCCCTTTAGAAAATGCTTAAACGCTTAATACTGCCTTGAAAATATGATTACAGCAATGAAATTCGTCATAAATAAGCTTTTTACAAAACGAAATCTCTCTCCAAAATTGTATATGGGTTGCTCGATAACTTACCCTACACCCATATAATGCACCGCAGCAATTAAACTCGACAAAAATTCAGCTCTTTTCTAAGATTTTATAAGAGTCGGTCGATAATTGATCCTCCCCCATATAAGGTCTCTTTCTAAAAGTGAGTTAACGCTTATAACAGACTTTATGCTATGAAAATTGGGACATAACTGATCCTCCCCCTAGAAAAACTAAACAAAATCTGTAAGAACCAAAATCAGTTTACCAAATTTATAAGAATCGATTCATTACTAACCCTTCACCCATAGGCCCTGTTATATTTTTCAACCTTCATTACTGGCTTAAAAATTGAATTAGCCATAAATAAGTTTTACATGAACCAAATTATTAATATCTATCCCCATTGAATGCAATTTTTTGAAAATATTTTTGATATTAATGTATAAAATTCAGTACTAATGATTAAATCGGGACCAAAAGACTCGAATTAGAAATGCTATTTTAAAAATCAGCAACAATGTATGACACACGCTTTAGTGGTGGGTAAATAAGATTCGGCATAGCCGAATATAATACTCTTACTTGTTTTTATTTATTTAACAAACATGAAAATGTTAAAAACTCTTTATATCTGATATACACTTCTCTAGTTTCGAAAAAGTAAAAAATCACTACATCATCCACACTATTCGCAAAACCATTATTCAATTGTTGAACAAAATAATTTGTATTGGAAATACAAGAGAGAGAGAGGATGAAAGTACAATAGATAGAAAGTATCATGAGTATTTTTTATTCTTTTGTTGACTCTTGCCTGCAAGATGATGATGATGTTGATAATACAAAATACATATTTTGTTGGTTTTGGCGTGTGGCATTAATTTTCCTTTAAAATTAAAGTCAAATTCGAAACAATAAGAGATTATTGGATTGTTTGCATATCGTAAGTTAAACATGCATTCGTATCATGAAATTTAAAAAATATTTTTAAAGAATTTTCTATTGTTGTAGTTGGTAGGATTTTGGGATAGGAGTGATTAAGATTAAATTTGCGTTTTATATTTACAAATAACAATTTAATTATCATAGTTGTTGAATCAGTAATTATTTTGTATACCTAAACTATATTCTATAATTATTTTAAATAAATGTGGCCGACATTACGAAGTTTAGCCTTTATACATATCTGTATTAGTAAAGCTTTCCCTCTAGCCTAAACACAGGTACAACCCTCACGACTCTAAAAGCCTATGGATGTACATTACGGTTATCATTTTTTACATTTTTTTAATTTCAATTTTTCCAAATAGAGTATTCAAATGTACGTTTAAAATGTATGTTACTTTTCTACGAGTACAAAAATGATCTGAAAAAGAAGTTTTCTTTACTATAACATAGCTTTCTACCACATAGTGATAGGGCCTAATTATACCCTACACCACTTTAGTGCGGAGGGTATATATATTTGTAACGCACAAGAATATTGGTGCTATACCCACCTTAAAGTATACCAATCGGCTTAGAATAATTTTCTGAGTCGAAATGTACGTCCGTTCACAATGTATGTACAGATCGCAATTTTAAAGATAATTCAATGAAGTTTGGTATATGATATTCTATTGTCCCAGGAACGAAACGGCTCTCATACAAATGAATCCCCGAATAGGGCTTTTAAACATTGTAATCAAACCACAGGTCGCAATTTTGGAGATATTTCAATGAAATTTGATACCGGAGACAAAACTTATTGAAAATCGTTAACACCGGTCCATTATTTCACCTAGTCCCCATACAACTTATATAAGTCTGTTTAATATACTCGTATCTTGTTAAAAGGTACAAAACCAAGTTGTATACTAGCCTTAATGACCCTCATGAATTTTATAATTATAGGGCCTCATTTCACCCTAGCTCCTATAAAAAGAGTCCTTCAAAATTTAACCCTTATATGTCCACAATTTTATTCAAAAATAAATGGCTTCAGTATATCTGATGCAAGGTACAATTCAACATAAATGTGTTATTATCATCATCATTTTATGATCTGCTTCGCACGACTATAATGTTCAATTTTCATGGAAATCAAGACCGTTAAAGACATTGCAGTCTAAATAAAACACTTTTATGAGATTTGTTTTTTTAAACATATTATTTTTCTTTATTATTTTCTTTACTAATATGGAGTTTTTATTATAATTTGTATACGTTTAAATTAAATTTATATATTCTATTTTATAACTATTAATTTCATTTTGAAAATATTACAAACTATTAAATTAACTTATAATATAAATATAAAACGATTTCTTTAAAAAAACATTACATAATTAATATTTTACACCAGATAAATTACACAGTGCAACACAAAAAAATAACCATATACGGATATCACTATATGATAAAAGAACAAAAATAAGAAGTCTCGTGTCTTCATGTTTCGCCCAAAGTCATCATCATAAAAATTATAACTTTTTTCAAAAATTTATTTTTGAAATTTTTTGGGCCCTATAACTAAAAAAAGTGCAAGACTTTAGGCAAAACTTTTGTAATGAACGGGCCTCATATGACCCTAGCCAAAATACAAACTCCTGTCAGAAAATGACTTGAAGGTTAAAAATTACCTATAAACACTAATTACACGTTTAAATTCTACATAAATAACTTTGAAGTAGACATAAATTCCCCTACCAATATTTATAAGGACAGGTTCATATTTTCCACTACTTCCCATTGAACCCTCTTGCAAAAATCTCTTTTTTTTGACAAAAATAGGTCAAAATTTTCCAAAATAACTTTTAACATACTGACTGGTGTAGGCTATCATATTGTCGGCTATGCCCGACTATAAATTTGTACTTGTTTTATTATTGATTTGTTTTTGTTCAAAAAAAAAATTATTTGAAAAAATTTTATGACATACAACGCTACAACGATACGACATCGATTGTGAATTGGACATTTATATGTTTCAGTAAAAACTTACATACATTGAAAAGTAATGAGTTAAAATTGTAATAAAAACTTTGTTCACTACTTCTTCATTAGCAATTAAACTCTTTTTTAACAATGTGATGACATTGGTGGCAAGTACTCCTACGCTCGCTTACAAATAGGAAGTTAAAAAAGTACTTGCAATTTCGCTTACAAAGAAATTGTTCAGTAAATTGTTTTGTTTTTAATAAAAAAGAGAGCTAGCAAGAATACAAACAAAGGGTTTTTTTGCAAAATTTTCTACTGCAACACTGGGGTTTTAACACCCAAAAATATTATTTCTATTTCCACCTTGGAATCACTTTCTGAGTTGATTTATCTATGTCCGTCCGTCTGTCCATGTAAACCTTGTAATCAAAGTACAGGTCGCAATTTTGAAGATAATTCAATGAAATGTTGCACATGATCTTCTGTTATACTAGAGACCTATCCCCGACTGAACCATCCGAAAAGGGCTTTTAAGTTAATAATTATGTTCAATATATCGACAAAAAGCTACAAAACTTTGTTCTATTCATACATGTCCCTGATGATAGGGCCTCATTCCTAGCACCTGTACAAATTCACCTTTATATGGTATCATATGATAATAATAATAATAATAATAATAATAATTATTATTATTTTATTATTATTAAAATTTATTTACACAATAGCATTTAAGTCATTATGATATTGGATGCAAGTAGTAAGCAAGCTCTCTTACAATATGGGATCGCCTGCAAATGGGGAATAAAGTAAGTAGTTTCTGAGGAAAAAATGTAAAAGAAAATAAGTCCACTGTGTCTATTACTACTTTCCGCACAATATGTCAATGCTACAAATTAAGTACCTACATAGTATATTACTTGTAATTCATTACTAAATTAGGTTAGTATAAATATGGCGCCCACAGGGCTTAATATATTTACCGATAGCCAGAAGGCAATTAGGGCGATATCAGGTGATAGAATTAAATCTAAGACCGTAAGGTTTACATCATATGGGTACCAGGCCACTCGGGAGTAGTCGGCAACAAAAGGGCGAATGTAATAACTTTAAAGAGAAGGGAGCTCGATGTAGTTAACCTGACAAACGCAAAACCATTCGACGCTGAATTAAACATATGGATGAGGGAATCCCATAAGGCCTCTTGGAATAATGAAACGGTGGGTAGAACCACAAAGATTCTATGGGGTGACCCTGAGCAAGTCTGGGGTTAGTATGATGGTACGTATTCTGAGTGGACACACAGGACTACGTGCACATCTATACATAATTAGAAGTGCGGATTCAGACGAATGTAGAGCATGTGGAGAGGACAGTGAAACTCTGGAGCACTTTCTTTACCACTGACAGGCATTCGTAGATGTTAGATCCAAGTATCTTGGAAGTGATGTTATTCTGGAAATAACATTCTTAACAAACGCTGATTGGAAGATTCTTAGGAATTACGTCCAAGAAACTGAGTTTCTAAACATGGAAAAATAATACATTCAGTGAACAATTTTTTGTTCATGAATTGGAGCGCAAAACAGGCCCGATAGTGGCCTAGGTGTATTTCTTCGGATTTGATGTAGTATACATCCTCCTATCAACCTAACCTACTACATGTGAATGAAACTAAGCATAATTTTTTATAATTTCTGCAGTTTGGTTGATTGTAAAATGTAGAATCCAAATTATAATTTCTTTTCGATATCGTAAAGTAGATTTGATGATTTTAAACCTAATCATCTGGATACTTAGTTTTTAAACAGATTATAAATTCTAACTTAATTACCTCACTGTATTTTAAGATTGAAATCACTTATTATTCCAAAGGAAATGGCACTATTAAAATAACCATTATTTAAAGAGAATTAATATATTAACTGCATTATTCATACTTAAATCAATCCAGTGCGGTTTCAGAAGTACGGCTTCACTTAAACCAAGAACACAATACCTAAGTATGAAAAACATAGTTTAAGCCTTTTTGGTTAAAACGCACTTATTTTAAGAATTAATTCTGAATATGTATAATTAATAACATTGGTCGTCAGTATTTTCGGCGTTCGGTATCTAAGTTGAACTATTGACAAATCACTCATTTACTATCATAATCCAAAATTTCGGTGTTTTTAACCTGGGAGCTACATAACATGCTCAATACTAAAGTCTTTCAATATTTTTATTAAATTTCAAATATGTATTATTTATATACATTATAAATACGAAATATTCCAATTTAAAAGTATTAACATATTTCATAACAATTTATCAAATTTTCAAAGAAATTCTATTCTACAAAACTTTGATATTGTTTGAATAAGGCAGTTTGTGTTTAAAAATGAAATAATACGTTGTATTAAATTTTACTTTAATATGTTTAATAGTTTAAGTATAAACTTGTTTCGAAATACACAAAATACTATATTTTTGGTGTAATTTTCATGAAGAAATATGTTAATAATATTTTGTTTAAATTTACGCATTTTCTATAATTTTAGATAAAAGTTTACTTACTTTATCGTAGTAATATTACATGCATTTTCAAGAGTGTAACTACACTTTTTTGATACATTTCAAAAACGTTTAATTCTTTAAAAACTCAAATGAAATTAAATATGATATATGAGTTTTTCACAAGAAAGCTAACTTAAATAGTTATTAGCAAAAAATAAAGCTATTCAGATTCCGAATTTCTTAAAAATGTTCTAAATTGTAACATAAAACAATAAACTTTCAATGTCAATTACAACAATAAAACTCCAGATGGCAACCGACAACTGTAAATTTCAGTGGTACTTTAAACATTGACTGGCCATGAGTTTAAAAATTTATAAAAAATAGGTGAACTTCAATTTGGTCGTAAATTTTCGCTTTAAATTAGAATTTTAAAATTTTTGTATTGTATCTGAAACGAATTTATTAAAAATCCCGAAATATCTATTGGATTTATAAAATCTTATGTTTTTTGTATAAACTTTGAAATACATTGACGACCCGCATAAATGTAACGTTTTTAGATGTAACCATAGTGTTTTGTAATTTCAAGAGATTTAAATCCCGTGTCTATAATTGACGTCGGCAACACAAATATCAACCCACTTAACAATTTTTGCCGAATTCGTACCGACAGTCTGTACAAGTTGCCAATTTCGTATACGAATTATGTTAGATTTCGTTACGAAAATTATATGAAAGGTTGCTCAGAATTCAGAAATCTTTCGTTTGAGGAAATTATGAAAAATTCTTGGAGCAAATCTGAAGGATTTATTAACAAATCTAATTGAAGTTGGACAAATGTCGGATATCGTTTCTGTCATTCTTTTGACAGTTCGTAACTGAAAGTTGTAGGATAAAATGTCCGACATTCTTCCGAAGTCTTGACTATTCTGATCAAAGTTCTGTAAAATTTCTAAAGGAAATTTAGAGAATCATTAAAAATTCTGATAAAGTATAACACATTAAACATGTCTGAAAAAAATTCTTTACTGGAAATTGATACTTTATATCAATATATATTTGAAAAAAAAATGCTGCTATTATTGTGATATATCACAGATAATTTTGCACAATATTTAAAAAATCAATTAAAATTAAATTCACATTATTGGAGTAAACACAAATTCAACTAAAACTAATTTTTATCCAAACAAGACCTAGTCGTCCAAACAATTGTTTCGAAAACTTTGTCATAACAATGTTAAATGTTTTATTCGGACAACAATTTTATGATTAGCACGATAGAAATAAAGAAGTGAATACAATATTTATAATATCTAAATTAAGAGTTTATATGTAGCGGTATTTTTCTGAATAATTTCATAATTTGAAATCGTTATTGTAAAAATTTACTAAAAAATATTGACTTTTTTTAATAAATTAAAAGAACAACTCTCAATTTTGTTTTTGAACTTTATTATAAAAAGACTTCAATTTGTTACACCTAGAAAAATGTGATGAACAAATTTTCAATGGTAATAACATTTAAATAAAAGATTATTTAATTATAAATCTTCTAAATATACTGCATGTAATTCCCAAAGAACAAAAGTAAATGATTTATAAAAAACTACAACAATTTATATTTTTCAGAAAGGTGAAATAGCTAAAAGTTGTTGAAATACAAATTTCAACAACAATTTAAAATATTGAAGCAAAAAAAAATTTCCTAATAGCAACACTGCTGATTTAAAATTGTCCATTAATTTTGTATTTTTTTAATAAAAGTTTTATTATGAATATTTTTCAAATTGTCAGGCTCTTCAATAATATTTATAAAAAAAATAAAATAAATAATAATATTGATTTAGAACAAAAAATATATCTTTTAAGAAAATAAAGTAATTATAACTATTTAACTAAATTATATTTCTATATACATACATTTGTTTTGTAAAAGTTGTTTACTGAGTGAGAATTATTTGAGATGATTTTTTGTTTAATAATTTTTTTTTGTTTGTTTTCATAATTATTCTATATGAGAATTATAAATGCTTAGAAGATTAAAATATTTACACTAGTTTTTTGTTGATTTAATAGAACTATTCTTATGTATATTTACAGGTGATGGCGGACAAGGTTGTTTTAATAAAATTAAACGCCATACTTAATGCCGTAGTCTTGATAATGACCGACATGAGATCTATAATGAGACAAGTTGCTAAGATTGCCCAAGTTGCCTAGATTCCCGCTTAAATGATGATGGTGGTGATGATGATGAGAACTGATGAGAGCAGCAGCGGCAGCATTGCTTGGAACGGCAGAAGATACTGGTGGAGCTGGAGGACTTGCCGATTGTATACTGCCCGTGGGACTACCGGTATCCATTTGACAAGATTGATTTTGTTCAAAAATCATGTCCCTAAAACCCAGTGAGGTATGGCCTGGCACTACGGAGGAGGGACTGCTAGTGATAGCAGAATGATTGTTATTGTTGTTGTGATGATTATTGTTGTTGTTGTTATTGGTTGGAGTATTATTATTGACAGAGTTATTGATAGGTTCCGATGGTGGTGTTTCCGGTGTATACCAACCGCCATGAGCTGGTCCATGAGGCGTTGTTATGGTGGTAGGTGAGTTGCCCGATGATGTGGTGGTTGTGGTGCCAGAACTAATTCCGCCTAGTTGAACACCATTGTGACTGGCTCCTCCTGGTGTCAGAGGATGGGCATGACTAGGCACATGATGGTGATGATGATGGCGCAATTGTTGAGCATGATGAGCTGCTGCCGCATGATGAGCATGCATTTGTGTTGAGGCGGCCACGCTTAGGTTCTCTTCATTTAAAGCATGATGATAAGGATAAGCTGAGTGATGTAATCTGGGATTGTAGACATTCATAAGAGAATCCACGGTGAATCCAGGATGGTCTACCGCACCGGCTGTCAAATGATTCATTTGCGCTAAACTATCATGGCAGGAGTTTAACATGGCTGCAGTACTGAGGCCAGCTGCCACAGAATCTTTACCGCTTAAACAGCCCAAATCCATGCTTAAGGGCTCCTTCTTAAAGTGATGAGCATGAGCCATATGCTTGGCATCTATGATGCTGCCATTGGCAGTCATTAACTTCAAGGGTTTCATTTCGGCCAATTTCTCGTTCATCATAACCTGACGTTTCATGGCCTCCTCCTTTTCACGCATAACATCCTTCTTCTTGAAGCGGCGACGTCTACGCAAGAAGGAACCATTGTCAAACATATTGTAGGAATCGGGGTCCAAAGTCCAGTACGAACCTTTTCCGGGTTTCTTGTCATCACGGGCCACCTTGACAAAGCATTCGTTTAGGCTGAGATTGTGGCGTATGGAGTTTTGCCAACCTTGTTTATTGTCACGATAGTAGGGAAAACGTTCCATGATGTATTGATAGATGCCATTGAGAGTAACTTTCTTATCGCCAGAATTTTGTATGGCCATAGCGATGAGAGCAATATAGGAATAGGGTGGCTTAACAATTTCCTTATTTTGATGAGGAGCACCCAATCCATAGGCGGAGGCTGGATAAGAATAGCGGGAATACTGATCGTAGGCATAGTGAGCGGCTGCTGCCGCCGAGGCGGTAGTCATGGCACCGGCGGCTGTGGCTGCTGATGTGGGATAGCCGGCGGTTTGGGCGTAATGACGTGAAAAGGTATTTTGATCGGTGAATAAAGTATGCATGTTGGTGAAACACTATTTCCAAAGTTTTATTTAAAATTTCTTTAATTTTATTCAAAACTTTTAATAATTTGTTTTATTATTCAATCTTTTTCGTCTGAGGCATTAAATTAATTAAACATTTTTAGTTTTTTTATTAAATATATTTAACACTTTTTTATTATTTTTTGCTTTTAGTGAATATATTTGCAATATTTATTTTTTCTTTTTAAATTTTCATAATATTTTCTTAAGAAATATTTTTCTTTTCTTCCACTTTTGTTATTTTAAAGTCTATGCGAACGAACAGGAAAATTCTTCAAGTTTCTTTAAATATTTATTTGTTATTTTATTTATATTATTGTTAAATATTTTTTTCTTGAGGTAAATTTTAAGATTCTTTTTCTTGTAATAAATATTTTTTCTTATTTTTTTTAATGTTATTTTTTCACGATGTGTGTGTTTATATTTGTTGAACGATGCGTTCGAGCAAGTAACACGTCAGATACTGAATCTGTGACTGAAACAACATTCGACATGAGTCAGTACGGATACATGAAAATCTCTACAAGCACCCGCACTTTTGTAATGAAACGTATACAAAATAACACACACGCACGCACGTAACGGCAACTACAACAAAAACTATACTCAGGGAACTCTAAGTTACCACTAGGCACACAGATACTGCTACGGATATGGATGTAGCCGGATTTGTGTACTTGCATGTGAGTGTGTGTAAGTAACTGTGTGTTTTTGAAAATTTTAGTGTTAAATGTTGTTGTTTTCATAGCACAATTTCACCACCATACAAAAACAACTCTCCGGATTAGTTTAGTCTATTTGAAATTGTGAATTTGTTTGTGCATTGTGCTCTATTTGTAGTTAGAGCAAGAACGAGAGAGCGAGTATTTGTTATTTTACTCCCTTAATGGACACATAGACTGTGTGTGAATGTGTGCATTAAAAACTACCTAAATGTATACGGACGACGCCATTCATGATTTTTAGTCATCTACTTTCCGTTATTCAAAATCTGAATGGTCTTTATTTCACTTCTTACGGAATTCCCGCCTTTCTCTTTGCTCTTTTAAAATACACATACATACATATACATATATGCATACTTATTTAGGAATATTTATGAGTGTGTGTAGCTGTGTGTGCGTGATTCATATATTTGTGTATTTAGAAAAAACAATAACAAAATATGTGTAACTTGGCAAGTAGTAAAAAAACATTTATTCACTAAATTCTTATCCAACTACATTGTTGTACCCACTTAAAAACAAACAATTCAAGGATTTTTTTCTCATCTTCATTTACTTTACCTGATAATGATGGTTGGTAATGTAATAGAAGCTCCCCTTTTTTTCGGTTTGTTTATGTATTTACTATTGTTATTGTTGTTGTTGCTATTGGTGCTGACTTTATAGTTAGTTGGCTGTTTTGGTAGTTTCTGTTGTTGTTAGTCTAAGGCACAATAATGAAGCAATGACCACCTCTGTTTTCATTGGTCATACGTGTGTGTATTTTTGTTTGTAGTATTAGTTATGCAAAATTTCCCTTCCGAAATCGGAGTTGCCATTAAAATCGTTTTTATAATACACTTGTTTTGGGGGCTGGAGGAGAAGACTTGGGAAAATGTTAATGTAGTATTCCCGTAAACTCTGTATGTCTAACATTTTCTAACAATAAACTATGTTAGGCGGGAATTCGTTGATACATGGATGGCTCTAAATTGGGCTACAAAACGGGTCTGGAGTTCTATATTAATTATCTAGAAACATAAATGTATCACTCTCTACCAAATCTTAACACTAGCTTCCTGACAGAAGTTCAAGCAATAAGGGAATGTGTAAATTGGATTACATTCAAAAGGGGTTAACATATTAACCGACAGACATAAGCAAATTACGGCGATTTCAGATGAAACCTTTAACCAAATGCTCTCGCAAAGCCTTACATCATATGGGAACTCAGGAGTAGTCACGAACAATGATGCTAAAATTGTGAGTTTCTGAACATCAATAACACCATCATTTCCATGAAATGGAGCTCACAACAGGCCCGAAAGTGGCCTTGATGTATTTCATAGGATTGGGTGTAGAATACATCTATCAACCTGAGCATTTAAGTTTTTTACCTTTAATTTAGGTTTCTACTTAGTATCATAAATTTGGACTATATAACAAGCTTTAATGAATATTCAAATTACTCATCAAATCTAATCACAACTTGGCAAAATCATACCTGTATGTTAAGATCTCAGAGCCTCTCTGAAAAATTATGATTTTCGTACAGAACATCGACAGAACAGATGAAAACTAAATATTTTTTATTTGGGACTCTGAGGGCACTCTTCTTGTGATATGTGGAGTCAGACACATTTCGCCTTTTTTCAACTTCAATTTTCATTATGATTAGTTTAGCTATATACTCCGAAATTGGAAAGGTGTTCATTGGAGAGGCTATAATAACTAGCCTCGACAAGGACACCGATTTACTAACGAGGAGTCAAATCTTAAGAACGAGAACGCGACAACTAAACCTCAACCGGTGTAACTGTACAACTAATGTTCTGATGGCTAAATGAAATAGATATAAGATACTAATAGCTTTAACACTGGAACCTTGAACGATCGTTTGTTCCAGAACATGCGTGCTATGTCACAAGAACTTATGTTTTCTTTTCTCAACAGGATTGTCAAGCTGATATTTCTAGTTATATCATAGATATTACTTAGTTCGTTTCAGAACTATAAGCATAAGAGTCTTAACATAATTTAAGCAAGAAAAAGTGTAAAATTGGTAATAAGATCATAGATACATTTATTGTTTATTGATGTTAGTGTCATGTGCGACATCTTGCCAAAACGAAAGCTTATTCAAGTTCATAATTAACTTAAAAACAATCCAATTATGCCTTGATGCCTTCTCCACAATAACATATGAGGTTTCCGATCCCCGTAAAAACTTTATTTGTTGACTTAGTCACCTAAATGAATAATAAGTTTTATGACCAAATTTTATGACCTATTAAGAGTTTGTGCCGCATAGGAGTCCTTAGAAACCATACAAAATCAATTGTAAAGCAAATAATTACAGATCATTGTGGAATTTTCTGATCACGCTAGTGCGTGAATTGTTGAGTTGTTAAAAACTGTTGACAGTCCACATTTGGCAACATGAATAAATCAAATTTTAAAATCCCACTTAGTTGGAAAATGAAATTTTAATTCGCAATTGTTGGCAACTCTTTAAACCTAATTCAATGTTGACGTTATTTTCAAACCCCCACATTCATATTTAATTTTACCCTTTTTTAACTGTTTTATATAGTTTATTATTTCTCTCTTGGCCCTGTTTTAGAAAACTCTCAATTCATTTTTGGCTTTTTATAACAAACAATAATGTTGAGAATGTCAGACACTCGCAGACGGACGGATGTAAATGCAGACAGACAGCAGAGTTGTGTTTACTTTGGCTTTTGATTGGGATTTGTTGTTTTTGTCAAGTTTAGTTTGTACAGGTTTTCCATGCTGCCACTGTCGCTGTGGCTGCAGTGTGTCACTGCCTCTACCGATGATAAATGTTTTTTTCTGTTATGCTTTTTTACTTGTGGGTGTGAAAGAGATAGATTTTTGATGACTGGATGGCTGCCTGCCTTTTATTATGATTTGCCTGCAAGTGGGTTGAAAATTATTTTTTCTTTTCAATATTGATTGAAGTTTAATGCCTCCAGTGTGTGTGGGTGAATTTTTTTCTCTTTTAGTTTTGCATTTCTATACATTTTGTATTGTTTTGAGAGTTTTTTTGTGGTTTGTGCATTTTAATGGATTTAATTAATGGTTGATATGTTGCACAAATATAGATTAAAATTTCTAATCGGTTTAATTTGAAGTTGGAAAATTGGCTTAAAATAATTGAATATTAGGCGAGTTTATATTGGATATATAATAATTGCAGATTTTAAGAAATATCAACATCTACATATCTATATAGCATTTGATATTTCGCAAAATGTATGAATGAGGCTTCATTATCCGAACTGAAAGGATATACATGTGTACATATTAAGATACTTAGCAATTTGATTATTAGTTAGACCTTTCACCAGACAGTCAGAAACTATTCCAAAGCAGTTAATGGAAGGCAATGAATGTTAAGTCTTCACTCTCTATATTACTTGATGACACTTAAGTAATGAATGTCTTCAATCTCGTTTTAAACGAGTATTTACACTCATGATGAAACCCAATTTAAAGTGGAAATTATGACGCTTTGTCGAACTTCTTCCACTTAGATAAAATATAAAAAATTAGCTATTGTAATATTTTCCTTAAGACACAATACGACGAATTAAAACCAACAAAATGCTTAGACATAAATAGAAATGATGCATGGACTAATTGTCAAACTCCTTCTACTTGGATAAATAGTATTAAAATATAAAAAAAGGACCAGTTTTGATATTTTCTCTGAAACACAATACAAAAGTTTACAATGTCCTAAATAAATACATATCATTCATGGTCCAACACTTTTATGTATAAATCAACCCAATTCAACACAAACCCTTTCACTTCAACTACTCTCACAATCATAAAAAAATGTTCAATCAATAGCAGAAATGTTTTACAAATTTCTACTTAAAAATCAAATAAACTACAATCTGCTTAAATGGAAAAACATCTTTAAAATTTAAATTAATTCCATTTCTAATATAAAATTGACCTACATATGCATACTAAATCAAGTACCATTCAGCCACCCAGTAGTCAAACATGATAAAAATTCAAAGTGATATAAAATTTGTTATTAAGTAAATATTTTAATATCATTCATACATTAAATATTATTGTAACCTTTTTTGATCAACAAAAGATTAAGTCTTAAATAAATTTTTAAAATTCTATTTCAAATCCAACAGTAACAAATTGAATATTTATGTGTGCGTGTGTGTGGCTACGTATTCATATGTTAGAGAGAGAAGAATAAGAATCAATGAATTGTTAAAAAATGGCAAGAAAGAGAAAGAAAAAACAATCAAACATAAAATTATCCTTAACTAATATTTTCATAGGTCAAAGTTGTATAAACATATAGAGAGTGAAACAAAAACATTATTAGCATTGCGTTTTATGTCTTATTTTGATGCTTTTTTATTACTATTTTGTAGTTTTTCTTAAAGTACACCTATAACTTACTTTACGCCTCTAATAAACAACAATAAAAAGCAACAATTTAAAGTATAATTTGGAGGACACCAAAGAATGATTCTGTCAAGCAGTCAAGTACAACCCTTGACCTTAAATCAAAGGAGAGCATACTTGTTGTAGTTGCAACAGCTTAAACTATACAATTTTGAATCCGGGGTTTTTAGACGTTGAGTCTCTTGTTATATCCCGATTTCAACAAGGCGTTGGGCGATCTCCAGATTGAAATTCATGTGGTATTGATAACGTCTGTAAGAATGTCGTTCAAAGCTCACCTTCGTATACACGAAAGTCCTTTTTAACATGCCTCAGGGAAGTATCCATCTGAGTGATGTTAAAGTAGGGATGACTCATGATATTTCAGGAGGAGGACCTTCGTTTCCTCGTGATGTTATTTGCATATAGCCATTACAGTCTTAGTCACTTAGCGAAGGAGACCACTCTGAAGCAGCTCAATTGACCATTGACAAGTTAATTGCTTTATATGTAACCAACAAGGTTTTTCGTTCGTTCCCCAAGTACAGCCGGCTAGCGCTTTAAGGACCTTGTTCCTACTTCGCAATCTGTGCATAATTTCAGTGGCATGAGGTAAACAGGCTGTCAAACGTAACCCCCCAAATCTTTAGGTTGTTCACAGTCAGTATTTGGGTTCCATAGTGCGAATAAGAAACTTTCATCTTTTTGAGCGATATATACATATAGGTATATTTTTTTTGGTCTACAAATTTGGAACCACCCGTAAACCATACTTGATCAGCACACTTCTGGCAACAAGTTTGGTTGGTATTGGTATTCTGTAGTATTAAAAATCTTGATCTACAGTCAAAAAGCCAAATATATGTACATATCTATGCTAAATGCTAGAATTTACCTACACAATTGCGTTTTAAGTCATTATTTTAACTCAATGATGTCATTTAAAGCTGCTCAGACAAGTCGACTAATGAATTAGAAAGTCTTTATATAACACACTAATAGTAATACCTTATTAGACTACTTCTATGAAATGTAGACGATACGTAGTAATTCTTGAATGGTATGTTTTTCGGTAAGTAATTACAATTGAAAGACAATAGGTACCTAGTTTTTGCTGGGATATTGCGCTGAGATAGTAAAAAGATATTCTTATTCTAGTGTTCTGCACATTAATACTTATCGTTTGAGAGGTATTTCTAGGAATAGGTGGTCCACGGGATATCCTTATGCACATACATACATACATACATACATACATACATACATACATACATACATACATACATACATACATACATACATACATACATACATACATACATACATACATACATATATATCATATTGTAGTATGAATCTTGTAAAATCAGACATAGGTGTAACTATGTAAAACTTATTTAATTAAGATATTATGTACATAATATAATTTTTGAAACAAGAACTAAACATGTAAACCGATCCTAGTCCGAACATACATAAATACACTTGTATGAATAAAACCATCCGTAAAAAAATCATTAGAAAAACTATTTATTAGTTTATTATATTTTTTTCCTATCGTTTTAATAAATGCAAACTATAAATAAATAAAATTTAATAACCAATATTTTTATATTTCATTCATGATATTATAATTTCTGTAAATCACTTTCATGCGCCAAAAGACAATAACTACATATTAAAAATTTTAAATGATTAAATGTTATTCTAAAAAATATTATTTTAGAAATCATGTTAAATAAATAAACACATAAAAATAACGTATTAAATTAAATAAAAAAATATCTTTCAAAATAATGCGATTTTAAATTGAACAACAATTTCAATTTAAGTCGTTATTATTCATTGATGAGTTTGATATATTTTTTAGGTAATTTTTTCTTTCATATTTTACACGTCACTATAAACCCACTACTTTTAGAGAAAACATTACGATATTACCTTACCAAACTGCTTCTCAGAAAGTAATTTGTGTTTATAGTATGCATACATCAATCTTCAAATGAACTTATATCTGATAGCTTATTGCAAACTTTTAAAAGTATAATTAGGACTTAATTCTATTTTCTATTTATTTTGAATAATTTTATTACTGTAATTCATTTTAGCGCAATACCTTGACAATACAATAACAAAAACAATATTTAATAAAAATAAATAATAAATGTTGGTATTTTAAACTAAAACAAATAAAAAAATGAACAGTGTAAAGAAAAAAAATATATTAAAAACAAAGTAAAATTATTTGAGAAAATATTTATTCTAAAAGCAAAACAGTAGACATTGTAAAAACAATCTGAAAAATACTGCTACTGCCATCTACATACATACATTCATAAGTATCTATGGATGTCATTTGTGTTTATGTGTATCTACAATTGCTACATACAAATATCTATGAGAACAATTTATGTATGTATGAAAGTATTTCAAATATTTACTGAAAAAAACACAACACGTTTAAAAAAAATAAATGAAAAAAAAAACTAAAGAAAAACAGGAAGGAAATAAAGAAAGTATGAATGAATAAAAAGTAATAATAAGTGTATTTATGTATATATTTATAGTTTAGCAAATCGATATTTTAAGTAATGAAGTGGATTTATTAATTATATTTATGCACATTTCGTCATTTCACATTTAAATATAGGCCGAGGACCAAGTACTCTAAGATGACTCATGATGAGCTCAAATCAAACATTTTTTAATCCGCTGCCTTGCTCTGTAGAAGCATAAACTTATTCCGAAAATAATATATCTCCAAGTAGCAATCTTTTAACTAAGCACCCCCTTCCTGCGTGTTAAGGTTTAAACCACAGACACTACGTGGATTCCGAAGGAACCTCAACAGCTAGTGTAATACGCAGCTGAATTTTTGACGAATAACTACATCGTTTGAACAGGGAACAATTGTTTTCATACAAATAAGATCTGCATATAATGGTCATATCTGCCTGCAGCGCACCGAGGCTCAATTCATCAAAAAGTTGGAGACCAAGAACATATGGACACGCTAAGGTCTTTAGTCTTTTACCTACAATCTCGAACCAACATGCCGAGCGAAAATACCACCCGAATCTTTACAGATGGTTCTAAAATGAACTGTGGCGTAGGTTCTTCTGAAATATTTACGATAATGTCAACTAGGGGAATACTACTTGACATCAATATTCGCGGCAATAGGAAGAATCTTTATCAATAGTCCAGCACATCTCTCACTAAACTCAGAGCAAGAAGGATCTCTCGCCTGTCTGATATTACCCTGGTTTGGGTCCCTGAGAGTAGAGACTATTTTGGTAATGAACAGGCAGAACGTATTCTCAGATTCTTTCTTAAAATGGATAAAAGTTTTGGAATAACATAGACATATGTAAAGGGGCCAAGATATTGTGACCCTCCTGCAATGAGAAAAGCACAGGACACCTTTTTAAACGAAGGACCGGGGGCATATCGAGGCTAATATCAGTAACAACAAGACATTGGGTGATAGGCAGACATGCAAGTCGGCTTGGACTCCCCTTCAACGATCACTGTCGCAGTTACAAAGTCCGGGATAATGGATGCTAAATGACATCCTCAGATTCCTCACAGCTGCAGACTGGATCTAATACTAAAAATACTACATCTGACGAGTGGAATGGTCCGGTAAAGGGAGTCTCTTAAACTCTACTTGAAAGTTCGCGTGCATTAAACTTCCACGTTAAACAATAAACCATACGACTAAGAGGAATAACAAAACAAGTTTCCGTGCACAAGAATCTCCAAACCACGAGTGAGATGATTTATATTTCTTTATCTATCTTTTACACACAAAATTATATTTTCCCAAAAAAGTTTTCCCATGTACACCGGTATTAAGCAATAATTAGAAGGGGTCTTAGTTTCCACTGTGCCAGCATGATAGCAATGTCGAAGTTTAGCGTAGATTCTCGAATAGCGACATTCTAAACCTTCTTATATACACTATACAATCGATTAGATGACACTATAATTTTTTTTATTATTTTTAATTAAATTATTATTATTAATAATAAAATAATCTAAACACCTAATACTTAGATGAAGAATAGTTACATTTTTTACCCTACACAGCTTTAGTGTGAATGTTATATTGGGTTTGTGCTGATGTTTGTAACGCACAATTATATTGGTCCTATACCCACCTTAAAGTAAATCATTTTGTGAGTCGATTTAGCTATGTCCGTCCGTTTGTCCATGTAAACCTTCTAATCAAACTACAGACCGCAATTTTGAATATAATTGAATGAAATTTGGTACATAATTTTCTATTGTCCCAGGGACAAACCCTATTGAAAATGGTTAAGATCGGTCAATTATTTCACCTGGCACCCATACAACTGTACCATCGTGTAGGGCTTGTAAATATTGTAATTAAACTACAGGTCGCAATTTTGGAGATAATTCAATGAAATTTGGCACATGATATTCTATTATACCGTAGACGAAGCCTATTGAAAATGATTAACATCGTTCCATTATTTCACCTAGCCCCAATACAACTGAACCCCCGAATAGAGCTTGTAAACCCTATAATCAACTACAGGTCGCAATTTTGGAGATAATTCAGTGAAATTTGGCACATGATCTTTTATGATACTGTAGACGAAGCCTATTGAAAATAGTTAACATCATTCCATTATTATATATTATTTCACTTAGGCACCATAAAACTGAACCCGCCAAATAGGTCTTTTAAGTTGATAATTATGTTTAATATACCCGTATCATACAAAAAGTTGCAAAACCAAGTTCTATACTAGTCTTGATGATCCTGATGAACTTTATAATTATATGGCCTCATTTGAACCTAGCCCCTCTAAAAAGCCCCCATCAAAATTTTACTTAAATATCCGCAATTTTATTAAACAGTAAATGACTTTAGTATATCTGATGCAAGGTACAATTCAACTTAAATGCTTTATTATGAAAACTAAATCACATATTATTCGTATACAGGTGTAGGGTATTATATGGTCGGCTTCGCCCGACTATAAATTCTGGTTTAGGGTATTATATGGTCGGCCTCGCCAGAGTATAATTTTCTTACATCTTCTTAACACATTTATTTTAATTTGTTTATTTAGCTGGCAGTTTTATTTTCAATATTTTATTTTATATTCTGCACCAATCGATTTACGAAAAAATAATGGAAAATACTAGATATTCAGAGAGAAAATAAAGCGACTGAACAGTTGTCATGATACGTTTATTTTAACGTCTGCTGGTTTGTCCATTTATCATTTCGATTGACTATCTATCATTTTAAACGTGTAATAAATTTTCAAACATACAAATTTGCTTAAAGAGAAAATAATGAGAATAAATTATAAAAAAAATTATCTAATAATAAATATTATAATAAACGAGTTGTTAATGACATGCAAATAATTATGTTATTAAATATTTTCAACAAATTTATTCAGTTAAAAGAGTATTTTATTCAGTTTGCTAAATTTCGAATTTTTTTTATAAAAATAACCTTCAACAGCCATACTTATTTAAATTTGTCGAAACCGTAGGATACTTAAAATCAATCCATTTGATTTAAAACAAATGCAAATGATCGTTAAAGAAATATGTCACAATTTAATTGACTTCAAGGGCGAATTGAAATTTACTGACGCCGTTTGTAGCCGTCGCCAGATGCAAAACCAATCAATTGTGAAAAAAGCTAAATTTCTACTCAGTGTTAATGAAATATTTAAATAATTAGCAAAACTAAATCAATTTGCAATTTCACACCAAAACAAAAACGCGCCAATAATTTAGTGATGCCAAATAAATCATCTCAATATGAATTATTTGCCAATGGATTTTTATGTGTATTTTTAAGAACATTGACATTTCCTTGATACATTTAAATTTGTTACACTTTAAATTGTTAAATAAACATTTAACAGGCGGAATTCAAATATGAATACACACACGAACCCATATAAAAAATAGAAAAAATAAGAAAAAGATATTTGCCAACTGACGCCATATGTGACAAGCAGCCACAAGCACATCAGAGGAAAAAAGACTAAAAAAATTTAAAATTCTGGTAAAGTATAAAGAAAAGTGAAGACACAAACCACTAAATGAAAATATAGACAGACGGACTTAAACATTAAATTGGAAAGACTTTAAATGGAGAAGGATAAAGTTGAAGAGACCACAAAATAAATATTAATTTTTATGGGGTAGAAAAGCATACACTTGGCTTTTGCCAAACCAACAGACAGTCAATCAAACAACTGTCCGACCACTCAATCGCTACATAAAAAGGCAGAGGAAAATCAAAAAATAGCAAAAAACAAAGTGTGACAAATTAATTTTTTTCTGCTTTACTAAAGTGAAAAAATAAGCAAATAAAATATGAACAGAAAAACTGCTTAAAATAATATTTATTTTGGTGACAATGAACGAAAACCATAGAACAGTAAAAAAACAACAACAAAAAATAACAGATGAAATTTATAACAAAAAAATTATAAATTTAACAAGATAACAAGTGAATTTTAAATAAAAATGATTCAAATTTATTTAAAAAAAAAGCTGTTAAAAATCTCTAATGTTTTCCATGTGTGTGTGTAAAAAGTCCTGTTTAAAAAAAAGGACACCTTAAGATATACGCATACTCACTCTTTTACACACACAGTCATGCATATTCATAAAGAGGAAAAACGTTAACTTGTAGTGCCAACGGGATAAAAAAACGAATCTTATGAATATTCAGTTACTTAAATGTCAAACAACAACAAAACAAACCAATAACATTGAGTTTATCAACGCACAACGGGGTTTTCTCACTCTCCCACTCTCTCTGTCTTACCTTTTTCCGATTTACTAACTCATTCTCTTTTCGTAAATCAACCATGTTTGGTTAACTAACACAATCATACAAATTTAAAGGGGCGTTAACGGTTCTCAAAATCAACGCCCCCTTTTTATATGCTAGTGTGTGTACATGTGTGAGTGCGCCATTTGTTATCTCTTTTCATCATGTTTAATGTATTTCTCCTCATCTCATCATGCATTTTTAACAAACTCACCACATCTGTGTTGAATTTCCCTTTCTACTATCTGAACGATGTTAGTGTAAGAATATGTGTTTTAAAATTAACTTTCTATTTCCCCTCTCTCTTCCTCCTAGAAATCCAAATAGTATTTCATATTTTTAAAGTCGTCTTTTTAAGCTTTTAATGAATGAGGGAATGAATATAATTTATGGAAAAAACATTTTTCAAAGATAAGACACCTGTGCAGTTTTTTTTGTTTGAAACTTAAAAAGGAAACTTGATTAAGAATGGCAGAACAAATTAGCAATTCATACCATGATTTCAGTTAAAACAAAAGCTATTATAGCAAATACGAAATTAAGATGAGGCATAAACATAAATATTAATTTAAATATAAATTTATTTTGTGAAAATCCTAGTAAATACACTGTAAAACTCTACAATAATTATGTAGTCTAAAAGTGGACTTAATTCCAAGGTTGCCACCACCAACTATTCCACTTCTCTTGGAGCCATTAGTGTAAACATTCTTTACACCATTGATACATTCATATATACAAAGATTCTAAGTATTTAGCATAGTTCAATGGATGCGCTCAGCTATATTCTTACACATGGATCTCTTGTATGGTGTACTTCAGCAAAGAGGAAGTTTGTTGTAGATCAGCATGCATTGGGATAGCAGGTACTCTAATAACAATCCTCTGAGCACTATATTGCTCATCCTTTGCATATAATATATAATATCTGCCTGTAACTCATTCAGTTGAAAATCAAAAATATATGGATACGCTAATAGCCCATAACGAATGGTATAGGGGTAACTAACCGAGTGAATATGCTATCAGAATCTTTACAGAAGCGTCAATTCTGGTGTCTACTGTGAAGAAGTATATCTCATCATTTTCCCAAAAATTGTAGTCTCTTTTAGGCTGAATTATTTGCGATAATGTCCGCAAAGGCATTTAGTCAAGCGGCACTTTCCTCACTAAACTCTTACTATCAAGACTGTCTAACATAACCTTTGTTTGGGTCTCTGCACATAGCGACTATCATGGAAATGAACAGGCAGATGATCATGCCAGAACGGCATTTGCAACTCCGATAGGCTTTATCAACTGCAGTATCTTCATATTTTTTTCACATGTAAAGGAGACGAATAAGTTAACGAACCACGAGCCACATGTATTTAGTGTGATTACGGATTTTATTCAAGTTGAATCGTCATCAGATTAGTTGATAGACAGTTCCTTATAGTTCACAGAACCTTTGTTGGTGCCGTCTTCACCAGAAGAATTATTAGCCGCTCACAACTAGTGAATGACCAACCAATAGCCCATGTGTTGACGTGTAAATGACATTTTTCTGATTGCACCTAATGGCAACTCGGATCACTATACCCATTTCCGCCATATTATAGTTCCTCTAAACTTCGCAACATATCAGCGATTAATATTCGTAATAATGAAAATACTCATTGGACTGAGCTCAACAATATCGGCAATTCGAATGGAAACAATAATAATATACAATAATATTAATGCCATGGCAAATATGGTGGAAATATAATAATGATAACTTTCGTTCCGTCAAAAATGGTAGATCAGATCTAAAAACTTATTAAAATTGCAATGAAACGCAAAAATGTGAGATCTTTACATGCGGAAATAGCTAGAAGCGAAACATTTTCATATGTGCAGCGTGTTATTTAAATATTAGTTTATTCTTTTAAAGAGTAAAAAACTAAAATTAGTTCTTCAATTCTGACCCTTATAAATGATGAATAAACAACCCGATTGATAAATTCTAACTTTTTGGCTGAATTATTCAGTAATTACTTTAATGGAACGAGTATTAGTTAATATGCGAAACTTGAAAAATTCTAAACATGTTGTTGACTCTTCCGACATATCATGTTGCTTCCACCACTTACTTTCGCCTAAAATAGAATACAACGCTCTTGTATGGGGTGGTGATTCAAATTATATTTTGAAGCTACTCGTTCGTTTATATCAAACTATAATTTACTGGAGAACCTTCGCAATGTGAGATGTCTTTCTTGAAGGCGCTTGTTTTGCCACAAAACTATAATTTTAAGCACCGATTATATATACATCAGATTAGGTAATGAAAGACTAAACTATGGCTGAAAAACCTTATTAGTTACATATGTTTAAAACGATTGGTCGGTTAGTGTTTAATTATGCTGGCCCATTATTGTCGCCTCTGCTCAGGGATACTCAGTGGAGAACCATTCAACGCTGAAACTGTTGCCTGTAACTGTAGGACTGTAAAGAGCTACATATCTACAAATTACTTCGGAACATCATCTAAACCAAAAAAAGTTCTCTCAGAGAAGGATGCAGCATCCAACAGATCAGTCATTGTATATAAAAGCTTAGAATGGCATTCATAGAGATGGCATACAATTTTTGGTCGCAGGATATTACATAAACGTAGGTCGCTCACCGCCAATAGCTGATGTTGAAGAAAACCTGCCGCGGACAACAAGAGTAGTTATGACACAACAGAGATCAGGATATAGCAGCAGGGTTAAAGTCCAAGGGTCATGCATAAACTGCGTCGTTGCATGATAACTACCTAACTATCTAACTAACTAACGAACTAACTAAGATTGTATTTAAAGCTTAAATGTTGGTCCAGACATTTTAACTATTAATAAGATACTTATTAATCTCTATATAAGTTCGTTCAACTGACAAGTCTAGCTCAATTCCTATTTAACATTTACATGATGCTCAAACACATGAAACTGGTCATTATTTTAAGAAACCATCACGGATCGATGATAAGCTTCCTTTAAATACCAATGCGCCAATTTGGGAAATTTTCACAATTATTCAAAATCGCATGATAAAATGAAAATACAACGATTCTTATAATACAATCGCTAATAATTATCCCGTATTAAATGGAATCAATATAGAATTTGGCTTATAAATTAAACAAACTAATCGGAAATTTTGTTCATGTCGCTAATACTAATGGACATACCGGTAGTAATCACAACCACTAATCCATCGATTATGATTATGGTTACCTCATCATTGAACTGTAATCCCCAGGAAATATTTTATAATACCTGAACATTATGGTAGCCAGAGAAAATAATAAAACTATTGGCACGCACAAGCAAGCAATCATGGAAATTCTTAATGAAATCCTATGGAATTCCCCTCACTTAGCCAGTTGTCAAATATGATACCTGGTTCATACTCGCACAAATTCAATTCTTAAGTTCAAGGGGTTTTCCACCCAACATCTAATTTTACTCCTACTTATTGCTAAAAACAGAGAAACACGCACAGACACACACACGACGAGCGTAAAACTCATCTTGAGTTTTAATATGCGTATAACGATGATGATGGGAATTATTGGTTGGCTTGTGGTTTTTGGATTATGTGGTTTTCTTCATTATTCCCTGTAACAATACTTAAACAAACTGACCTGAGATGGTACATTTTGTATGTTTGGACAACCCACCACTTTGCTGCCACATGTTTTCCAGCCAAATCTTTTTCTATCTTTATATAAGTATGTATGTATGTGTTCCCAATATGCTACCGATATAGATGATGATGATGATGATGAGTTTTGTTCAAATATTTATATTCCTGTTGTGTTTTAAGGTTACAGAAGGTGTTGTTCTATTAACACTCTGATTAGGGATTTCTGTTTGAATTTGAATTGGCCCAACTGTGCAAGCAGCAGTAGAAATAAAAATATGTTTTCGATTAGTAGGGAAATTTTCCAGCCTTTTTTCCACAAAATAAAAATCTCAATATGGGTGGTTGCAAAAGGGTGCGTTTTGTTTTGGAAATTTTCGAATAAATAGCATTCAAATGCACAAAATAATGTCGTTTGTAGGTAGGGAATTTTAATATTTGCATTTTTATAATTTAACCATAAATAATTTTATTTCATAATGATTAAGAAGAGTAAAAGGGTTGCAAAGATATAAAAATGGGAAAAACATTTATATACACGGAATTTACATGGATGAATTCGTAGGATGTAAGTTGATATTTAAGGATTTGCTAGTAGATTAATTAACTATAGATACTTGTGTTAAGTGCATTTGTTGTTAAGAATATTAATTATTATTTACCATAAAATTTTGGTATTATAATAATAGATCAGATGTTCCTACTTTCATTTCATAAAATTTAAGTTTGTGAAATTGGTAAGATCGTTTCGTTGCACACTCGCTACTATAAATCTTAAGAAAGTTGTTTTTGACGAATTGAATGGGATTATATTTAACTAGCTATACCCAGTGTGCTTCGCTACCCTCATCGTAATGGAATAAAATAAATATCATTATTGTAAATGTATATATCTGCAATATCAAAAATTCCCCTTTTAGAGAACTCTTTAAGTTTGATTTTATGATTCTAGTTCAATATTACAGAAAATTAGAACAAACAGTTGAAGAACGAAAAAGTACCAGACAGTGCCTTTTTATATATTTTCATTAAATCAGGATGACGCATGTTTAATTTTCAACCAGAAACCAAAAAAAACGCATAAAGATTTTTATACAATCAGGAAGCTACATGTCCAATTTAATGTTTTTAGGTTCAATATTATAGAAAATTCGAAAAGTATTAGTAAAAAAACAAAAAAGTACCAGAGTATGCTTTTTCAATTTTCGTGTTTAATTTTATGTTTATATATTCAATATTTTAGAAAGCTCTAAAAGTACCAGTACCAGTGAAGTACGAAAAAGTACCAAAGGACCTATATTATTTAATTTCATGTTCCTAAGTTCAAAAAGTACCAGAAAATATTCCAGTTTAAATTTTCATTTACTCAAGTCCCTGATTGCTTTTAAAGATTCTAATTAACTCCGGGCTCCACATGCTTAATTTCATGTTTCTAGGATCAATATTATAAAAAACACAAAAAGTACCTTTTGAAGAACGAAAAAGTACCCTTTATAGGTTCTCACTTAATCCAGGCTCTAAACGCTTAATTTCATGTTTCTAGGTTCAATATTATAGAAAATTCAAAATGTACCTTTTATAGAACGGAAAAGTACCAAAAAGTCCCCTTTTATAGGTCCTCACTTAATCCGGGCTCTACATGCTTAATTTCACGTTCCTAGGTTCAATAATATACAAAAATCCAAAAAGTACCTTTTGAAGAACGAAAAAGTACCAAAAGTCCCCTTTTATAGGTTCTCACTTAATCCATCCTCTACATACATAATTTCATGTTTCTAGGTTCAATATTATAGGAAATTAAAAAAGTACCTTTTGAAGAACGAAAAAGTACCAAAAAGTCCCCTTTTATAGATTCTCATTTACTCCGGGCTCTACATACTTAACTTTATGTTCTAGGTTCAATATTATAGGAAATTCAAAAAGTACCTTTTATAGAAGGAAAAAGAACCAAAAAGTTCCCTTTTATAGATTCTCATTTACTCCGGGCTCTACATGCTTAATTTCATTAACGAAATAAAAATTCTATTCCAAAATGTTGCCCGAACGAAAAAATACCAAAAAGTCCCCTTTTATAGATTCTCATAAAAAGTACCTTTTGTAGAACGAAACAGTACCAAAAAGTCTCCTTTTATAGATTCTCATTTACTCCGGGCTCTACATGCTTAATTTCATGTTTCTAGGTTCAATATTATACAAAAATCCAAAAAGTACCTTTTGAAGAACGAAAAAGTACCAAAAGTCCCCTTTTATAGGTTCTCACATAATCCATCCTCTACATACTTAATTTCATGTTTCTAGGTTCAATATTATAGGAAATTCAAAAAGTACCTTTTGAAGAACGAAAAAATACCAAAAAAGTCCCCTTTTATAGATTCTCATTTACTCCGGGCTCTACATTCTTAATTTCATGCTTCTAGGTTTAATATTATAGGAAATTCAAAAAATACCTTTTGAAGAACGCAAAAGTACCAAAAAGTCCCCTTTATAGATTCTCATTTACTCCGGGGTGTACATGCTTAATTTCATTTTTCTAGGTTAAATTTTATAGAAAACTCAAAAAGTACCTTTTGTAGAACGAAAAAGTACCAAAAAGTCCGCTTTTACAGATTCTCATTTTCTACGTGCTCTACATGATTAATTTCATGTTTCTAGGATCAATATTATAAAAAACACAAAAAGTACCTTTTGAAGACCGAAAAAGTACCAAAAAGTGCCCTTTTATAGTTTCTCACTTAATATTATAGAAAATTCAAAATGTACCTTTTAAAGAACGGAAAAGTACCAAAAAGTCCCCTTTTATAGGACCTCACTTAATCCGGGCTCTACATGCTTAATTTCACGTTTCTAGGTTCAATATTATACAAAAATCCAAAAAGTACCTTTTGAAGAACGAAAAGGTTTCAAAAAGTCCCCTTTTATATGTTCTCACTTAATCCAGGCTCTACATACTTAATTTCATGTTTCTAGGTTCAATATTATAAAAAATTCAAAAAGTACCTTTTGATGAACGAAAAGTCCCCTTTTATAGATTCTCATTTACTCCGGGCTCTACATGCTTAGTTTCATGTTTCTAGGTCAAATTTTATAGAAAACTCAAAAAGTATCTTTTGTAGAACGAAACAGTACCAAAAAGTCTCCTTTTACAGATTCTCATTTACTCTGGGCTCTACATGCTTAATTTCATGTTTCTAGGTTCAATATTATACAAAAATCCAAAAAGTACCTTTTGAAGAACGAAAAAGTACCAAAAGTCCCCTTTTATAGGTTCTCACTTAATCCATCCTCTACATACTTAATTTCATGTTTCTAGGTTCAATATTATAGGAAATTCAAAAAGTACCTTTTGAAGAACGAAAAAGTACCAAAAAGTCCCCTTTTATAGATTCTCATTTACTCCGGGCTCTACATGCTTAATTTCATTAACGAAATAAAAATTCCATTCCAAAATGTTGCAACATCGTAGTGGGAGCCCGTTATTACGTATTTATATGTAAAAGATAATAAACCAAAATCAATGTTTTATGAAAAAAGTACCAAAAATAGGTACAATTTTCACCCCTTAAACATCCGAATAACCAAAAAGTACTGAATTTATATTTTTATTTTTTTGTCAAGTTATGAAGGAGTCAAAAATATTGTTTGAATGTTCACTGGTTTAAAAAATACATGGGGTGCAAAAAAAGTACAAAAATACAGTTTTTACCCGATTATTCCCTAAAGGGGCCGAAATTAAAAAAAGTACCAGACACCTGTCCGCTTATTTTTTAAATGAACGACGATAAGCTTTAAACTATTTTTGTATCTTTTCTAGTTTAGGAGATATGAGGTTACCGATTTTACCCGTTTTTACCCTTTTTTACCCCCTAAACATTCGAATTTCCAAAAATCCCGTCTTAGTGGATCTATTTGGTGGGAGACCAACCCCTGTCCAAATTTCAGCTCTTTAGCTTTAACC
This sequence comes from Lucilia cuprina, assembly GCF_022045245.1. Lineage (NCBI taxonomy): Eukaryota > Metazoa > Arthropoda > Insecta > Diptera > Calliphoridae > Lucilia > Lucilia cuprina. Next base: position 33,677,209 of record NC_060953.1, read on the forward strand.
GTTTAGGCTGTGCGATGATGAATCAGTCAATCAGTCAGTCAGTCAGTAACGTTAGAATTTTATATATATAGATTGTTTTTATATAATTTTTTTGTCGAATTAAATGCTAATTATATCTAGCCCACTATATATACACCACTATAATATGAAGGGTATTATTGATCGGTAGCATTAGCTTTTCATCAACATATTGCTTTAATATTAAGGAGCCAAGATAAAATTCAATATAAAGTTTTTATTATATAGAATGTATCACATTTTATACCCATAACTGATGTAGGGTATCATATGGTTGACTTTGCATAGTTCCTCATTTTAACGTTTACTGTTCCCACCGCTTATTCTTCATTGCGTTTATCAAGTTTTGTATTTGTAGCTGAATAGCAAATGATATTATCAATCTCTATAAAACCGCATTTAAAAGTGTACTTTTTTAGGTCAGATTGTACCAAATCTATATTTGTGCAAAATTTTTATCAATGTAAAATAAAAGCATTTCAAGCCGACATTTTCACTCAATGAACTAATCAATATTTGTAGTACAATAGTCTATGTACTAATCCATTGACAAGACAATAAACAATTCTATAGAATGGGCGAGGAGAGACTAGTCTATAACAAAACAGTAATCTAGTATATAGAGTTTTTATATTAGGCCAAAGACTAATTGAGAAATACTTCTAGTCTAGTTGAAAGTACTTACACTGACCAATGGACTTGAGGATAGAGTAGTCTATAAACTAAACAAAATATTAGTTTATAAATTATTGTCTAGTATATAGAAAAGCTCATATGATACTCCAAAAAAATAGAAAGGAGATCGAAAAAAAGTAAAGCTAAAAAGTATTATCTTTGTTAAATGTTGCCTGGTCATAATATCTTCCAGAATTCTTTACAACATCTTCTGATATTTAGTAAATGTTTAACCGAAGTCGGTAGTTCTTTAAACTTTGCGTTAAAATACATTTTTTTAAAAATAATTTTATATTTAAATGTTGTACAAAATGTATCATTGGTGTACCATTTAGTTCTAAAGATCGAATTGTACCAAAAAAAAAGTACAATTGTACCAATTTTGCTTGATATGGAGTTAGCATAAGACACTACTATTAGACTAATCTCGGAGTAATTTATTTTAAAAAGGGCTTCTTCCTTTAATTATCGTTTGTGTTACTACATTATCCCAAGTTTTCGTATAGGATCAGCCCATGTTAACAATTCAGCCACTGTTGCGTCAAACGGTTTTGCTCTCTTTTTTATAACAAGTACATTCGCTCTTTCATAGCTGATTACCCCCAAGTGTCCTTGTAATCATATGATTCAGAGCTTACTAGTGAAACAGTTGGATTGGTAATCGTTGTAGTTTAGTATTCGCGAATAGTCAAGTTGAAGGGACTCCGTTTTTGTAGGACGTCAATGGTAGTTTTGTAAAGTATTAGATACAGCCTGTAGCGGTAAAAAATCTAAGTAGGTCATTGAGTTTTGATCCAAATATCTTACTAGATTTTAACAAATTGCCAAGGAAACTGTTTACCTTAGCGACAGGAACAAGGTATTTGCATTAAAGAACCGTACATTCCATTTCTTGTCTACGCAACTGCGACAGTATTCATAATAGGGGTTCAGTGTCCAGTTATTACTACCCAGCAAAAATAAAACGAAGTACTTCCAGAAGAATAACATGAATCACCACTTCAAGAGTAGCATTAAGTGAATTTTTTTACCTTCTGTGAAAGTGATGTTTATTGACTTCCAAAGAAGCGAAAATAATATATTTTTTTTTAAACTTAAGGTATATTTATTGTACCGAAATTTTTTGAATTAAACCTATTTTATTTTTGAGTTGATTGATAAATGTGTATAAAATATTTATTTATGTTAATTTAATTTAAATTAGTTGTATTCTATAATACTACAATTAGACTTCCTAATAACTGCAAAAAGAAATACTTCCTAAAAATGATTTCAGATGTAGTAAATCTGGAATCAAATAAAAAGGACATCCCTCCTATGACAAGCGTGTTTTAAAATGAAAACATCCTCAGAGTAAATTCTACTTCTTTTTCGCTTCCTTGAATGTTCTTTTTTTGCTGGGTACTATCAACCTCATCCGTCCCAATTAAAAAAGGCCACAATAACTTCACAATTTAACATGTGCATAGATTATTCCACATATTTGAGGCTTTTTTGAGAAATAACTTTAAGATACTGCTTTAGATCAAACCTACTGATTTGGCATAGGAAATATCCAAAGTAGATCCTGTTCTGATTAGCTCATCTGCCTGTCTCTGTAAGCAGAGACCAAACAGGAGTAATGTCAAATCGGCAATCAAGCTTGACTAATACTTAAAGTCTTAGCATGTCCGATGTTCTTGATCACTGAATTCCAAATGTGCGCTATACACTGACATGACCATTGTATGAAAATCTATCGGTAAGATTTGAAATATAGTATTGAGAGTACTTAAGGAAGAGTACTCAGGAGGTAACATCTATTAGCGTTAATTTACCATAACATGTTATTTCTCATGAAAGCTTTGTTTATGGGGTTTCAATGTAGATTCCCAGACTTACTTTACACAAGTTTTTCTATTATATCATTCTGAAGACTCTATATGCATCAACATTTATTTGACGCGCAAAAGAGAAAGTGTACAACTTGAAATTAAATACATGAAAGTGGATAGTATCAATTTGTTATCGCAACTCAAAAAACAATTGATACTTTTCGCAAAAAATATGTGATAATATCAAGCATCTTGACGACGTCAATTGAATGTTAAAGATCGACGTTATGTAAATAATATAGAGATGATCTAATATCATCCTAGGTGTTCGTGAGATAAAAACAGAAACCTTTAAACAAAGTCTTGGAGTTATAGGATAATGTAATCTTTAAAAACATATAACATATATTGTTCAAAATCTAGGCAACGTTTCCTGACAGTGCAAAGGCACAACAAAGCGCCGAGAGCAGAAATTTCCGCTATTCAGAGAACTGAGTGTATTAAGAAACCAATACTGCTATTATTTTATTTCAAAGAACGTTTTTTTTTGCAAAATACAGAACATATATTTTAAATATTCAAAAAAAATATTTTACTCTCCTAATATAATTTACTAATACATTTAACTAAAATTAAAGTCAAATTTATCTCTTAAATCATTGTAAACACACTTTCAGCCGAACAATGTCCTCACAAATAATCAAGTTATAAACGACAAAAGGTAAAATGAGATAAAAACCGTAAAAGAACTAAACTAAAAGACGTCAACAACAATCCAATTATTTGAGTAATTGTTTCACTTTTATGAACAAATTAAAATCCCAAAAAGTCAAATGAATTTTAAGTACCCACAACCTTAACGTCCTATTCATGCACATTTGTACACAAATACACCAGCAAAAAAATGGAATGAAAAAAGGACCACAAGGCATAGAGATAAAAATGCATATACACTCACACACACATACGCACTAATAAAGATGTGGATATTTAACATATTCAAACTTATGTGGCCAGACGGACAGACGTAACGACTCTGAAACAATAAACAGCTCGTTCTTTTGCCAGCCAAATGCAAAACTACCAACAAACATCCTGAGAGCAGAGAAAATCGCATCAAAAAGTCGAAAGAACAAATGAAGAGATGTAAAGAATATAAAAAAGGATAATTTAAACTGCCTGAGCTGATCAGTGAACAATGGTCAGTCAGCCAGCTTTTGCAAAAAAGAAAACAATATGAATACAATGCAAAAATTCTTTTTCGCTTCCATTTGGCTGCTGCTGTTTATTTTGGCCAGTCAAAAGGATAATCAGGTTTAAATCTCTTTTAAAAGTTAATGTTTGCGTACGCACCTACTGAAAACGAAAAATACGCATACACACATACAAAACCTAAAGAAAATAATTATTAAAAAAAAGACACAAAAAATTGCCAACCAAAAATGAGCAGCAACAGTAATGACCGGAACAAAAATGCTAAAAAAAATATTGTCACAAATGCAAAAAAAAATCCATAAAATAAACATAAAAAGGATTTGAAATACGTTAGTATATACATGCAAAAGGAGTTGTCCTGGCCAAAATGCCAAATAATGAGGATTTAAATTTTTCAAATAAAGGAACATGAAACCAAAACACAAGACGCGTCAAAGCAAAAAAGATAATAATAAAAATAAAATAAAATCCACTTTTAAATAAATATTTAATTTAAGCATTAACACTAGTGATCAAAAGTATAAATAAAAAACGCTTAATGTAAAATAAATATCAAATGTTATCCTTAAGAAAAGGACACTGCAGTTGACTATTTAATATTTTTCTAAAATTTGACAATTTCTAAAGAATTTTTAAGGTTTATTAAGACAATATTATTTTTTTCACAAATCTATCTGCTGCTAATCATTTCTATATTCGCAGTTACTTTTTATATTGATTTTGGCCAAAAATAAATATTTATTTTATTAAATTGAAATGAAATGAAGAAAAATGTAATTTCCTCAAAAGTATCCATTGAAAATTGTTTGCACATCTCTACTATGAAATTGGGTATTTTCCATTTATTTGTACCTTCTTTTTCAAATAGTTACAAGTAATTTTTTTAATAGATGGATATTCACTTACATATATACAGACATACATATGTACATATGCATGTATATATGAATATACATCCAATGAGAAATGCTCAAATGCCACTATCGTGTTTTCGCCTGAATGGATTTATGAATGAATGTTCCTTTACAATTGTATTACTTATTATGTTTTGTACCCTACTCTATATAATGGATATCTATCATTATTTATAATGTTTGCACTTATAAACTTATGATTACATGTTTAGTCGTCTCCAGTAACAGGGATATTTCGTCATTTTACAATCGTAAAAAAAATCAAACTGTTAGAGTTTGGAGTATTTTCAGAACCTCTATATGTGTATTCTAAATTCTCATATTTCTAAATTCTATTTAACTAAGTTCGATTGACCGAACATTACTTTAAGTCATATATTGCTACTAGCTATATCTATTATGCTTTGCTACCCTAAAAGCAATATCAATAAAAAAAACTCCACTTACCGATTTTGAAGATTCTAACTATAAAAGTTTCCCTGATATACAATTTTTATATATAGAAAAATTCACGCAAATTATTGCAAGTTTGCGAATTTTAAGAATCTTAATTTAAGCTACGGAAAGTGTGTATATTATCGTATTGTATTTAATTAATATGGGAGGGGCCAAACCTCCCATATATTTACACGAATGTCAAAGTTCTTGAAAATTCTAGCTTATATATTCTGCATTTTAACAGCTTTTGATGTCTCTGGTATCACTAAGGGCGGGTTTCTTACTTCTCAGTTAAACTAGGCTTAACTTGCTGTTAGACTAAACGCGGAACAAATTTAGGCGGACTTTAACCGATGATTGTGTTTTTCAGTTTTAGATTTAACCTCCGTTAACTTTGTTAGTATTGCCAAGTTTTCACTCAAAAACATAAACAATGAACAGCTGTTTTTTGCAAACAATACTTATATAAATGGAAAATTTTGTAAAAATGTTAAATAAACATTTAAAACAATAATTAATAAGACAAAACAAATCAGAAAATTGCAATTTACTTAAACTATTATGTTTTTGTTTTTCCGAAATCATTGTTTTATTGTTTCTGTTATATGTGTTTTCCCACTTATAACTTGAGTTTAATTGGCCAATTACACTCAGTTAAACTAAGATAATAAGTAACTTCACTGATAACTGAAAAACACGAAACATATATTAAACAAAAGAATGAAGATTATCTATATCAGAAAAACTCGTCCTAAGTGAACAAAAATGATTTGTATTTAAAAATGTATCACTCTTTCGAAATCTGAAGGGTTTGGGCTATAATTGACCGAATAATTGACCAAAGTTTATAAACTAGTTTATTGATTGGTCTATTACTTGTCTATGTGCTAGTCTTTTGACTCGCCTATGAAATATTCTATGCATTGGTACATGAACAGGTCATTAACTAGTCGATTAACTATTATTTAATCTGTGAATTATGGAATTGTCTACTCAATAACCTACGGAAGAGTAGTCTATTTTATAGTCTATAAGAAAGTATTGTAGGATGTGACTGATAAATAAAATAAATTTATGTACTAAATATAAATATAATAAATTTAAGTAATTTATTGATAAGCAACTGATTTTCACCGACCTATATACATATGTAGATAGTGGACTTTAAGACCACCGCAATTTCGCTCTATTTTGCCAGACCCAGCATAGAGGGAGCAAGCATAGTTTCCAAGTTCATATTGATAAGATGCCAACCTCATCAACATCACGCTGAATTCACATCTCACGCTCTCTATTAGTTGTTTGCTTTTTGCAGCGATTTTGAGGTGCAAATTCATATTTTACTCTGTCGGTCTATTGGAATTTTATCTATCCGATTACTGGCATCGTAAACTGTATAGCAGATATCGGCTGATGTTCTGCCGAGCTATGCCAAAGTCCCCAGAAGAAAGTTCTTCAGAATTGAGGTTCCTATGGCTTCGACTGTTTATTAGGAGACGGGAACCTGATCCTCTTTGCCTCATATCTTGAAGAGGGTCCGATTTTTTTCTCTGAAGTGTAGTGGGATTAACTAACTATGATTTCCTCAAGTATATTTTTCAACTTCCTCATCTCTGCTCCAGAAAGTCTTTTCTTAGTAATAGGTAGTTAAGCTATGCTATCACTAACCCTTTTTATCATTTTCTGTACTTCATTCTTTTTGATTTGCTATAAAGGCGTTGTTATTAAAGCCTAAGTTAGCTTAGAGCTTTCTACAAGTACATCTTTCTCTTTTACCCCTATGTTTCTGCAAATTGCATGATCTACGCATTGTCCGCCACGGAGGCCAAGGTACTCACCTCCGTAGTAGCCTATTGCTCACGATTGCAGGATTACGACGACACACAAATAGATCAACACTTGCCGCTGTTACTGAGGTATTTATTCGTAGCTTCGACCTGTATAATTATTTCAACGTTGTGTTGTAGATTAAGTATTGGAATGATGTAACATATTTTCTAGGCTTCGTGTATTAAGGGGCTGCTGAAATATATAATTGTTCTTAACTCCCCACTCGCCTATATCATTTAACATAAATATGCGACTACTAAACACATCCTTTCGACTTGTTTTTCGCCGTATGTTAATTAAAATGTCCCAATTGGGAATAAATGCAAACATAATCAGGTGTTTTTTCTTTTTTTCATAAAATAACTTCCTTAAGATGACGAAATGGTTTTAAAATGTAAGAGTAAGGTTTCTGAAGAATGATATACTCCATTCACCTTAAGACTGTCTTAGCCTTAAGGTAAATGTTCCTACCATGTATAAATAACAAAAAGTTAAAGAAGATATTGGATCGACAGTATAACATGCCGATAATATGTTATAGATCAGCACAGTAAAGTAAAAGACCTAGTCTACATTCAATAACTACTAAGTGGATCATGGGTGTGATGTTGATGCGGTTAATATTTTAGCAATGAGCTAACACCCGTGTATCGGTAATTCTTAGAAACCTCTTGAACTGGTAGTAGAGAAATTGTATGCTTTTCACTGGAAATAGAACCCCGAGGGAACTTTATTTGTGGTAGGTATCCACCAGAACTCTTCTCAATGATAGTAGAACTTATTTTGCCTCTAAAGCTGTCATTTTCAAAACTAGGATGATGCTCATAGAAGTAAGGGCTGTTATTACAAGCCCAGATACCAACGGTGTCCATAGTCACTACAATTAACATGGGGAGTCAAATCCTTTAAGCGATGAAGTGAGTTTGTGATTACCTCCTCCCAAAATTGGGAAAGTGATATCGCTAGCCCTGATTAGCACATTGAAGTAGCTATTTCGTGCTACCCAGAATATTCAAATCCTAAGATCGAGCAAGAGATCACCAATTCGCAAGAATATAGCGTAATTACGATGATTTAAAATTTTTTGAAAGGAATCTATTAATTTTCTTAATTACATTTTTAAACTGGTTTAACTTATGTATAATAGCATTCCCATAAGTCGGTTTTGCCCTGAACACAACTAAATGGGTGATGGAGTAGCTGTGTGTGTTCTTAGGTTTGTTTTATTAGTGTATGAGTGTGAATGAATGAATGGACCTTTATGGCCACCAATTGAAAATTAATATTTGTCTCCCTACGTTTCTAATGTTTTTCTATAATTTCAGCTTAAACAAACATTTTGTCAAGTGGTTGGTTGGTTGGTGGTTTTCAACTCTCATTCATTCATCATACTCCATCTATATTTCTTAAATGAATGAGTTGTCATGATGTTGCACGTTTTAATGTGTGGCAGTGTGTATGTGTGTTTTTCTTTTACACCAGTATTTCCGGTATCTGTAACCGAATAAACGCATATCCATACATACATATGTATGTATCTCAATTGCTTCCTACAATATTATGATATTATTTACAATATTTGTTCTTTTGAATATGATATCGGTCATTTGTGTTTATGTACTCTTCATACAAATCCACATGTACTTATGTGGAAAGAAATATTTGATATAGTGCTTGGTCATGGGGAACATAAATAAATATCTTTGAATCTCAGAAACATTGTTTTTGTTGGTTTTTCTAAATAAACATTAAACGTGTGATAGGTAAATATTTTAAAATATTTAAAAACCACAATAAACTAATCAAATGTATTTATTCAAATAAATACTAAAATCGATTATTATTATTTTACATTTAGACAATATTTTATTTGCAAATATTTTGTTATGTAATAATTATTAAGCAAATATCTAATTGTGTTCAGAATCATATATGTAAGTCTACCGTCAAAGCATATGCCATAAATTTAAAGCGAATTTGGTGACATAAACATACTTAGAACTTAATGAACAATTTAGTGGATCTCTAAATCCTGAGTACCGATGAGGCTATTATTCCCATAGCGAAATATTGAGCTCAATAACCAATGTACTTTCAAAAAATTTCCCTGGTACACAAAATAGTTAGGTTTTTATACAAACCATCATCTGTTGAAAGTACCATAAAGTCCGAACGGATAGACCTAAAGAGTTGAAATTTTCCACGAATATTTCTTATAGGTAAGGTCTGTTTGGTATTAGAAATGGATATCGGTCGAAATTTTCGCATAACCCACATACAGAAGACCTCCGAAAGGCAGCTTTAGCAGTTATAACAGCGGCAACAACACCTAGTCAAAGACTTTGTTCTTACTGAAGATGAACACTCTGTTATAATTCTGGTATGAACAGAGTTTTCAGTGAACATACCTGGGCGTGGAAGGAAAATTCAATGATATCACTTGTATTAGATAACTTTCATCCATCAGCTTGCAACCGAGCACACTTCTCATTCATCCGACAAACTCATAGAAAACAACATAAGACACACTCATTCTAGGTATACGTATACCCCTGCATTCATCCTGTAACATAACACCAACTTATTTCCAACTCTTAGTCTCCAATCACACCTCTGTGGGGTATCTGTTGTCATCAGCAAACGAAACCGAACTTATCCCGAAAAAAATTATAACAGTTTTAAAAATGCGAGTACCTATAGTAATGAAATTCGACATAAATAAGTATTATATAAGTCAAACGAAATTTTATCAGGATCGGTATATAATTGACCTCATATATGGATCCCTTCAAAAAAAGATTTTAACGCCCAAAAATACAAGTTTAACTTTGATACGAGTTTAGCTAGCAAAAATCTATCTACCGAACTTGATGAAGATCGATCTATAACTATCCCTTACCCCCGTATAAGGCCCCCCTCATAAAATAACTTTAACTCCCATTACTGGCTTAAAAATATGAGTTTAGCTGAAATCCGATATAAGTAAGTTTCTACCGAATTTTATGAGGATCGGTTCATATTTATCCTTAACCCTCATATAGAGAACCCCCTCAGAAAATGGCTTTAACGCTCACTACTGGATTGAAATAATATAGCTATGAAATTTGATACACAGTAAGTAAGTTTGTTAAAAGTTCTACGACCTAGATACTGGATATCGGCTTAAGAGCACTTAATCTATCCGAATCATGAAATGAAAACTAAACCATAAAGAACATATAGTTTTTCTTAGAACGATTGGCATAATATTATGTGGTTGAAGATATGAATATCGAAGTGCTTTACGTAAACACCTGCCGTGTTGACCTTATTTCACTGTGGTCATTTTCAACTACTGGGTAAGCTTCTGTGACGACTCACCACCGCCTCATTATGATTCTTACACGCTGATGGCGATTAACGTATATATAATTTCCCTCCTGTTTCCTAACTTCCAAGACGTAAAAACCGCACTTCCGTTTACAAACACGAATAAGTATGTCCTCGGTAAGCGACAACAACACCTAGCCAATGACTTTGTTCTTACTGAAGGATAACACTCTGTTATAATTCTGGTATAAACAGAGTTTTCAGTGAACATACCTGGACGAGAAAGGAAAATTCAATGATATCAATTGTATTAGATAACTTTCATCCATCAGATTTCAACCCAGCGCACTTCTCATTCATTCGACAAACTCAAAGAAAACAACATAAGACACACTAATTCTAGGTATACGTATACCCCTGCATTCATCCTGTAACATAACACCAACTTATTTCCAACTCTTAGTCCCCAATCACACCTCTCTGGGGTATGTGTTGTCATCAGCAACAGAACCGAACTTAAAATTATAACGTGCAACTCAAAATTCAATCGAATTTGGGTTTAAACCAGCCGACAGTTGAGAGCCGCTGGTTCTCTGGTTCGACACTATGTCAAATCATTCCAAGGCATTATCGAGAAGCGAAATGATATTTCCAGTTTATAATCTTGGCAGACTAGAAGTACTGGTAGCACTTTTTTTTCGCGGGATTGCAATAAGACCAAGATGGAGTCTTTCATCAATAGAGTAACTTAATGGGATAGAGTAACTTAAAACCAAAAATATATAACCTATAGAATTTTTCAATCGACGGACTAATCTCGCCTGCTAAAGGCCGATTATGGATTTTTTTTATTAAAGATGTTATACAAAGGATACTAATATAATATTGCTAATGATATCAAAAAGGCTGTGAATAATGGAAACTTACATGACATTACATTATAGAACTATGTACAATAAGGAACCGTAATAGCAGGCAATCCAGAACAATTGCTACTATAAAAGATGGCAATGATAATCAATCACTTTATCATCATTGCACACAGAACTTTTTCCCCCCCCCCATAAATGAGTTCTAGAACCAAAAGAGAGGAGTGGAAAGCCTGTTGAACTTAAAGCACACTAAATATTCCAACTTTAACAATTCTAATTTGTTCGACATTTAGTAGAATATATGTACTGCGTTCTGGATGAAAAAATGTAAGTCATAAAAAATAACAAATATGTTTAACAAATTTCTAGATATTTTCGTATATTGGTTAAAATTTAAAAATTTAGATTGGGAGACATGAGTCAAAATATTTCTGGCAACACTGTTTACATGAGCACTCTATCTCTCTCTTCAAAAATGTATTTTTAAAAATATTGCGCCATCTATCTTTCATCAAAAACATCACGATAGCAAAAACTGGTTATGATACTTATACGATATACATTACCACCCCATCTAGTGACAATAAAATGTATTACGCAAGATGAAAAATAACCGTTTCAAACGTATTTATATTTAAGTGAACAGTAGAGACAACTACCAATGCATTAAACATTTGGCAGCACTTTTATATTTAATGGTAACACAGTACCAAACGCACTAATTGACCGGCCGAATAATATAGATTTATTCCAATTTCTTCTATCAATAAATAATTCCAACGGAATTATAAAGTCGGAAAGTCGAAAAAAGTCGAAAGAGTCAAAAAAAGTCGAAAAGTCGGAAAAAGTCGTAAAAAGTCGTAAAGTCGGAAAAAGTCGAAAAAAATCGGAAAAAGTCGAAAATAGTCGGAAAAAGTCGAAAATAGAAAGAAGTCGAAAAAACTCAAAAAATTGAAAAATCGACTTTTAATTAAATGAAAAAAGTCGAAAAATCGACTTTTAACTAAATACAAAAAGTCGAAAGTCGAAAAGTCGACTTTTCATAAAATGCAAAAAGTCGAAAAGTCGATTTTTCGTTTCAACTATAGAACCCTAATTTATACATAAACTAAATCTTTATAGTTGAGAGGGTATTATGCATTTGTGCTGATGTTTGTAACACCCAAATACATTGATCCTACCTTTATCCTACCATTTATTACAATCCAATATTATGTTAGATTTAACTTTGACATCAGATTTCCCCCTAATTGCCTTCTGGCTATCGGTAAATATTAGGGTATTCAAACGATTAATCGTCGATCGGTTAATAGATAAATTTTTGATTCGAGCGATTAGAATAAATGAAAATTACCAAATTTCATATAACAAATAAACCGAATAATTTATATCAATTAAGCGATTAACAAAAACTTATTATTAAACAATAAAATTACTGTATGTATATCCTTTACAAATTTCAATATTTGTATAATAAATTTACTTTCTGTATTATTTTTATGATTACTTTTTTATAACAAGGAATATTTATTGGATGATTTTTATAACAATACTTTAGAAACATTGTAATAAGTTAAAATAAATAATTTGTAATATTTAAGAAAAAAAATTAAAAGAATTGAATTTAAAGAAGTGGAAAATTATAATTTTGTTTGTTATTGGAAGAAAAATATTGTAGAAAAGAAATAACTATTAAAACAACATACACTTGCCTCTTATTCGATTAACCAAATAATTTTGAATAATTATTTGTCGAATAAACTGAATACGACAAAAACACGAATATTTGAATACTCTAATAATTATGTTAAGTCCTGTGGTCGCCATATTTATTCGAATCCAATTTACACATTCGGTTATTGCTCGAAATTCTGCCTGGAAGTTTATGTTATTTATATTAGGCTAACATATAGAACATTGGAGGCCCACTTTATCCCCCAGTAGAAAGTCATCCGTGTAGCAAAGGATTCCTGAAGGTGCTTCCTCTAATGTTCCACTTGACCAAGACACTCTATTTGGGATAAACATTTCAAAATTTCCGACATATTCTGCGTCCGGTATGTGATCAAATACATCCGATGATTGTGTAAAGACTTTTATTGTATCCAGTATACATTAAGGATGTTTCCTATAAAAGCTTTTGTACAGTTCGCATAAACTAAAGAGCCGTATGTATGTTTCAATGGGTAAAATATCCAGTAACGTTTCACACTGTTGTCGTAGTACTCATGACACCACCTATACCTAAACAGTATGTACGCTTAACTTGCTCTAGTAGGTCCAGTTATGTGGTGATCCTCGTAAATTTTGTTGGACGATTCGGTTCAAAAAATTTTGTTTTTTCATCGCTATTCTCGTAATATAAAGCCTGTAATTTAACGCTAATTACACATTTTTTGAAGGAGACCTTATATGGGGGGTGATCTTCATAAAATTTTGTAGAGAAATTTTAACTTGTACAAAACTTGTAGAATTTCGTTGCTGTACTCCTATTTTTAAGTCAATAATGGGCGTAAAAGTCATTTTACAAAGGAGACTTTTATGGGGGTAGGATCAATTATGGCGTGATCCTCGTAAGGGGATCTTAAAACGTATACTCCACCAAAAACTTTATACTTCATAAATAGAATATTAAATACAAAATATGCAAATATTAAGAGCAGTTTATAATCTTATTTAAATATTTAAATTTAATAAATATCTAAACAAAATATACTATCTAATATTAATAAAAAAATTTCCGACAAAGGCTATATCATCGAATATAATGACCTTAAAAGTGGCTATTTTAAAGCAAAAAAATATTGTATTTGAAATCCTTCACATTTGATCAATATTTTAGAATAGTTATGCAAATTAGATTTCTCCAATATTTTTATGTTATATCACACAATGTCTTAAGGTGGAGGTACACAACACTCGTTGAAGCGGCAATGCGTTTTACGCTTTTCAAACTTTTCGCGCTTTACATGCTGCAAGTTACATACCACGCGTCATTTTGATTTTTCTCTTAAGGTTTTCTTAAAACTATTATTGTTTTAAAAATCAAAATTTTAAGTTTTTGTATATTTTTAAAAATTTTCTTTTATTGTTGATGAAATTTATTTCATTTTAGTTTATTCTTATTCTTCACAAAACAAAATACAACCCTAATCAGCTGCCGACGCGTCAAAGGTTGAAAGTTGCTGAACTCTTCTCGGCAGAGGCGTTAAAAACTACAGAGTGTAAGTGCCGGTACACACTAGGAAACTTTTTTTGGAAAACTTCTGATTTTTGTGTATGAAAGAAAGAGAAAGAAATATCAACCATCTCTTTCTCTCACACACAAAATCAAAAGTTTCTGAACAAAAGTTTCCTAGATTGAACCAGGTCTAACTTGTTAAATGAAAATACACAACTTCAACTTTTTTTGACAGAAGCCTTTAACGTGCTGGCGCGTATAACGCGTGTTGTGTACTTTCACATTTAGCTTTACTATGAAAAAAATATATCAAAATTTACCCTTTTATAAAAAGTATGTATTTATGATCAGTTTCTATTCTACCGTTTCCTACTATGCGGTGTCCAGAGATTTTTTTTAAATTTGTCTCAATTTAAAGCGTTATTTTGAGCTCACAGCTACAGTAAATGGTTTATTTCCAAAGAAAATTACGTAATTTTTAGAATTTGATGTTAAAAAAGTATAATATCCTGCGATATCCTTCGAAAACACATTTTTTCCATTTTTCATCGAATATGATCAATACACCTCAAAATAAAGAGTATGGTGAAGTCGTATCCATTAAAAGTTCAGCGGTTTAGTTTTGTGCTTTAAAGGGTTAAATCTGGAGAAAAATTTTGAAGAAATTGGAAGACTATAAATATATTCAAACTAAATACACAAGATTCATATATTTGGGAAATTATTTGGTCTAGAATCCTGAATGCAGATACGTAATAGAAATACAGGATATGGGTAATTATTTATCTATCCTAAAACAATAACGAATAATTTTATCTCTAATAATACAGAAATTGTGAATAAGAATCTTCTCGTCAATTCCCAAAGTCCAGGAAATAACAACTAAAAAGGCTAAATTATTTACATATGTGGTATTTTATTGATAATAAAAACTATTTAACTTACAATTATATTAAAATTACAATATTTTCTTAAAATTTTGAGTTTATTTTAAATATTATTTGGCAACTCTAGCTGGTACAATTTTGAACATACAATTTCAGATGAATCTATGTGTTTATAATTAGGTATTTGGTAAAACTAAAAATATTTTCGAAAAAGGAAATAAAAATTCTTGTTGTTGTTATTATTAGTTTGAATATTTTATGTGTTCGTAATACGAAGAGGAACCACCATCACCACTATTACCGCCACCTCCCGAACTATTGGAACCACCCACACTTAGATGCTGTTGATGCAGTGGCGGCGTCGATATTGTACCGGACGGTGGAGTCATTGGGGGTAAATAAATCGGTTTACGATCAACTAAATGTGATGTTGCCGATGCAGACGATGAGGATGATGATGTTGTTGAGGTTGACGACGATGTGGGGGGCAGATTTAGTAAAGACGACGATGATGATGAGGTTGGTGGCAAAGGTGGTGGAGGTGTCATGGACGAATTGTGATGTGAATTTTGGTGATGATGATGGGAATGGTGATGGGATGATGACAATGAAGACATTTGTGTTAAAGACATAGAACGCAAACCTGCAAGAGAACAAAGTTGATAAAGGACTTTAAAAATGAAAATTTAATTTGTAATTTAAATTATAAAACAATTATTTTAATACAGTTTTAAGGGAATATAAATTTTAGCAACATATTGAGTTTATTTTAATAAAAGAAGTTGCAGACAAAATTTATGATGTTCCACGACAAGATTATGTTTTTTTATGTTTTAATGTCTAGTAATAAAAGTTTATGATTGACATGAACTCCCTGTAAGCTGATGATTCGTCTATATATTTTTTATAGTAAATGCTGATGATGCATGTGAGTACTTACCATTGTCTATGTTGTAAGTGGCGCCTGTTGGTGATGAGCCATATGGATTGTAGCCATTGCCGGCTGCTACTAATGAAGCAGTAGCATAATCTAAACCAGGATTTGATTGCAAAGCAGAAGCCGTTATTATAGAACCAGTTGATACGGAGGGCGCAGGCGATGAACTACTGGTTGAGACATTTGAAATGGCATGAGCCAGCGGCGGTGTAGGACTATTATTTTGTAAAGACGACGAAACGGCTATATTCGAATACTGAGGTAGAGTATTTTGACCATGACTGTGACCATGTGGTGCCCAAGCTTCACTAAAATTACCTGCACTTGCAGCTGAAGGATAATCATAGGAGGTAAATGCTTGAGAAGCATAGAAATTCGGATTGTCCTAGAAAATTTTAGACAAAATAAATACAGTTAAATACTTGTATTAAATTTTTACAAAATATTGTTTAACTTACCATTCCTGTATCATAGGCACCAGTGGCGTAGAAGCCATTTGCAGCCGCATAGGGTTTAACCTTCAATTTTGATCTATAACCTCTGGGTCTTCTTCTCAAACTACCCTCATCTTCAAACATATAGGCAGAGTTTTGTTCTATAGTCCAATAATTACCTTTCCCTGGTTTTCCCACTCCCATTCCTTTGGGCAACTTTTTAAAACATTCATTTAAACTTAAATTATGGCGCACAGAGTTTTTCCAACCCACATATGGACCACGAAAGAAATCAAATCTGAAAAATAATAAAAAATAAAAATTAAATTTAAAATTAATAATTTTGAGAAATTAAGGATATTGTTGTTATTTGGTAAGATCATCGGATTAAAATTTGCAAAATATATAACCGGATACTAAAAATAAAAAAGAAAATCCTTTGTTGTGGTCTAGTGAACGATGAGAGATCAGTTCTGAAGAAAAGAAATAAGAGATAGAATCGGTCAAAATCTTTTGTTTTGATCTATGAGCTATCTTTTGATATTCTAATTTTTGTCTTTCATTGTTGATGGATGAAAGATCAGTTTTAAAGAAAGAAAATTGAAGATCAGCCTCTCTTTCGTAGGATATTTTAGAATAACTTTTCCTATAATTGTGCAATTTTTGTTAAGGATTACATACAATTCGGCCAAAACTAATAGATTTATCAAAATTTTTTCAATATTATTATTTTTTTAATCGATCAATGATTTTGGTAAAACTACTCCCTTTATAATGATCATCGCTATCATGTTGCTTTTTTTAAACAAACAAATATATGATTAAATTAAATCATAAATTATCAAAATTCATAGAAATTTCGTAAATTTAAGTGAATTTAATTAGGACTTTAATGATCAGATATAATGATATTATTGCTTAATCTCCAATATCATTCTCACATTTTAATTGTGCGCGATTTAGACATTCAAGTGTGGTATTGATTGGCACCACAAAATGAAGTTTCGTATTTCTACTCCACTCAGATTTTTTAAATAAATAAACGCACTTTTTTAATTTAATTTTAAAGAAGTTTTAGAAGTGTCAGCTTTTTTAAATAACGTAGAAGGGACATTAATATAATTCATATTTAATCAATATTTCTTTTTTTAATTTTTGATATGTATGTGTGTGACTACTACTACATACCCTGAAACAATAGAGACTAAAAGCTAATCAAAAGACTAGGCCTAGTCCAAAATTCATACAAACATACTCCATAACATTATCATTGGACTTTTTAAAGTAGAGTAACCCCAAAACTAGTCCCTTGCTAAAATTTAGGAATACATGGTCCTATGTAATGCAGGCTTTGCATTATATAGGACTACTAAATAAATCATGTACTCCAATAATGTTTACAGGGAGTAGATTTGGGATTACATATATTGATCTGTAATCTGATCCAATAACTTGTGAAGGTTATATCGCTCCTACATTTTTAATTTAATGATACCCTATGTCAGTCAGATCGGAACTTGATGCTATTACAATTCGATTCTTTTGGAACATGTTCCAGTGAATGAATGTTAATATAAAAATTACTTTATAGGGGTTTATAATTCAACTCAAATTAATATAAAAAGTATAACCTTAGAATGAAATCGGTGGAAGGTCATAGATCAGTTCATTTCTTAAAACTAATAACTATTAATGTCGGATTTTATCTTTATACTAAAATATTTAACTATTTATTGACATAAGTAAAATATTGGTACCGAAATATTCTTATATATAGAAAGTTATTTTATTAGACCCGATTCTAAACACTACGTTATTTTTTAGAATTTGATGTCAAAGAGGATAATATCCTGCGATATTCTACGAAAACACATTTTTACCATTTTTCATCGAAAATGATCAATACACGTTAAAATAAAATGTGTAGAGAAGTCATATCCATAAAAAGTCCAGCGGTTTAGTTTTGAGCGTGAAAGGGTTTAATTGATTTCAGAAAATTTAAGAAAAAATGTAATAAACAAAAGAAATGTAAACTTTTCAAGAATTATATTCTCGATTTCATACTTGATTTCATAACATTTTACAAAAAAGTTCAAATTCAGTTAAAATGAAAACATCAATGGACTTAAAATAGACTTACACACTTAGTTCAAGTATTTTTGCGCTTAATTATTTCATCAATCAATACCGATGTGTACTTATCTTCGCATTAAAACGTCTCAAAACTTACCAAAAACGGCTGAAACATTAAAAAAGTATACTTTGGTTTTCCCAATTTGCAATTAAATTCAAATTAAAATGTTCTTCCTTGATTTATTAAGGGAAATGAATATATTATCAAACAGAATTCTTTTCAAATCGATTAAAATTGAACTCAATTTTGACTAGAATATGAACTTAAATAGTTGACGCAGAGTACGAGTTTGCCTTCTCAATTTTCTAAATTAAAAATTATTATATTTAGGTCCGACTTTTTTAGTTAAAACTGTGGGAAGAATTGTACTTCCTTTCCTATAAATTTCAAAACTATAATACAATTTGTTCCTTTAGAAAGAACTTTAACCCTTAAACTAACATAGTATGTATGTCCATGTTACAAGTTGCCCAGGTTCAAATTGTTCAACTCACCTCTTCTGTAGAAAACTATAAATTTCACTGAGTGTTAATTTTCCCGTAGGTGATTCTTTGATGGCCATAGCAATCATATTTATATAACTAAGAGCCGGTTTTTCTGGACGTCTAGCTCCTGATTTTTTCGTAGTATCCGGTGATGATAAATCCTGAGATGATGTTGATGCTGATGATTGTTGTTGCTGCTGCTGTTGCTTTATTGATGATGTGTTGCCATTATCACTGTTATTGCTATTAACCGATTTAGCAGGAGAGGTACTAATTGAATAGACTCTGGCCGAAATGATTTGATTAGAATCATTTTGAGAATTATTAACGGAAGTAATAACACCACCCGATGTTGAGGTATGTTGAATACGTTGCAGAGAATGTTGTTCATTGGAGTTGGTGGAATCCATGTGATCATTGTTATTGGAGGGATGATGGTGATGCTGTTGTTGCTGATGATCCTGTAAATCGGAGTGATCGTTATTTTGTAAATAATCCGATGAAGGTTTGCTGGAGCAATATTTAATGGTGGAGGCGTAATGATGGTTCAATTGTTGGCCCAGTGTATTAGTGGAGGGCAAGAGATTAACAATTTTATTGCCATTTGTTGAGTGATAATGCTGCATTTCATTTTCCGTCGGTGTGCGTTGGTTTGAAGGTGATGAGTTCCCAGAGGGTGGTGCCTCATCGTTATTATTACTCGTACCAGCATTAACGTCAACATTGCTCTGTTGATTGCTGAAAAGTACACCGTATGATATCGGACTTGAAGATGCCGTCGGTGTTGTCATGCTGTGCAATGAAGTCAAACCATAATTTATGGAATCTGGTTGAGTCATCATTGTGGCATAATATTTACGCTCATTTGTGTATGAGGGCAGCATTGTGGGTTTTTCGTCGATCATTTCGGGAGAATCTTGATGCATACGCATCATCGATGTGCTGTTCATGTGATGATCACCAGCACTGGCTCCATACATGATGGGTTGAAAATTTGAAGATGCCAAAATATTCGCGGGTAAATTACGATACAGCGACGAGTGGTGGTTGCTTAATTGATGTAAACCATGAGAGGAATTCAAAGATCCGCAACCGTTAGTATCTAACATGTCTTCACTTTTAATCATTTTGTTTTATTTTATCTTATTTAATTTTCTATATTTCAATTATAAAAGTATTTTCTTTTTAAGATTTTAATTATTTTTTTATATTTTAAATCACTAGTATATTTATTATCTCACTAATCATTGATTCACTAAAATTTATTATCTTTCTTTTTCTTTAAATGAAAAATATTTCCATTTATACCGTTTATTACGTCTTCACGGTTTCGTTATTCTAATTGAACTAAATTTTATGCTCCAGTTGTATTTCAATTGTTGCATTTATCAAATTCTACAATTGTTGCTCTAAAATCCTTTTCTTGAGTTTTTTTCATTTCTTCACTCTATAATTAGCTCTCGTTTTCAAGTGTTTTTTTTTCAGTTTTTCAAAAGATTTCTAGTGTTCACAATGGGTTAAATTCACATGTGTATGTGATGTTCTTGGTAGCGATCTAGTATTGTAGAAGTATTCGTACCTTATGGCACCATATGTGGGTGTGTGAGATTTTTAATGTTTTGCTGTTAAAATCCATGGAAACACACTCATATACCGTTTCGTCGAGTAGAACAATATGAAAATTCATAAACCTAATTGGATTAATTTCACTCAAAAAAAAAAACTGTTCTGTATTCTTTTTTTTTATTTGGCGTATTGAGTGAATGAGTGCAGATGGGAGCAGAATTTTTTTTAGAAATCATAAAGAGATTTTTAAATGTTTTTCGCTGATCAAGCAAAAATATTAAATAACTATAATAATGTTTTTGTCATAAAGACCTTGAAATATTGATAATTGTTGTAGATGTAATTGTTGTCGTTTCAAATGAAGAAAATAAACGTCATCATTAGATCTTTATTTTATATTGTCATTGGGAATTGTTTTAAATATTTCCCGAATATTTAAAACAAATTTGCATCCGAAAATTTACGAAAATGCAATGTATAGTTGGAGATTTTTCTAATGATACTTTAGCATTTCGTGGCAGTCCACTCCATTCAACTCTATTTGTAAAATATCGAAATTTAGCTGTATAAATTTTTCTCAAACATGGACCTTGCGATTGTCTTCTAATGTTCAGTTAATAATCAAATACTGTTATAGATGATTTTGTAAGAATCTTCTAAGTAATGCAAAATGACTCAGTTAAACTCAATTTGCCCTGTGTTGTCAAGTTAAATTTGTCGGTTAAATTTGAACATAAAATGATGTCATATTTTCTCTTGTAAATCTCCGAAAGGATTATATATCTTCACTTGAAACCAACTATACATTGCATTTGATTCTTTGCACAAAATCCCGCTCAAAGGATAGGCTAATCGGTTAATTTGCATTGACTTTTAAATCCCTTGAGTATAAATTAGTAATCGATTTTATATGCTCTTTAATATCGGTTATATCTACTAGGTATAGTGGGGTTTATATATGTATCTCAGACTACTAGAATACCTGAGGCAAAGAGGTTCAGGTGCCCGAGGAGTTTACAACCGAGATAAAACCTCACTTAAAGGAGTCTCAAGATAAAAACCTGCGACTTAGGGTAACAACGTTAAGCTAGATAACAAAGAGTGAGTGCACGTCGAAGATATCAACCTCGAAGATAAAGGTGTTTCAAAAGAAAAGAAGAAGAACCTTAGGAGTTCACGAGCGAGATAAAACCAGACTCAAAGGAATCTTAAGAGAGAAGGTGCCAACGGCAAGGTAGATATTCAAAAGAGTACACGTCGACGAAATCAATCTCGAAGATAACGGTGGCTAGAAAAGACACCGGGATGATCTCTGCTCTTTAGTATACGATGCCAATAATATAATGTACAAAATCTCAATAGAACAGCAGAGAAAAATAGAAGATCTGGTTAACCATAAAATAATGGATAGAGATCGTGAGTTCTGAATGGGGCGTGATGTTGATGAGGTAGGTTGTGCTGGCACTCAAAATGACTTGGCGAAAAGTATTCTCCTCATCTGGGATGGCATTTAGCAGAAACTATCAATAAAGAACGAACTTCCTGTTCTTTCAAAGTACCAGTGGTGCTGGTACTACTAGAGTTTTATTTGTGTTGGTAAAGCATAAAATAAAAAAAAAAAACAGAAAATAAAAGTATACTAATAAAATGACTACAAACTATAAAGTAACTGTCAAATATATATTATGGATTTTGACAGCCAGGGAATATCAAGTCTTACCCTATCACGCGTGCCATGAAAATGCAATCTTGAGCTCCTCTGACATACCCTATCTGCATTAAAGGATGGGACATTAAACTTCGAAGTCTTTCATAGGAAAAAAAGCAACTGTTGGAAACGTACTGGTAATAGGCATCAACCACAACTTCATGGCTTCTTGCCAAGAAAAAAAGAGTCCAATTGGAAGAGCTGTTACAACCATCCACGACATAGTATCGCAAGAATAAAGTGAAGTTGCAACAACAAAATGCTGCTAAGATATTGAAATACGGTACCTACAGCATCATTAGCCACTAAAGGAAAAGCTAAACGGTCAAATCCTAAAATGGAGGAGGTTAAACAAATAAACCTCCATCGGAGCGAGACCAACGCTAAAATAAACGTATGTAAGATACATACAGCTTAAATCCAGGAATTCAAAACAATGGTTCTTCATTAAAACATGTGAACATTTAACTTTTCTACGCTGATACTCTCGTTTGAAATCATATACATAACTTATGTAATATCATTATGTTTTCTTGTCTCAACAGGATCATTGTGATTTTTAGACACAGTTTAATCGGTATTTCTATCAGTCTCTGCAAAAACTGAGACTATGTACTCTACAGGTGCGCATAAAGAGTACTCCTAAAAAAATAGGACTGGTCCAAAACAAATCCAAATATATATGGAAGAAACTGACTACATTTATTATTATTATTCTTTATTAGATTATAATTTAATTATAAACCTAATACAAATTATAGACCACTAGCTGCTAAGACTATCGGCTCTGACTACATTTAACAACTATACATTACATCAGAATTACCCAAAAACTACCCCCTTGCTAATATTATGGAAGTAAAAGAACCATAATATGTCCTGTGTAATGTAGACTTTGGACTATGTTGTTTATGATTGATTTCAAGGGAGTAGGACTTTAATGGATCATGTAGTTATTAATTTTTGCATTTTTTATAAAATTCTTCTGGCTACACATTTGATAATACACATTCATTATTTTATTTATAAATACATATATACATATATTTTTGTAAATTATTACGTAAAATCTTAATAAAAATCTGGCGTAAGAAATTTAATTACTTGAATATTTTATCGGATATTTTAAAACAAACTTGTAAACAAAATTTGCAATAAAAATAGATTTTGTTTAACACAATTTCTTAACTTATTTGTGTCACTTTTAAAAATATGTTAATGTTTAAGGAATTAATAAGCACTTTGTTAATTTTCCAACATTTTTTATAATAAACCAAATATAAAAGTTATTTAAAAAGAAATCATTTGAAATAAAACTATTTGTTACCACAACGTGACTTAAATGATTTATTACATGCTCACCCATTCTAACAATGAAATCAGTGGCAGTCAAAGGTAAAATTCATTAAAAGAAAATCAAGAATAAACAAAAAGGTACATTTATGACTTCATTCACTACATTGTTCACACACAAACGTTGTTTATAAAACGATCATGTCTAAAAACAAATCCGCCATTGTTTATTTACAACTACAAAATGTCACCACCTTTTAAAGAAATAAAGACAAAAAAAACTATGAAATTCTTTCTCCATTTCTTTTGATGCCTTGTAAAACATTTTTATGTGTCAACGCTGCTAAATTAGTGAGACACATTAGTGTGGTCTGTTGAAAAAGGGGACACCTCTATGCTAGCGATGATCACTGTGTGATTGTTTGTAAATTCATTCATAATTATCATGATAATCATAATGATGTTGATCACACACGTATACAGATCGCGTACAAACAAAATAGGCGGAGTTTTGTTTACATTATAAAAAGAAAGATGAACAAAAAAAATTATAAAATTTAAAAAAGAACGATCACAAAAATGTTCTATACCAAGAATATACTGGCGGTATGCGTCAGCTATAAACGATTGGCAGGCAGGCTGACTAGCTGTTTGGCATTACGAAAACGCAATGCTGTAGTTTGAACATCTACATAAATACACAACCATACAAGTAAGTAGTAGTACATATTTGAAACCGAAAAATGTATTACTTATTATTTCTTCTGGATATTTTTAGGTTGACCGTTAGTTGAATCTATTTCTTAAGCGGAAATTACTCTTATAAGTTTATTTAGAAGAGTAACAAATGTACTATATTTTTCAATCTTGCAATAAAAATGATCAATAAAAAATGTTCTTTCTCTTAAAGTGGGGAATTTCGAAAAAAAGTTTAAAGATAATTTCTAAAACTTAAGTTCGATTTTAATAAACTACTCTTTGTACTTTGCTACGCAAAAAAAAAACATATAAATAGTTAGGAAGAACACTTTACGATTTAAAAGATTCTAGCTCTAACAGTTGTCATTAACACGAAGTTTTTAATGTAGATTTTATGTAATTTAGCTTTAATGGTTTCCCAGATATTTAATATATATGAGAGGTTCCAAGAGGTAGATATATAGATAGATAGATAGATAGATAGATAGATAGATAGATAGATAGATAGATAGATAGATAGATAGATAGATAGATAGATAGATAGATAGATAGATAGATAGATAGATAGATAGATAGATAGATAGATAGATAGATAGATAGATAGATAGATAGATAGATAGATAGATAGATAGATAGATAGATAGATAGATAGATAGATAGATAGATAGATAGATAGATAGATAGATAGATAGATAGATAGATAGATAGCAACTGGTCACCTTAATTTTATAAATCCATTATTAATACATATTTGCAACTAAAATTTTGTTCTTATTTCTCCATTCTTTTTTAATAAATTTTTTCTTATTTCTTGCGAATTTTTTCTACTCACAAATTATAAATTGATCTCTGCCAGAAGACAACCCAAATAGACTTGAAATGATGGCATTTGGTTAAAACGAAAAAAAAAACAACAGCGCGAAAGCAATAAAATTCTTCAGCCTCGAAAAAGCAATCAGTTGAAATAAAGAAAAAATATACAAAAAAATCCACAAAAATAACAACAAATACAAACATCATTTAACATTCAACACTGTTTTTGTCGATCATTATTTCGCCTGTTTGTTGATTTTCAATATTAATGACCACTTGGCCATTCGTTTAACACTTTTCTTTCCGCCATAATTGGGTCATTTATTGCATTCACCTGCGGTGTATGAATCTTCACAGTTCCGATCAGCTCTGTGTGTTTTTGATTCGTTGGCTGACTAACAATTTCTTGGGGTCTTTGAAATGGTTGTTTTGTTGTATAAATATTTTCTTATTTTTCAATTCCCATGAATTCAATTGTTCATACCTACTACATATATAAATATGTATATTAAAAATTATTGTATATATATTCTATATACTTTAAATACTTTGTACATCTTCCTACCGGTACTTAATTTTATTATTTTTTCAGAAAGAAAAATAATTTTTATACTTTTCCATAAATCATGGTTTATTACAAACTAAAATCAAAAAGGTACTTTTCTTTTTTTTCAAAACATAAATATATTTTTAAAATGTTTTCATTTTATAAATTTTATGGCCAATTTCAGATTAAACAGATATATCGATATATTAAATGTAAAATTTAATGTGAATATTCTTAATATAATACGCAATTCGGTCTGCTTTCGTATTGATCGGTAAATAATTTTTCCCTAAACTCTCAATGTTTGACTCATCTATGTGAGTCAACATATTGATCGGATCACATACATATAAAAATCGATTAAGACATGTGCGTCCGTCCGAATGGCTGGCTGTCCATGTAAACCTTGTGCGCAAGGTACAGGCGGCAATTTTCAAGATAATTTGGACCAAGCATGTTCTTTGGCAAATTTGTCAAATATTCTATTATCTCTCTAAAAATTGGCGCAAATATGTTTTATATACGTATAAATGACACTGCAAATTTTTGTAAGGACCGGCGCTTATTTGACCCTAGCCCCCATACAAACCCCCCTTCAAAAAATGTCTTAAACGTCTAAAATTGACTTGTAACCATTTGTATCACAATGAAACTCAACAAAACTAACTGTTATTTAAAAACTTATCCTTTTCCGAAATTTAACGAGGATCGGCCCATATTTGACCTAAGTATATAAAGCCTCATTTAGAAATTTTAGTTTTTTTTTATCAATAAATTGCTTAAATATTTTGAAATTATGGTAATATTCAACGTAAAAGTTTCTTTATAAAAAATAAAAATTTTAAAAATATACTCATGGTGTAGGGTATTATATGGTCGGCCATGCCCGACTATACTTTCCTACTTGTTTTCTTTTGCCGCCTATTAAACGTCATGTTCGATACCGCAAAGAATATTATTCGTTTTCAATTCTCCGAATGCTGTGGAACCTATGTAAATATATCAAGGTGTCGTCAGACAGGGAGTCAATACCAATGAGAAGACAATTCGACCGTACTATTTTGGACTGTACTTACGTACATATGTACAAGACTCGAATTATTACTGCGCTGAACTTGTCTTAAACCACAACCAATATGA